>NW_004524582.1:11366270-11376697 GCF_000260255.1 Octodon degus | reverse complement strand
GCGCCCGCGGGCGCCGCCTCGGGGCCCTGCGCAGCTTTGTTCCTCGCGGCCGCGGCGCCCCGCGCCAGGTCGGTGCCCCGGCCCGGGCGCTTTGTCTGCCCGCGCTGCCCCCCGCGACTCTACCCCCAGCCCTTTGTTCCGCCGCCGTGGGCGCTTTGTCGACCCGCCGCGCTCCGCGGCCCATCTCCATCCTCTTGCCTTCGCGGTCCTCCTTCCCGTGCCCCTTTGTTGTATCCCTTGTTCTCGGTAGCCCAGTGACCTGCCACAGCCCCGGCACCGGATTCCTGCCTGTTTTCTTCCATTGTCTTTTCGTGTGTCTTCCCCCCTCACCTTTCCCTTTGCGCCCCAGCACCCCCAGAGTCTTTGTGTCCCCCGTTTAGTAGCTTATTCTCGGCATCCCCTTCCCCTCCCATCACCGTGGGATTTATCTCCTGCCCACGGTGTGTGTCTGCTCAACTGTCTCAGACCCGGGACCCCATCTGGTGCCTCTTGAGTGCAGACCGACTCTCCGGTTTGTTCTTGTTTGGGGACTCAGAAAGGTGCCCGGGGACACTTGGTTTTTCTCTTCCGCACCCCTCCTCTCGGAACGGTCCTTTCTCCTGGGATTACAAATCGTCTCCTCCTCCCGTCCCGTGCCCTTTCTCTCGGGATTAAAGCATCTCCAGGTTTCTTTGCCATCTCTTTGGCTCTTTGGCCCCTGGTTGTTTTGCTTGGAAACAGTAGCCCAGTAAAGAGATCTAATCTCTTGATGGCTTCCCTGCCCTCCCCCCCTCCCGGGTTCTGAAGGCCTAGGCGGAGGGCAGCTGTCTGGCTTTGCTTCGGGGTTACCTGCGGATGGGTGGGAGAGGGGAAGGTGTTGCAGGACGGTAGGAGCTAGGTGCAAGGTTTGTTTGTTTTTTCCTATTGATGGTTGAGAAGGGTTTCGAATGTCCACAGCGGATACTCATTTTGGTGGGTGAACGGCTGAGTGAATTTTGATGTTCAAAACTTGTGAAATGCCTAGTGGAGGATTTCAGATTTTTTTTTTTTTTCCCCCTCTGTAGAATCTGCATAGTAACTCTTATGCTTCATAAGGAGAAAAATGAATCCTGCTTGAAAATTTGATATGAGTTTCTTAAGCATTGGAGTTTACAAGCATTAGACTTTGGAATTGAAATTTACAGTTTGTGCTTTTTTGCTTCTGTCGATGGGATGTATGACAATCCTTCTGTCCCATTGTTGGAATTGTGTTTACGAGTGAAGTCTGCTTTTAGACTTCTTGTGGGGTATATTAAGCACAGGTAGTCAAAAGACTAAAAGTACAGTAAGAGCTTTTAATAAGGTTATCCTCAAGGTATTTCCTAATGTTAAAGTATTAAATTGTTTTTAGCGCTTATTGTTATGGTAATATTGAAAGTTGGGAGATGTATATGTGAGAGTGTGGTGTGTATTATGTACTAATGGCCTGAATTATCCTTGTTCTGGGAATAAGAATTAGATTTACAGGATTTTTATGTTGGAGATATTTTTCAGGAATTTGTTTTCTACTAGTTCATCACAACTTTTAAAAAAGATACATAACTCATAAGTCTTGAATGTCATTTCATTTGTAAAGTTCTACATAAAGTGCTATGACCGGATATATAAGATTTGCTGTAAGGAATGTTGACACTCTAGAAAGCTTTTTGTTTAAAAAGGTGGTGATTAGAATTAATAGGTTGAATTTTAATTCATGTGAAAACCATGTTTTCACGATTGGTATTTGAGGTTTAGTGAAAATTTACAGGTCATGTTCCATGAATGATTTTTATGTATTATTAAAATGTTTAACTAGGGATTGAAGTCATTGACTGATGCAACCTAGATGAATGCCTTTTTACCAATTATCATATGCCTCTGATTTTCCTCAGTACATAATCAAGTTTTGAAGGTAAAATCATGAGCATACTGGTTCTGACTTCAAGGAAAGTAAACTTTACTTTTGTATAGTAAAAAAAAAAATTGGTTCTGAGATGTGCACCCAAGAATGATCACACAAACATTATAAAGTTACATGTATAATTTGAGCTATATTGTGTCTAAATCATGTAAATCTTTTATTTCATGACCAAATGAAACAGTGCTTTTAGGTGATTTTCAGGCAGCATAGTTGGAAGTATGTAAGATAGGGTGAGTTGTGGCTGGAAACTTGCATTCTTTATGCTGACTATTAAAGCTTTAAATCTGTTATCTGTTATAGTAGCGCGATGGAAGATCTATCAGACTCAAATATGACATTCTACTTCTGAGGGAAAATGTTTGAGGTTCATTTCCAGTATTTTCAGGCATATTCTACTCTATGCTCTAACCATGGAACTTTTTAGAACGTTCAGTGAAAACAGCCAGGCAGCTATGGCACACATTTCATAGGTTCACCAGTACTACTCTAGGCATTAGATTTTAAACAGTTAAGAACTTGCTTTTTGCCCTGTGTCCGTAGTCTTTTAAATTGATAAGAGAAAACGTTGTTTTGAGGAACTATTCTTGCCAGATGTAGTTCATTAAGTAAATCTTGAAACTGTACATGAGTGAGGCATTATAAAAAATGACTTCATTTGAAAGTTCTTACAAATGTTAATTCTGGTGTTCAATTTTTAGAAATAAAAGTGAAGACTTGGCCTTAGAGCATTATTTTGCATTTGCTTCCTCCTAATACTAAATTTCGTGTTATTTCAACTAGGGGCAATATTTTCTCATGGATGGACTAAAAGTTGTTATTTTTGGCATCTGGCTTTGTGATTATTTTCAAATTACTCTACTTCCCCTGGGCTAGTTTCCTAACTCTGTAGTAAAGTGGGAATAACAGTAACTTGCCACATCTGCACAGAATTGCTGTGCCTTAAGATTTACAGGGATTCTCCTTAGATGGAAGGTGTGGTTAAGGTTTAGGACCTGTTATTGAAGTAAGCAGAGGTGAAGTAGGTCATATTTTGTAGGAAGTCAAGTAGGAGGTTATGAACTGAGTTCTTGGCAACGTATGGTAGTGATAGTGGGATGAAAAACCCCAAATGTGTATAGTAGTTTTGGTAATAAAACATACTTTTTTTCTTATAAACATATAGGGAGGGGGCAAGCAGTACAAATTACACAGTTTTTTTTTTTTATGTGTTGTGTAAAAAAATTGAAGCTCTGTCATACTCAACTATGACGTTGTAAAATTTGGGAATTTTTTTCTGTTGCCTTATTTTCTGCATGTAATAGTATTTTAAAAGATGATAGTGTAAAATGTTTTCACTGGACTCTCAGCCAAAGCTGTTAATTGTAGTGGCAACCTTTTTTTTTTTTTTTTTTTTTGGTGGAGACAGGATCTCAATTTGTAGTTCAGGCTGGCCTAGAATTCACTGGGTAGCCCAGGCTGACCTCAAAATCAAAATGATCCTCCTGCCTCAGCTTCCTGAGTGCTGGGATTACTGTATGGGCTACCATACCAGTAGTAGCAGTAGTGGCAAACTTTTTTCAGTACTGGGAATCAAACTCAGGACCTTGTGATTGGCTGGCAGGCACTTGTGCTGCTGAGCTATGTCTTCAACCCTAGTAATGACAAAGTTTATATATGGTTTGTGTTTAAATGTTTTGTATTTGCATTCTTGACTATTTTCTGTCTACCCAGACTTAGTTTCAAACTCTGGATTTTGGAAAAGTGTTTGGCATTTGGGAGTACTCTGTAGACACTGAGTGAGTGAGATCTGTTGCTCCTCTGTTCTTGGTGGTGGTAGTTGTTACCTAGTTCAACAAGCCTGGGTCCGGTCTTCCTTTCTCACTGGCTGTTCACTTGTAATCATTAAGAGTATAGCTTCCCTGCTGAAAGAGCTCTCTTGAATCTGTCTCCTTTGTTTTCACCTGGATCACTGCAAGATGTAGTGAAAGCTTCCGTGTGGTTCTAGATTTATTTCCTTTTCCAGCTTCCACTTGGCTATGGAAGAGAACCACTGATACGCCACTCTTTATTGTAAAAACCTTTCAGTAGCTCCCCCAGCATCCTTCAGTAAGAGAGGCTGTGAGCTCACAGTTAGGATTTAGTCTGCACTGTGTTCCAATTCTGTCTCTGCCATTTATGATCTGTGGATTATTGTCATGTTAATCTATCATTGTCACTTCTGTCAGTTAAAAGATAATTACTCACAACTGCAAAAGTTGTTTTGAGGACTAAATGAGATAATACATGAAAATATTACTAGAATTCTAGGCACATTGTAAGTGCTTAAAAATGTTTGTGAGCATGCCTTATAGGGCCCTCTGTAACAATTTCATTAATTTATTTGCCTTTTTTCCCTCTCCCTTCATGTATTATGGTTTCAGCCATATTTAAGAACTTGAAGTTTTACAGCATAGGCCCAGAAGTTTAATGTCTCCTAGTACTTCAAAAGTATGCTGATCTTTAGTCCATTATTATTCAAGACTAAGGTCAGGGACTATTTTAACCAGACCTACCAGGCTAGGTCTAGTTTGTGTTTTTTGGACTGGTACAGTTCTGGAAATCTGTTAAATTGTAATTATCTGTCAGTTTCAAATGCTTTTGACTAGTTGTTAGCAGGCAGCTATGGCAGCTGCTGCTGTGGCTGCTTTTGCTTTGGTTTTTTTGAGTCAGAGTCTGGTTATGTATTTCACGTTGATCTTGAACTTTCTCCATAGCCCAAGCTGGCCTTGAACTAGCAGTTCTATCTCAGCTTCCTGAGTACTGGGATTACAGGCATATATCCAGCTACGTCTGGCTCATTTTCTTCTTAATCATTTATATGTTCTTAGTAGACTGCCTAGCACATGATGGAGGATTCAACAAAAATCATTTTTGAAGAAATAACTCATAATACTTTGAAAACTTGATGTGATGTGCTCACAAAGCAGAATGAGATACTTATCCCTTCTCATCCACTGTGTAGACGTTTCTCAATTAAAGGCTTATTTAATGATGGTTCAACTTATGATTGAGCCTCTGATTGGGCATACAGCTTGTCAGCTTACGACCCATCTATTTTTTATTTTTTGTATGGCTCTGTATATCTTATTTTGTATGTCTTTCTTTTGGATAATACATTTCCTTTATACAATACTGTATTTTTTGCTGATTTCACTGTACAGTACTACGTTTTGTTATACATTACAGTACTACATGTAAACGTTATACAAATAAAAGCAAAGTCATCAAATTGGAGTTTCCTTTGACCATTTCTTTGTTTTGAATATTGTAGTGTACATACGATCTCTCCGTTAGTGAACAATTCATTTAATAACCTAATTGCAGAAACAGAACTCAGTCGTTAAAGGAAGAGTGCCAGTGTTTGACTTTAATTCTGTAACAATGTAATCAGGTACTGAGAGGAATTGATACTTTCGATGCAGGTATTCCCATGGTACCTGAGAACACTGTAATAGGGTTCATAGGCAAAAGTTGTTTTAATATTATTAGAGAATGCTGTATTTGTATAAAGCTGGCAAGGTTATATTTGGAAATTTTTTTTACATGGTTGACTGTCATGTTTTTCTCGAAAAGTCCCATTAACTATATTTTTAAGAACTTAAGTGATCCAGGTATATGTGACACCTTAGGACACTATAGATTGCATTTTTAGGCTTATGCCAAAAATAATAATAGATCTATGATCTTTAGGGAGACTCTGGTCTTGTGGACAGATTTTTCTAAGCTTCAGGGTTTACCTCTGTAAAATAGGGAATAACCATTCCCTTGTATTTATCTGCTAGGCATCTTGTGACTGTGATGTAAGGTAAAAATGTGTGAAATCATAAAGATTAAATAAAACAGCGTATGTGTGATTTGTAAATAATAAAGCACTCTATACAGATAGTTAATTATAACAGTCAGTTTCTTCTGGTAACCTTTTACAGACTGGGTTCAGGATGGACTTTTTAAAACTGCAACCTGTGGTTTGTGGGTCATGTTTTAGGAAGGCAGCAGTGTATTTAGTGCAGAGGACCGCAACCCTTGAAGTATGTGCTTTGGCATTTTGAGCAGACATATTTGGTAGATTACTGCTTTACCACGGATGTTGTCATTGAGTAACCCCCAACTTTTTGGGGTCCGCTTTTTGCTGCTGTCGTCTTTGCTTGGACAGCCATAACAATGCGGGAATGTCGAGTGCCCAGCTGCTACAGTCTCTCAGACATTCGCCCGCCCACGGTTCTGGATGCCTCTTAAGCCTGGCACAGCATCCTGGCCTCGCCTATGGTTTTAGCCTTGCTTCTGTTTCAGGGAGTGCAGTGATACCCTAACGGTTTGAGAGGGTTGTGTAATTCTCAAACACACCAACTTTAGGTAGGGGCAGCCGAGGGAGGAGTTACTTGTCAGACGCAGTGTAAGTGGTAGTTAATTGTGTAGTTAATTGTCTGTTGAAATATTTGTGTAAGTTTGTTGTGTTGAGATAATTCATAAAGGTAAACATGGTAGCTTTTCAGCAAGTTTTGTGAGATTCATGGCAATCTTGAGAATATTTACAGTATTTTACATTAAAATGGTATAAGTAGCATTTGCATTTTAAGTTGCAAAAAAGCCTTGCAGTGAAAGTATGGTACTTGATAGATTAGGGGTGGAATACCCAAGAAAATCAAGTTGACTTTTGCCTTTTAATTCCTCTCCACATTTCTTTGCTATAGTCAATATTAACTTAGTTTTAAGACTAATATGCATTGTTAACTGGTAATTGTAAGTGAATAAGAATAGTTTCTCATAAAATGCTTATGTAACCAAGAAAGTGTTTATCATTCTATAAAACTTATTTTTTATAAGTGTGTAAAGATTTTGTTATAGGAGCACAGTATTGCTTTATGAAATGTGGAATCAGTGTTGTGGGGTATTAATTACAAACAACTTACTTTTAGCAAGTTACAACCTAACTTGCTCTAGATAGAGCATACTAGCCTTAGACTGGTTTACAACATTGACACGAAGGTACTTGTTCCCTTTTTTTCTGAAAAACTACAAACCACTAAGGTCTTCCCTTATTTTGCAAGATATTTCTTCATATTTTGGTTTGAGTGTGAGAAAAAAATTTATGCAAAAATATGATTCTGTGCAAAGTTCCTAATCCTTCAAATGGTGTAAGCAGAAGCATTAAGATCTCAAGGAAGGATTCATGAAAATGAGAAGTGTGAACATACCTTAGTGGCTCTCCTTTATTGTTTTAATTACAGTATATTCAGTAATGAAATAGTTGTTGAACATTTTCAACTAAGTATGCTAGGTGTAAGACACTGCTATGTGCTGGTCCTGTAAAAATTGCTGAGAAAAATGCTTTGTGAAACCTATGATTTAGTGGAAATATCACAGGTGGTGTGATTGAAATGCATGATGGATGTTTACTTTAAAAAATTATTAGAGTAAAACACATTGCCATTAAAACCCCTGAAAATATTCCCCCGAACTTTAAATATATCCACCATTCTTGTCACTTTCTGAAGCAGTTCTAGAAAGTTCTGTGAGTATCCTCTTAATAGCGTATAATAAAAAATACACTATATCACTATGCAATGATAGTGATATGAGGATTAAATGAGGTATGGGATAGAAAATGCCTAGCTTAGTTTTGAGAGTAGTAGATAATAAATAGGTTCTCTCTTTGTGAAGTGAGGAACAAATAAATAAATAAAATGGGATGGGAATGTAGAAGGAAAGTAGAAAAAAAATTGAACAGTTAAAACCTGGGTGATGAAATAAGTGGAAATGGAAAAATATGAGGCACACAGAATGAAGAGAATTTAGTTAACAAAGTTGTATTTTAGGTTTTTAATATCAAATCTTATTTTTGCATATCTCTGCTGTACTTAACATTGTTCTGCTGTTATATAAATGTGTGTATTGACTGCTTATCTGTTTAATCTTTTTGTGAACTCCAAAAAGACAAGAGCTATATTTTACTTATCTTGTATAATTATGGAGCAACTACCATCTGCCAGAATGCTACTTACTTGCTGGGTGAATGAATATGACTGGAATGGGTTTGAGAATACACTATATAATGATATAATGCTTGCCACTAGGTGGCACTTAGTTTAAGTGTAAGGCTGATGTTCATTTTGGGTTGGTTTTTCTACCTGAACCCACAATGGAAACCTGACCCTCCCCCATTATATTAACTGTTTTGCCATTTCTGGACTATACTTTTTGAACTGGAATATGAAACATATCAAACAGAAAACTCTTAGACTGTTGAAAAATAGAAAATTGTAATAGTGCTAGAAAGAAGCTAAAGGGGGAATACAGTGAAATTTTCAAGTGACCAAATGCTCCATCTGTGAAAGTGCTTGAAGTGAAGCATGGTTTCATTTCAGGCAGTGGTTTCTTTCTTTCTTTTTTTTTTTTTTTTTTTTTGATAGTAAGTTTGTATAGATTGCAAGCAGGAAGGAGGCAGAATTTGTTTCTTAGAGAATTTGATGAAAGATGATGATGCAATGGGCTCTGTTCCGCTGCTATGCGTACTTTCTGTGTGATGTCTCTTAGTGTTACATGCATGTGACATATGTGTGAATCAAGAATGCAAACCCTTCAGCTCCTAGGTCTGGTTGGTAGAGTGCTGCTGCCATTGTTGCTTCATTAATGTTCACTTCTCAGGCCACCTGTTCTTTCTTCCTTTGCTGTCTTCCTATTCTTGTTGCTACTGGTGGTCTTTATCTTCTGTATCTAAACGTCCCTGGTAGCCTCTCAGGAACATAATTGCCCTCACTGGACACCTGTCACCTACTTTGCTTGAGTTGCTCCTGTTCAAGAACTGGCCAGATGTGGTTATTCTCACCTCACCCTGGTCTCTGCCTCTTTTTCTTTAGCTTCTCCGTTTTGCCACCACATTATTTGCAGTCTTCTGGAGGAGTACATAGAAGAACAGTGAACAGAAAAGCACAGGGACAAGTGGCAAGTTGAAATGCTCCAAGTTGTGATGAGGGGCACAACTTGAAATTTTATACTGAGAGTGGACTGGTTTATGAACTTAATGGTGAATGTACAATGACTTTTCTAGTGTAGGCCCAGGCAGTATTAACTCTTGCCTGTACAGTTCATTGAATCTAATTTATTTGTCATTTGATTCTGTGTCAAGGAAGTAAAATAAATCCATTTTAGCATTCCAAAGATAGTAGTGATAGTATTTGATAATTTGCTCACAGCTTATAATAATGAGTACCATTATTTGATTAAGTGAATACTACTGAATTAATGGAAGTTGCTGTTTTACTTTAGAATGTTTTATTTTTATTTTTTAACTGGGGAAAAAAGTATATTTAGAATTAGCCAGCTGGACTCAGTTTAGATGATCCCAATTTTGTTGGCAACATCCAATGCATCATAATCAGGAGCCAATTGAATATATGCCTTCTTCCCTCCATCAGGCCTGACTAGGGTGTTGACCTTGGCAATGTTGATGTCATAGAGCTTCTTTATAGTTTTTTTGATTTGGTGCTTAGTAGCTTTGACATACACAATGAACATGAGTGTGGTGTTGTCTTCGATCTTTTTCGTGGCTGACTCTGTGGTCAGGGGGATCTTGCTGGCATAGTGGTCAAGCTTATTTCTCCTGGGGGCACTCTTCCAAGGGTATTTGGGCTGCCTCCGGAGCCTCAATGTCTTGGGACAGCCGAAGGTGGGTGACATTCGTATCATTTTGTGGCCATAGATGACTTTCGGCATGGTGTCTTGGGACAGCCAAAGGTGGGTGACATTCATTTCATTTTGTGGCCATGGATGACTTTCGGCATGGCCTTCTTGGCCTTCAAAGCTTTTGCTTTGGCTTCAGCTTTGGGAGGGCTGAACTCAATCGTGTAATAATTGTGTAATAAATGGACATTATCACACTGATTACAGTGGAAAGCCAATAAAGAATTGTCATCAGTACTAATAATCATGAGGGCTGGAGAGATAGCTCAGTAGAATAAGTGCTTGCCTGGCAAGTGCAGGGTCCTGAGTTCAATCCCCGGCACCGCAAAAAAAAAAAAAAAAAAAAAAACACTAATAATCGTGAACACTACAACTATCCAGGTATTATCAACTCAATCACCGCTTAAGCCTGCCCCAGGGGTGGGATTGGCACAGCAAGCTGGGATCAAACCTGGCTGCTGTGTCTGCCTAAGCAGGCACTTTAATCCTCTGAGCTATTTGACTGGCCTGTTTGTTGATTTATTTATTGGTTGATTGATTGAGTTGCTTTGGTTCCTTCTTCACCATCTTGGTAAAAAGGCTCTCTCCTAGAGTGTTTTAAAAAAACAAACCCATGTGCTGTGGTGGCACATGCTTGTAACCCCAGCACTGAAGCAAGCCTGAGGGAGGAGACTCACTGAGAGTTGAAGGCCAGAGTAGGCGACAGAGTGAGTTCAAGACCAGCTTAAACTACATAGCAAGGCCCTGTCTTGCTAAAACCAATGAACCAACCAAGCAAATCACAAATAAACCTGGATAGTTGTAGTGTTCA
>NW_004524582.1:11363831-11366155 GCF_000260255.1 Octodon degus | reverse complement strand
CGGGGATTGAACTCAGGACCCTGCACTTGCCAGGCAAGCACTTATTCTACTGAGCTATCTCTCCAGCCCTCATGATTATTAGTACTGATGACAATTCTTTATTGGCTTTCCACTGTAGTCAGTGTGATAATGTCCATTTATTACACAGGATTTAGTGGGTAACATTTACCTAAATCAATAGTTTCTTAGCTAAAGCTCCTGGAAACTCTCAGAAAATTAAATACCTTTTAAATTTTAGTTGTACCGATTGTTTTCTCTCGTGATTATTTCAGGGAAGTGAATATATGGTCATTTCCCTCGGCCCCCCCGTTTTCCATTCCTTCTTTCATTCTTTGGGGCCTTGTATGTGCCAGGCAAGTATTTCACCACATTCCAGTCCTGTACATTTTTCATAAAGGACTAATTGATGTCACATCTGTATGTACTTAATATTGGTTCTTTTTCTGACTGGAAAATGTTTGTTATAAGAAGTTAAAAGAGTTACTTAAATATATATAATGAGCCACTGTAGTCTTATAGTAAGAAATGATTGCTGTTAGCACTAGGGAGAGTATGTAACCATTTTTAAAACGGAAATTTTGGAGGCTGGGGAGATAGCTCAGTGGTCTAAGCTCCTGCCTGGCAAACTCAAGGACCTGGGTTTGAGCTCCGGTACCTTATACCGAGCTACCCTGGAACCCCAGGCCTCTCTACTGGACATTGTGCTGCATGCCTGTTATCCCAGTCCTGGGGAGGCTAAAACAGGAGGATCACTGTGAGTCTGAGCTGCATCATGAGACCCTGTACCAAATACATAAATAAAAATATTTTTTTTAAAAGAAGACATTTTGACATCTTAAAATAGAAATCTGCAAACTATTAAGGGGATCTGAGAACTGTCATTTTCTTGAGTCCTTGAGGACATTGTGAGAGAGATGGTGTTTCCATCTTACAGATGAGAATGCTGAAGTCAGGGGTTTGGTGACTTAGTTCACATTTGCACAGCTCTGCTTCTGCTTTTGCATCATGTCTTTGACCTGGTCAGTAGGCTTGTGTTTAGCTTCACATGAACACTTCCCTGCTGGGTGCAAGATGGTCCCAGATCGTGTGATACCTGTGGAAGACTTTACAGAAAGGGGGCTTATATTCTTTTCTACTAAGTCTGTTATTTAAATGCATTTAGTATTATTTTGTTTGATTGTCCTAAATCTCAGAAGGTTCTGAAAAGTAACATAATTTATCTGTTTTTTTATTTTTTTATTTTTTATTTTAGTAAGGGTTTACAGGGTGTCACTACGTAGGTCAGACTTCTAGTGATCTGCCTTTGTTCAGCCTTCCAAGCACTGGGATTACAGGTGCGCGCCACCACCCCCAATCTCAATCACCGCTTAAACCTGCCCCAGGGGTGGGATTGGCACAGCAAGCTGGGATCGAACCTGGCTGCTGTGTCTGCCTAAGCAGGCACTTTAATCCTCTGAGCTATTTGGCTGGCCTGTTTGTTGATTTATTATTGGTTGATTGATTGAGTTGGCATCTTGTTGTGTTCCCTAGACTGGTCTCAAACTCCTGCCTCAGCCCCCTGAGTGGCTGGAACCACAAGTGCATGCTACTGCTTCAGGTTGCTATTTTATTTGCCTTAAAAAAAAATTATATTGCCAGATACCTTTAGAATGTTTCATCTTCAATTAATCTTTTCTGCCTCACATTTTTAGCCCCCCTAAACTGTGTGTGGACCTTTCCTGCCTAGACCAAAACTTTTTCTTTTAATTTTTTGTATATATACTGTATGTCCTCAAGCAAATGTTACTTAATGCATTGTAATTTAAATTTCCCCATTTGTAAAATGAAGAGTATACTTTGGAGTTTGTGTGAGACCAGATACACTGTGTGCAAAGCTTCTGCAGGAGTAGGCCTGGTCTGTAAGAGTTTTTTTTTTTTTTTTTTCCAGAACTGGGGATTGAACTCAGACCCATGCGCTTGCCAGGGAAGCGCTTATTCCACAGAGCCCTCTCCCCAGCCCCCAAATATTGATTTTTTTTTTTTTTTTTCAGAACTGGCGATTGAACTCAGGCCATTGCACTTGCCAGAGAAGTGCTTATTCCACTGAGCCGTCTCCCCGGCTCTGTAAGAGTTGTTTAATGTGCATTTCCTTTTTAGTTTTCATTTAAGCTACTGAAGCTGTGGCCCCTTCCTTTCTTTACAATTTAACTTGGTCTCATTTTTTTATATTCCCTGTGGTACATGATGCAACATGGTTTTTGCCCCAGACCATTAATAGTCTCTTTTAAGAAGATTTTTTTTTTAAATTTTATTTATTTGTGTGTGTGTGTGTGTGTGTGTGTGTG
>NW_004524582.1:11358882-11363636 GCF_000260255.1 Octodon degus | reverse complement strand
GGCAGAAGTTCTCCCACACACTCTCTGGGCCTGGGCTGGGTCTGGAGGGGTACTGAGAGCACAGTCATAACTGTGTAACATTAAAATATATTTTTATTTTGTTCACTCTACCTTACCAATGCTGAACCATACTGTGTTAATCTCTACTTGCTGGGAATTTGAGGGCTTCATGTCCCTTATACTTGCATAGTGGTTCCTTAAAATTTTTTTTTTTTTTTTTTTGGTAATGTATTTAGTACAGGGTTTGCAGGGTCATACTACACAGATTGGACTCATAGTGATCCTCTAGTTTTCAGCCTCCCAAGTGCCAAACTTCATTTCTGTCTCTTCTTTTTTACCAGTATATGGCTTAGTAGGGTGTTTAAGAAATGATGTGCATAGAAAATGCTGTAAAAAATGGGCAGACATCCTCATCATGGCAGACCTCCATGTCACGTGTTGCTTCTGCTATGAGAATATCTGTCAAATAAGAACATGGTGTGTCCTCATCCACCTGATTCAGCCCATGCAACACCATGCAACTTCTGGCTCTTTCCCAGTCAGAAAGACCATGAAAGGTAAATATTTTCAGTTGATTCGGGACATTGAAGCAGTCTTGGAAGTACAACTAAAGACATGAAAGAGGACTTTGAGAACTGCAGAAAGTGGCCTGAGTAGTGATGCAGGTGTCCGAAATGAGGGCGATTATTAGGGGGACTAATGGCGATGCATCTTTTACATTATAATAAAATTTAAAATGCAGATAAACATTAATTTAAGTACATTTATCATTTGTTCCCCTTCTGATTCTGTCTATTTTGTTGATAATCTGATTTTTCTTTTCTCCTTCTAAATATCTTCAAGGTGCTTTCTAGGCTTTTCTTGCTTACTGCTACTGTTTTATCCAGACATTGGTTGGATTTTTGTCATAGTCTTTTTGGCTCTCGCTCCATTTATAGTTTTTATTTTAGTTTATGGCTTTTGGTTATTCGTCCTATCATGGAGCATAAGTGGTAACAATTTTGTTGTCAGTGAGTGGTGTGCATAGGTTTTGAGTTGTTGTCTAATTGTTGTTCCATCTTATGTGTAATTGAATAACCATGCTGCTGCTACTTTCATTGTAAAAATGAGTTTTAAAAAAGTAGCATCAGACAGTTGTGTATTACTTGTAAAGTAAGTCAGTGTTAAGTGTATAAGATAGTTCCCCTACACATCTAAATCCAAACCTTCAAGAGATGTGTACTGTTTAGAGTGGGGTAGATAATTTATTTTTCTATACTTGAAATACATTACTTTTTTTTTTTTTGCATGTCCTGAAAGAGTCATAGATACTGCTTTTATGATTCCTTAGAGAGCAGAGGAAACATTTTTTTAGCTTACAGTATAGAAGCTAAATCTTTAGTGTAGACTGTGGAAAAGTTTGATTCTTAAAAATACTACAGAAACTTTTACTCTTGATAAAGTAATAATAAAAAGGGAAAAATCAGTCAGTAAGTACAAGTTACATTTTAATGTATATTTATCTTTTTACACATCTTTAAAAATATTTCATCAACTTTTCCCCAAAGTAATATAAAAAGGTTGTAAAAACGTAAGTAAACATAGAGCCTAAGGAGCCGTGCCTCCTTGCTTCTGCCCTGAAGATGGTCTTTAGAATTTGATGTGTAGCAATCTTCTACAGTTCTGTAGATTGCATTTACTAAGTTGCCCAAGCAAGACTTTGAGTTTATGATTCCACCTGCCTCAGCCTCAGAGACTGCTGTAATTCCAGGCCTCTGCCACCATGCTTGGCTTCTAGTACTTTTATTTTTTTACTTTGACACAACAAATACATCTGTGCATTATAAAAATACTAAAAATCAATACTTTTAAGTAGAATTGTTTTTTTTAAAGAACATCTGTTGTCTATTTGTAGTAGTTCTTTTTATTGTTTTTGTTTGTTTGAAATGGGGTCTTGCGATATGGTTTGGACTGGTCACAAACTCGTTATGCAGCTCAGAACTCAAGGCAGTTCTCCTTTCTCATTTTCCTGAGTGCTGGGATTACAGGTGTGTGCCATCACACCTAACTTTATCATTTTTTAAAAAAATATAGTCAGGCATGCAGTTTTTATTTTGGCTTTGTGTTTTGGTGTCTTCCTCACCTTATGATTATGAAAGTATTCTTACAAGTTTTAATTTTTAATAATTAAAACAGACATCCCTTTACTATTTATAAACAGTCCTTTAACTCCTGTGGGAATTTGGTTATTTTGGTTGGTTTGTTTTGGTAGGTTTGACCTTAGTACAGCTCTAATCTTATTTTTTCTGAATGGACAACCAAGCATGCAGCATATCTGTACTAGAATCACCTGGGAAATGTTAGAAAAGCAAATTCTTGGGGCACTATCTCAGACTTTCAATGTCAGAAACTCTGGAGATGGGGCTGGATAGTCTGTGCTCAGCAAGCTACCCTCTGCTGTATTTTGCAAACTGACATAAGTTTATTGAAACAGGTAGACCTCCTTTTCTTACACCTTAGTTTTAACTTTGTCCTAAGTTGCTCTTGACGCTATAACATAGGCTGCTGTTTTTTGTTTGTTTGTTTTGGATTCCACAGTTTCCTCTCTTGTTCATCTCTTCCTCTGAAGGATTCTTTCTCCAGTTAATCTCACACCATGCTCTGTAAACTATGTCAGCCATGGTTTTGTTGACACCACTTCAAAAAAAATGCTCCTATCAAGGTTACCAGTTTTCCCTCCACAAAACTGAATAGTGTGTAGTGGACAGTTTTTATTGGATGTTACCTGACTTGACTTTCTTGATTAGCAGCATCTGGCATCCAGTTCAAACGCTTTCTTCATTGCCTTTTAGGATGCCACACTCTTCGTTCCCCATCTCCACCTTATTACTACCTCATTCTCTGTTGCCTTTCTAGTGATTTCTCACGTTACCACATTTAAACTTCGGAGCACTGGAGAGTTCACCTCTTAGATTTGAACACTACTTTGCCGCTAGCACACATCTCACCTTCCTCTTGGTACTCTGCTCCTTGTGTTCTGTTTCCTGGAGTACTGTTTCCCCATCTGTTCTTAGGACTCTGTTACTTTCCCCTTCTCTACCCTTTAGCTCTACTCAGGTACTGTTTTCCCTGAACCCTAACCCTGCTTTTTATCTCATGTTGTATGCTCCTTCCTTGTCTGCTTTTGTTTATATGTTTGGGTTGATTTGTTAATTTTTAAATTTTGTCTTTCTCTGTACTTGGTATGTGGTAGGAATTCTTAAGTATTTGCTGAATAAATGAATAAATGAATATTTTAACGTTATTACTTTTTGAATGTTTGGTCCTTTTTTTTTACAGATTTTGGAAGGATACTTTTAACACTGTATAGAAAGTTTTAGTGAACTTGGTGTGCATTCAGATCCATCCACTATGTTTTAATATGCTGCCTATATATAGTATTCAGCAGCCCAGAGAGCATTTATTACACTGAGACTGTCTTATAGTCTGGTGAAGGGGGTAGTATTTCTTCTTTTGCAGAAACTTAACTAAATTAATCTCCTCCTTGGTAGGAGAATCAAACCCATGTTTTTAAAAAAAATTTCAAACCCATGCTTTTGGATACTAATTTTATTACCATTTTGCAGTGTGAATATGATTATGATACTGTGACTTAGCATGTGATGGGTCTCCCCTCCCCTTCCCACATACATGGTTAACTCTTTAGTCATAGAACCACACATGAGTAGTTGTGCTCCAAAGTGGAGAACTTCTTCCTGGTTCAGGCAGAATTTAGTTCTGAGGCAGGAAGGAGAAGTTGAACAGGGAACTGTTGTAATGCCTGTGCATTTAAGTATGATTTTAGAAGCAAGGTTTGTGGAAAGAAAGCAAGTTGGTGGTCATGAAACACATTCCCTTCAGCACTAATTTGGTGATCATTTCTGCTTTTCCTTTTTCAGCGTAAATGTAATGTCTGACATACCAGGGGTTAGAAAATGATTTAGCACCATACAAATGAAAGGTAGGACTATGAAGAATGACTCAAAATTCACATGGTTTGGTACTGTAGGTACTATTTATTGTTTCTACTATACAAGAGTACTTTTAATTTTATGAAAAACTGTTTGTAAATGCCATTTTAAAGTCTTTGCTGTCAGATTTTGCTGTTTTTTCTATCTAAGACAGCAGCTGTGGATGTGGCTTAAAAACTGATGAGTGTCTACAATGCTGAGCCTTTCTGGAGCAATGAAAGGCTGCTTACAAACTGTAGCCACAGTAGCAATGAATTGTTTGTTATTTCTGAATCTCTGAAGGATGAATGTTCATGGGGGGGGGGTGAGTTAGGATGCTGCAAACAGAGAGCTTGTTTGCTGCTCTCTCCTTTTTTTACTCGGAGGAAATCTGGAATAGTTTTCCATTGTTTCAATGATTTTTTTTTCTCCACACATTTGAATTTCTAATCAAGTAAAATTATAAGTTTGAGATGCTTCTTGGGCAAGGTTTCCGTCATTAAATAGTTTTGCTCAGTTGCTGTGTGTAATAGGGCATTATGAATGGTACTCTCCTGTCTGAAGCCATAAGTGTTGGGTTACATGGAGCTAAATGTTTTCTATTGGTGTATTTAATTCAAACATGAATAGTTTCATGCACAGTATAGCCCGTTTTATTTGAAAAGGAAATTGTTTCAACGTATATTGCAACAAACAATAACTATAATTAATAAAACATGTTTTACTTTGAGATAGTGAAGATAACACCTGGCTATAAAAGCTTAAGACAGCTTTGATATATATATA
>NW_004524582.1:11295606-11358782 GCF_000260255.1 Octodon degus | reverse complement strand
TATATCAAGGCCTTGCTATGCATTTTGGACTGGCCTTGTGCTCCCTTTTGTAGCTCCTAGGCTAGTTTTGAACTCTCAGTGATCCTCCTGGCTCAACCTCCCTCGTGCATCTATAAAAGTATTTTTGATTTCAAAAAAAATTATAATTTAAAATACGAGTTCAGTGCTGCTTCAGCAGTATTGATAGTAAAATGTAAGTTTATATTTTATATCAGTATCTAGAAGACACATTTATTTTATTTTTAAGACATTTATTTTTAAAAATGCTAGAAAATGTTTATTTAAAAAACAGATTAGTAATAATAGAAAAAAATGAAGATAATCACAATAAATTTACTTTCTTTGTAAAGTTCATGCTTTAACATGCTTCTTGATCATAAAATGTTAAGTGCTGAAGATGTTCAAAAAATGCAGGTTGAATGTACAGGTTAAAAGTAGCTACTCCATAAGTATTGAAACTGTCCTACCAATTTGATTTGAAACTGTCTCATTGTTATTTGTTTATCAATAAAATTATGGGGAAAAAAAAGTACCTACTCCTGCCAGGTTTGGTGACATATACCTATAATCCCCGCACTTGAGAGGCTGAGGCAGAAATGTTGCTGTGAGTAGGAGGCCAGCCTGGGCTATGTAAGGAGTTCTTGTCTAAGAAACAAACAAAATTAGCTATTTCTTTCCTTTTTCTCTTTTCCCCTTTTCTTTTCCCTTTCCCTCTTTCTCTTTTCCCCTCTCTCCCCCCCTCCTCCTTTCCCTTTCCTTCCACTCCCCTTTCTTTTCTTTGTTGGGTCTAACCCAGGGATTCACACAAGGTGGCCATGCACACTGCCACCATGTTACATCCCAGCCGCTTTCTTTCATAGTATTTTTTTAATTTAAAAAATTTAAAGTTTTGTTTCATCCTTTATAGTGTCAGCGTTTAAACTGTGAAAGTAACATCTGTTCTTTTATTATGAGATGAAGATTTTTATGTACATTAAAAAACAACAATTTTTGTGAATTGTGGTTGTCTACAGTCACTTTTAGATAGAAAAGCATTCCTACTGAGTTACTTCTGATTCATAACCAAATTTTAATAGAGCAGATGCAGACTACCAATGGAATAATTAACCAAAAAATATTAGGGAGTTAAACATTCCTTTGTGTAACATTTAACTTTAAATTCATGGCCAGTTTATATGAATAATTAAAATTTTGAGGCAGTTAAAACTTCCTTTCTTCTCTTGAGACGTCAACACTTGTCATTGATAGCTATAATCACTAGGGAAGTAGAAATATTATTTCCACCAAACAGATGGCTTTCCTTGCACTGGAGGTTCATATTTATGTTGGATGATTTCCCAGCCACACCAATTCAGTACATTTTTGAAAGATCACACCTGGTAACAGAATATGATATAGATACTGAAATGACTAAGTGAGCTTAAGCATTTCCTGAAGTTGGAAGAGTGTACGTATAGTTCTAGGGAACGCGGTCTGCTTCAATGAGAGGTATCACTTATTACTGTTTTTTTTTTCCTTGTCACTGATCCCAGTATATTATTTCTACTCAGGTGTCCTCTCAGGACTTCCTTAGCTGCTCTTCAACTTTTTGTCTCCTGTCTGCCATTAATGTGCTATTTTCATTTTTACTTAGTCAAACTACTTCTGTCTGAGGCATTGGAAGGTTATTAGGATTAAAGGAGGTTTCCATTGTGTTAGAGGGAAGACTGTCAGAGAAGGTAATGATGCTGGTGATACAATAACAAAGTCATATCTTTGGTGGAGATTTCAGTGGTTACAAATTGGATTGCTTTTCTTTATTTTCGAGTGTCTTTTTTTCTTTCTCCCATTGGTAATTTAATAAACACACAAATTGGAAATTTACATGTGTATTTGTGCTCCTAAAATTTGAAAATTTGTCATCTGTTAAGATTCTAAAATTTTCTAGGCTGCATTTACTCTGTAGTTTCAAGTAAGAAATATTAAGTCAGTTTTGAGTTAATTTCTATTCTTTTTTTGTTAATGGTACAGGGATGTGAACCCAGTGCTTTCATCCTGTGCTACATCTCCTAGCTCTTGTTTGATGTTGTATTTTATTTTATTTATTTATTTGAGGTACCTGGGATCAACCTTGGGACTTTGCACTTGCCAGATAGGCGTTTATGACAGAGAGCTATCTCCCTGCCTTATGATACTTTATTTTGAGACAGGATCTTGATAGTTTGCCCAGGCTGGACTTGAAGTTGCCATCCTTCCTCTTCACCCTTTGAGAATGCTGGGATAATTGCAGTGTGCCACTGGGCCTGGCAGATTTCTTAGTCATACTTAGAAGCAACCTAATGACATTATGAGATATGAGCTGATAGATTGCCTTTTGGAAAGAGAGTAGAGCTTCATTTCTCTAAGATAAATACTTGGGTAAGTTTGGAAATGAATAGAGTCATAGACCTTTTAAAAACTTGTCAAGGAAAACAGATTTTGTTGCTTTACAAGTATTACAAGGGGGATGGTACCATATGATGAGGTGAGCTGGCTCTGGGATAGATAGGCAGTAAAGAGGTGTTAAGTTTGAACCTCCAGTGAGAAAGAGCTGGATGAAGGTACCCAGTGGCTAGTTGTATGTCATTCTGCTGTTCAGAGAAAAGGTCATGGTTGGAAAAATACTATTATATAAGATACTGCAAAAGAGATATCTAAACATATAGAGTCAATAAACTTTTTCATTGTTCGAAAGTATTGAATTAAAAATCATTACCTTGCATGCTAGGCTGTAACACTGAGCCATCACTCCCAACTCTTCATTTGAAAACAAAACCTTTTGTGATAAAATATACTTAATACACTATTACTTTAAAATCTGTTAATATTTTGTGATAGAGTCATTCAAAGGACTGGTTCCAGGTTCACTTTTTTTTTTAATGTATTTGGTTGTTACAGGGTCTCACTAACTAAGCAGCTTAGACTCATGGTGATTCTCCTGTTTTCAGCCTCCCCAGTGTTGGGATTACAGGTGTGTGCCACTATGCCTGGACTCTGGCCAGCTCAGCCTGCCCTGGGGGTGGGGCTGGTGGCATGTGGTGCTGGGAATCGAACTATGGGCCCTGCAATTGCCTAAGTAGGCACTTTAGTCCACTGAGCTATCTCTCTGGCCCACAGGTTCAGTTTTAAAGCTACAAGTCAAGGGATTTTCATAGCTGTAAAGCCATGGTTTAACTGTCATGTTACTGTGTTTTCATTAACAACAGTAGCACTAGAGGTGTAGTCATTGGTAGAGCTTGTCCTTATTGTGCCTGTGGCTGTGGGTTTGACCTCAGCACCACAAAACAAACTGAAAAGACAAAATTTCTGTGTAGCATAGGAATTTGCTTTTTTTCACATGAAAGGGAATATATTTTGTGGCCTTTTTTTTTTTTTTAAACAGAAATGAGCAATTTCACAACTTTTTAAAGTACTTTGCCATGAGATGAGCAGCCTGGCCTCTGTGGGATGCGAGATCCTCATGGGTTCTCCTTATCTCGGGAAGATGTATTGCTTCATAACCCTAACTGTATCTGTGACATCTGGTGGTGCTTTGTGCCATTCTGTGTT
Organism: Octodon degus; assembly: GCF_000260255.1. Lineage (NCBI taxonomy): Eukaryota > Metazoa > Chordata > Mammalia > Rodentia > Octodontidae > Octodon > Octodon degus. The sequence continues at coordinate 11,355,215 of NW_004524582.1, read as the reverse complement.
TAGTCTCTAGGGCACTAATGGAATTAATAAATGTCTTGTGTGATGGAATCTCACAAGCTCCAGCAATCTTATTTTATTTCAGTTAAAGCAGCCACTCTTGTCGCAGACAATGGGTATTGCTTTTCCATAATTTTTTTTTTTTAAGTCAAGATCCTCACTCCATTGAGACAGAGACCTTGTCTTTTATTCACTGCTCTGTCTTACCTAAGAGCTCCTGTCACATAAAATGCATTCAGTAAATATTTAACTATGGAATGAATTTACAGTGATGTTTTCCTATAGATACTTTCTTACAATATTTTGCTGTTTTATTCAGAAGCCCATAAAAGTTTAAAGTGAGATTAGAAAACCCATCTATACTACTAGTCTTTATTTATTTTTTGTTTTTGAAAAGAGGATTTCATCATATAGTCTAGGCAGGTATTGAACTTACTGTATAATATTGCCACGAGCTGGCCTCCTGTTTTAGCTGTCTTTGAGTGCAGGGATTACAGGTGTGTGCCACCACGCCTGCCTGTACTGCCAATTTCATGACAAATTTCAGCTCTTTTCCTAATACTGATCTCCCACACCCCAATGGTCTTCAGTGTTTTTCTGTGTGTATTTATAGTCACTTGCTGATAAAGAAATAGATTTTGGTTTATATTGTTACTTTTTTTTGCGAAACCGGGGATTAAACACGGGCCTTTACGCTTGCCAGACAAGCACTTATTCTACTGTGCTATCTCCCCTGCTCTGTGTTGTTACTGTTTGCCATATATCTTTTAGCTGTTTCTACTATGATGGGTAGAACAAGTCTTTCCTCACAATATGTGCCTTCTTTTTTCTTTTTCTTTTTTTTTTTAATTTTTATTTATTTATGTGTGTGTGTGTGTGTGTGTGTGTGTGTGTGTGGCCAGCTCAGCCCACTAGGGGGCGGGGCTGGCTGGCATGTGGTGCTGGCGGATTGAACCGTGGTCCCTGTGCTTTGCTGAACTTGTTCTAAGTAGGTGCTTTAGACTGCTGAGCCATCTCACCAGCCCTCTTTTTCTTTCTTTGAGATTGGATTTTGCTGTGTAGTTCAGGCCTTGAACTCATTATGTAGCCCAGGCTGGCCTCAAACTCTCAGCAGTCTTCCTGCCTCAGCCTCCTCAGTGCTGGGATTACAGGGGTGTCACCATGCCCAACAAAAATGCTTTATTTTCTTACCATTTCTACCATTATATGAAAAAATTCAAAAGGGGCATCTAAAATGATGTAGGTAAATTCAATTGAATTTTCTACAATACTAAATTAAAAATTATGATGTTACATCATGCTGATGAAAAACAAAACAACTAAAATTTCTAGAGAATACAGTTACAGTGTAGGCATTTAGTTTTGTAAGTCTCCTAGTTATTATTTTATACCGTCTTATGCTAATCTTTCAGGACATAGTTTATACGTAGAGTAAGCTGATTGTTGAGAATTGATATAAGTTTCATATTCTTAAATCATTTTGATTATTTAAGTCATTTTGGTTGTGTCTTGATTACGTTTAAGCATTGCTTTTATTTGGTAAACAGGGAATACTAGGAGGAAGAAAAGGAGGCAGATGAAGAGGAGGAAAAAGAAGAGGAAGTATTATTTGGTCTGCTGGAATTATATTTCTAAGACTTGTTCTCTTACAGAAATTACATTAAGCCTTAATTATATTAAGGCTGAGTTCTCACAACTCTAGGTTATTTTTATAAAACTACTTAATGAGGTGTATATGTTATGTGACATGCTGAAACAAATCTGAGAGAGCACCCTTAATTAACCCTTAGCATTGTGAAATACCACCTTTTCCTTTAGGTGTGATGATCTGACCCAGACTGATTCAAAAGAGGTTGAGCATCAGCTGTATTCTGGGTCCTTGGGTACACTTATGAACAGAGCAAATTTTTAAAAAGAATGTTTAGAAGTTTCTAGTTAATTATTTTGCCCTCTAACCTAGTGAGAAGTGTTGAATCCTTAAGGCACTAAATTAACTACTTCTTACAACATTTTAGTGGAAGAAGAAACAAATAATAATTGACATAAAAGCTTTGAAAGGGGAAAAAGTTGACAATAGAATATGGAGTATCCAAAAAAAAAAGTATCATTAAGGTTGCTTTTTAGTAAAGTACATATGGAAGGCCTTACTGAGTTTGACATTTGAGTAAGTGACCTGAAAGAAGTAAGATTGGGAAGCTTTAATGTGTTGAGGGAAGTACCTTCCAATAAGAAGAAATAGCAGCTATAAAGACCCTGAGGCAGTGGATAGATGTTATGTGAAATAAAGACAGGAATCACAGAAGACTCGCAATGTTTTGACCTGAGCAATGGTGATTAGAGGGTTGCCATCCTTTGCCTAAGAGAAACAGGTTTTGGGTATGAGAGTGTGGGATGAACATTTGGATGAATGATTTGCTTTTATGTCTTCTGGATTTTGCATGGTGATGGATTAAAAAATCTGAGGCTAGTCAATTGTTCATGATTTTTAAAAAACTGTTTTAATTATACTGTAAATTGATGATGCCTAGGAAAGATGAGTTATTTTATTTGCCTTAGACCTTATGAAGGAAGAGAATGCTCTTGGAGAAAAATACTTTATACGTTAATTTTGGATTTCTTAAGGAGATTCCTTGAATATGTTTTATTCTGTGAAAGGATCAGGCTCAACTAGTGTTACACAGTTAAAATCAGTGTGTAAGACTTGCTGGCTAACAATGGGAAGGAGAAAGATTGAATATTGAAAGCATCATCAAAATACAAGGAAGAAAGTAAGTTACTGTCCATTAAGCATTTCCATGTGTGCCTAGTTCCTGTTTTATTGTGGTCACATATTCATATCTATACCTATACCTATATATCTGTATCTGTTTGCTGTTTTAACTTTTTTTTTTTTTTTTTTTGTGGAACCAGGGATCGAACTCAGGCCCTTGCACTTGCCAGGGAAGCGCTTATTCCACTGAGCCATCTGCCCGGCCCCCCACTGAGCCATCTGCCCAGCCCCTGTTTTAACTATTTCTAACTGAACATTTTAATGCCATTAAGTACAATCATGTTGCATGCACATTTATCTTTTTTTTTTTTTTCTTTTTTAATTTATGTATTTGGTACAGGTTCTCACTACACAGCTCGGACTCATAGTGATCCACCTGTTTTGAGCCTCCCAAGCACTGGGATTACAGGTGTATGCCACCACGCCCATTCTCAGTGGCTGGCACAGCATGAGGTGCTGAGGAGCGAACCTTGGTCCTTGCGCTTGCCTGAGCAGGCACTTAGTCCACTGAGCTATCTTGCCGGCCCTTAATGTCCGTCTGTCCGTCCTTCCTTCCTTCCTTCCTTCCTTCCTTCCTTCCTTCCTTCCTTCCTTCTTACCTACCTTCCTACCTACCCACCTACCTACCTTGCACTTGCCAGGCAGGTGCTTAAGCTGTTGAGCCATTTCCTTGGCCCACTTACTTGTATCTTGAGAACTTTTGCATCTTCTCAAACTGAACTCCTAACGCATCAAACAATATTTCTCCATTCCCTTGATCCCTGAGACTCTAGCAACTCATTGTTTTGTTGTTGTTTGAATTTGACTACTGTAGGTTTATTATTGGAGACACAGAGTACTGTCTTTGTGACTGGCTTATTTAATGTACCTTGATATTTTCAAGGTTTATAAAAATAGCATATGTTAGAATTTCCTTCCTTTTAAAAGGCAGAATAGTATCTGTTGTATACAGTGTATGTATCTATCTGTTTTGAATTATCTGTCTGTTACGGAGACCTGGGGTGCTTGTGCATATTGGGTGTGTGTGTGTGTGTGCTTGGTTATTTTTAGTGATTGTGGAATGAATTGCCTGATTATTGAAAAGTGAACAGATAAAATTGTCTAGATAAACTATAGACTACTATGTTTTTGTGTAGATAGATCCATTGTAGGAAAATAGTATTTGTTGCCACAGGGGTGGTTGTGGAAGATCTTATATTGTGCAACTTGAATGTACTGTTTCTTTACTATTAAGAAAGTATGGAAATGGGAATTCTACTTGTGATGGGAATCATAATGGTCATAGATATAGTATAAACTGAATTGAGAAAAGCTAGGATTTTAAAAATATAATGCTTGGGTTATTGTAAGGATAGAGAATATGTATGAATTTATGTATACTTTGATATGCTAAAAACAGAAGATATCATACATGCCATAATACAGTTGACTGAAGAATTGTTTTGAAAGACATTGAAGGCCAGGTGTGGTGGTACATGCCTTTAATCTCAGCATTTGGGAGGCTAAAGTAGGAAGATCACTGCACGTTTGAGGCCAGCCTGAGCTACACAGTGAGTTCAAGGTCAGCCTGGATTACATAGTGAGAACCTGTCTCAAACAAACAAGGCAGGAAAGGAAGAAAGTCATTAAGTAATTGGATAAATAAAATACCACAGCCCCTTTATTTGATGAAATAATTTAAGTGATGTGGATATCCTATCACCAGTTACTTATGAAACTTTCTTCAAAATCCTGATAATTTGTGACAAGAAATTTCAGTTTAAATGAGAATAGTGAGGAATGAGAATAGTTACAGTATATAGGGAAGACGCCTGTCTTTTTCCTTTGTAGGTTTTATTTGTACCCCATGGAAATAAGGATATTGACATGATACAGTCAAGATACAGAATATTCCTGTTACCATGGGCATCTTTCATGTTATTCTTTTATAGAAACACTTCTCCCCTCCACCATCTTTTGGCCCTGGCAACCATTATTTTCTTCTCCATTTCTGTAATTTTGATATTCCAAGAGTGTTATATACAGGGAATAATTCATTGTGAAATCATTTTGGCCATTTTTTTTTTTACTCAGTGCAACTCTCTGGAGATTCTTTCAGGTTGTTCTATGTTTAAATATCTTATTTTCCCCAAATTGTGAGAAATATTAAAATTTTTTCTGCCTAAAAAACACATTTAATTTCTAAGTTCTCTATAGTCTGTGTTTATTTAGCAGAGTTGTAGTTACAGGTCTAAGGCTTGAAATTGTACATTCTATTAATATTTTTTAACACAATTCCATCTTAGCAAATTGTGTTATGTTTTGGAACTCATTAATAAGATTTTCCTTGATATTCCTTTCCTATTAAGAGACAGACACAAGCTGGGCATAGGGACACATGCCTGTAATCCCAGCACTCAGGAAACTGAGGCAAGAGGATCTTTGACTTTGAGGCAAGCCTGGGCTACAAAGTGAGTTCAAGTTCAGCCTGAACTGCATAGTGAGACCTTGTTTCAAAACAAAACAGAACAAAAATGTGTACACAAAATACTGCATATATATATATATATATATATTTTTTTTTTTTTTTTTTTAATTTATTTGGTACAGGGTCTTATTATGCAGTTTGGACTCATAGTGATCATCCTGTTTTCAGCTTCCCCAGTGCTGGGATTACAGTCGTGTACCACCTCCCTGGCCTACTTAGTGCACCCTGGGGCGGGGCTGGTTGGGCCTGTGTTGGAGATTGAGCCCTGGTCCCTGCGTTTGCCTAAGCAGGCACTTAGTCTGCTGAGCTATGTCACCAGCCTTTTGCACATCAGATTTTTATCAGGCATTGCAATATTGAAAATAAGAGAATACAAAATGTGTATGAAAAAGATAGCGAACAATTAAAACAATGGAACAAAAGTTTCTAGAGACATTTGAAGTAGTTCTAGGACAGATTTTTAGATTTGAGTTCATTTTATCAAGTTTTAAAGATAAGCTAATAGCAAGTACTTGTTAATTTGAACGAGAAACTTAGCTCATTCCCTAAGTGTTACTTACCTGTTAAATTTGTTAGTTTTTCACCATAGCGTTTCACATAGAGAGGCATTTTGGTTACTATTTTCAGCCAAAATCAGCTTCATTATTATACATTTATGCTCTTTGAATATGGAATAGTAGTAGTTATATGTATAATATAGTGGAGATCAATCTCATTTTCTCCTACTGTGCCCTTATTACACAGATCACTTCTCACATATGTGAGATTCACGCAAATCCCAAAGTCTGTAGGATTTCTCTCTGCCAGTAAGTAAGTAAACAGTTCTGTCGCAGACAACAGTGGGGAGAGTCAGCTAACTAAGTTCAATTCTGAAGATCTATCAGAAGCCACTGGTTGAGTTCTCAGTTCCTAAGAGTGTCCCCACTCCCCATATCACTTGCAAGGTGAGGTCCCTGGAGTTTCTGATCTATTGACTACTAGCTGGGCTTTCTGTGTCTATCTTTTGGCTTCCATTAATTTGCTACAGTAGCTCAGAGAATTCAGGGAAACACTATACTTACATTAGCAGTGTGTTGTGAAAGATGCAAGTAAATACCCCAACCAAAGGATACGTAGGGCAGGGCTTGGGAAGTTCCAGACACAGGAGCTTCTGTCCCTGTAGTTTGGGTGTGCTACCCTCCTTGCAAGTGAACGGTTTTTGTTTACTTTTTTGTAAGCCTCCATGTTGTCCAGAAATTCTGCAAACCCTGTTTTCTGGGAGTAATAGGAGAGACTTCATTGCATAGGTGATTGAAGCAGGAGCAACTGTGTCAGAATATGATTGGGCCAAAAGGACAAAGTAATGCTAATACATTGAGTCTAGAAACCCAGCCAGGCTTCTCTGTTAGATTCTTGTTGATACCTCTGTGCAGGATTTCTTCCTCTGGGTCATTGGGAAGGACTCCTTACAACATAGAGATATCAGACAAGCTAAGTCATAGAATTTCTTCATAGTTAATGCTAAGACAGAAAGGTGGGGGAAGATTAATCTGTGATCCTCATGGAGAAGAGAAATTCTAGTTTTTAATACCTGTCTAGGGAACAGGAGCAGGTTGGAGGGCAGGTTATTAGAGAGATTTTGCTTTCTCAGACCCAAATCATCCCAACATTATAACGAAGTTCTGTCTTTTTACCCTTACCACTCGAAAGCTGCTTTGGGAACCAAGAACAAAAGGCAAAAATACTTTTAACATTGTTGTTCTCATTATTTAGGAAAAAAAGCAGAACCTAACAGAATTATGAGGTGTGAACCATGGCTGACAAAAGTTTTGAAATGTTTATATCATATTATTATAGTTAGCCTGTAATTAGGGATGTTCCTAAATATTTTTACCAAATTATCTTCTTGAATATTGTGTGCAAAAGACAGAGATACATAATTAAAATATTAAGTTCTTAGAGCTCTTCTTTAATAAATAATACTTCATCAGTTTTATAAAGATCCATCTGCAAACAAGAACTAAACTACCAATGAATTATGAGTAAGTACTAAGTAGATTGATTTATAACATCTCTCTACCTAATGCAGAAAGTTCTGATGACCTGTAATAAACTTTAGAATGCCTGAGTATGTCTAATGAATTATATCTAAAACACCTTCCTCCAAATCTTCTCTTGGAGTCTTCCCCATCTCTTACATAGTTGCTGTAGATTCCTTGGGCTAGAAACCTTGAAGTCATTGTTGCTCTTGTTTTCCCTGAAGTGCCATATCCTGTGTGTCTGCAGATCATCCTATTGTTTTCTTGAAAACATGACCAAAGTTTTACCACCTCTGACGCATCCACTACTTCACCTTGGTCTAAGCTTCATCACCCTTTCCCTTGCATTGTCACAGAAGCCTCCTAATTGGTCTCTCCTATCTTCCCTGTACCTTATCATGTCTCAGAACAGCATAGTCACTGTTTTTCCTCTGGTTAGATCTTGGCCTTCTGCCACTCAGGTTTTAATTTAAAAAGCTGAAGTACATGCATGATCTTTGGTGCCCCAAGAACATGTACACGTGTACACACATGCGGACACTGAATGCGTACATGCTTCCACAGCCTAACCTACTCCTACCACTCCTGTGACTACTGTCTTTTAGCCACACCAGGCTCTGCTGAAACCTGATCCTGTAGGACCCTCAGACCTGTTAGCTTTTTTTTTCCCCTCTCTCTTTGAAACAGGGTCTTACTGTGCAGTTCAGGCTGGCCTTGAACTCACTTTGTAACTTAGGCAGTCTCAAACTCATGATGATCCTCCTATCTCAGCTTCCCCAGTGCTGGGATTACATGTGTGCATCACCACAGTGGGCCTCAGACCTGTTCTTTTTTCCTTCTTACAGCTTTTTTAGATCTTTACTCAAAATATACCTCCATGAGGGCATCCCATCATATATCTTCCTTATTCTTTTCTTCTCTTTTTTTGTCATAGGCGTTCGGAGAAAAAAAAAAATCCTTCTGAATATTTTTGAGTCTGCTTGTAGTTGGTTATAATTTGCAGGTGTGGAGTCTGCTGATGCATACAGACTTACCAAAGGTGCCAGGCAGTAAAAGTTGAGGGTTCAAGAATGAACCCTGCCTAGGTCTGATTCTCACCTCTACTGTTTGCAAACTATAAGACCTCAGGCAAGGTAAGTAACATCTAGGTACTTAAATTAATCTCTAGATAGCTTATTTTCTGTTTTTGAAAAGGTGGCATTCATTGTAATAGCTGTACTATGAAGAAAATATGAATTAATATACACTAAATATTTGTAATGGTGAGTTAAGTGTGAATTCTATTTGCAAATAAAATTCAATCAAAGTTTTACTTGTGGTAACTTAAATTATTTTTTAAGAGTTTTCCTTTTTCTTTCTTCTGTCTTTTTTCTTTTTCTTTTTTTTTTTTTTTTGCGGTAACGCGGATTGACCTCAGGACCCTGTGCTTGCCAGGCAAGTGCTTATTCTACTGAGCTATCTCCCTGGCTCGAGTTTTCCTTTTGCTTTTGCTTTTGCTTTTTTTCAGTCAGGGTCTTACTATGTAGTTCAGGCTAGCCTTGAACTCCTAGTGATCCTCCTGCTTCAATCTCCTAAGTGCTGAAATTATAGGTGTGCACCATCATGCCAAATAGTTTTGCTGTTCTTCATACTGTCATAATGTATTTCTAGTGTGAGGAATATATACATTGGTATTAATTGGAAATAAAAGTTTTGATACAATGTAAATAATCCCCAAAGTATAATCCCTAAGCAAGTTAATTTAACAATGGGAAATTAACTGTACCAAGTATCATTTTAAATTTGAGCTATCTTCTAGCAGTAAATTGTTTTCTTCTCCCTCTCTGTCTCTCTCTCTGAAATCATCCCTACGTTTACTGCCATTCATTCAATGAATATTTTATGCACAACGTGTTTTAGAGCACATCACACTTGCTTACCATGAACTCGATATTATGCATTCATTCATGTATTCAAAATAGCTGTGTAACATTTTCGCTTACTTCATAATGCTTACTGTATTCAGGCTTTAATGATAAAATTAAAGATAGGTAGATGAAATACCAACATTATCCTCTTTAGACGTGACAGCGTTTGGAGGATGCTTTAATAACTGGCTTGGAAATTGTTTCTTCTATAAAAAGGACAAGATGAAATAAAATGTTTTATAGATAGTTGCATAGAGCTTTTTAACAAATACTTTTTGTAACTAATTTCTGATTGGCATTAGAATGTTTGAATTCCTGATGGGCATTTCTTTTATAATCCACTGTGCTGGATGTTGATGCTGTAACAGTGAGTTATACAGTATACATATATTATTAGTAGTGAAGGTGTTTTTTAAATGACCATTTGTTTTTTACTGTAACAGATTTTAAACCATCATGTATGGTAATTTTGCAAAATTGTTGTAGCATTTTAGCAAATGATAGCAAGTGGTTTGTTTATCTAACTTGCTGACTAAATGGTCTGGTAGTTCTGTAATCAGTTCTGGAATGCTATAGTAGTGGATAAATTTCCACTCACATCTTGAAGTTGCTTAGGAGTTTCCTTTTCTTGGGGGATTTTTGTCAGTGGCTTTTTTTCTTTTAGCTTAATTATTTGAAGCATTGTAAGGAACTATCCCTTCTGCATTTCTGTCTTTATTATTACTGATAATCTGACTGCGTAGATTTACCTCTCAGCTTAGAAATGATTTCTGCTCTCTTGAGGATAGATCTGTAGGAGCCTGTGGGACAAGACAAAGCTGAAAAACTATGGCAGTGCACCTTTGCGAGGAAAAGAGCCCTATTTTACAGAAAAGACATGATAGTAGCTGGTATATTATTAACACATTTTAGCACCAGCACTATTTTTTCCCCAGTAATATTGTGCAACAGTATTATGGGAGGAATAGAATTGCTGAAATTCCAGCTAGAAGAATTGAATTTGCCTCAGTTCTTTTATTTTACAACATATATTTTCTTGAGTACTACATATCTTCTTTGTAGAATAGGGCTCTAAATATTAAATGGGGTGTCAGTTACTTTTCTCTCATTGCTAGGACAAAATACCTTATACCCAAGATTAAGGAAGGAAAGATTTATTAGCTCAAAGTTTGTGGAGGTTTCAGTCCCTACTCAGTTGGCACCAAGGCAGAGTGGCACATGGCAGTCGGCAGCAGTTCATGGCAGCCGAAAACAGCAAGAACAAAAGGGAGGAGCAGCAGCAACAATGGCAACAGAGAAGGTTTTGTTTTTTTTTTTGTTTTTTTTTTTTGCTCCGAATGCCTTCAGGGCAGGTTTGGCTGGCTTGAGTTGTAGGGAACCACAGCAACCTGAGCCTGACTGCTTTGTTGAAGCAGTCATTTAAAGAAATGAACTAAGGGGCAGGCCCCCAACAATGGCAAGAGAGAACAAGTCTGTCTCCCTTATTTTGCATTCAGGCTCTCCCCTGGCTGGGCACAGCACTCACACCCATAACCCCAGCCTTGGATAATAAATTAACCCAAATTCTAGAACTATGCCCCAAGGACTGCATGAGGCTTTGAGAGAATAACTACATACAAACCATTCAGATCTAGACTTTTATGTTTTACTTTCTGATCTCGATTCACTTTCCAGTGATAAACATTGTTTTCCATGCCGGGAAAGAGCTGTGTTTCAAGAGCATTAATGGGTAGGATATTTTTATTTGGAGGACTAGAGTGTAGGAAACATGTGATGTTCATCTGGGAGATAGATACACACGTACACACACACGTGTGTGTGTGCATATACATAGCCATTCACTGGTTTTAAGCAGGAGTAGGGAGGTGGTAAAATCATCCATTTAAAAAGATGGCTGTGGCTACAAACAGAGATTTCGTTAGACTAGATCCCTTGCTTCTTTTCATTAGTTACTTTCTAGTCTAGTCAAGATTTTTTTTTTTTTTGTATGTAATTCTGTCACGCTTACCAACTTTCTGAAAAGTGGTCTCCATTTTGTAATCTGTATTATGCATAATCTACAAAAATCTAAATCTTAGAAATGTGTCAAAATTTGCTGACACTGGCCTTGAAATTATTTCCATCAGTTGACTCTATATTCACACAGGAAATAAGTTTCACTTTCTCCTTAGCACATGTTCTTTAGCCTTAGCTGAGAAACTGTCATCTTCTGCTCTTTGCGTATTAACCTTTGTGTCAGCTGCTCAGTATACCTAGAGTGCTAATGGAATTTCTTTCACCTACTTTCCATGGAATCCCTCTTTATGGGTTAGCTTTATTAAAAATTGCGTGGTCATTCATCCTCAAGTAATCTTAATTTTTATGACAGTAAAGTATGTACTTCTTGATAAGTTATCACTTAGTTTTGTTTTGTGTTAGTATTCTTCCTGGTAACTGCATAATATTAAGCTTGCAGCTACTGCAGTATAAATTCTTAGATTTAAAATGTGATATATACACCTTACTGTATATTAAAAATGGTAGATTTTAATGTTTTTATATAAGAATGATGAGGTAAAGAAGGGAGACAGAGATACTTGTCAAGACAGTCATACATTTGGCAATAAAACTAGATGGTTAGCCATTCTGTAGAAAAGAATTTTTCCTCTGCTCTCATACTAAGCAGTTAACATAGAAGCCTTCTGTAGCCCAATGTATGTGGAATTTCCCCCCCGCCCCACCAAGTGAACAAGCAGCTCTGCAGTAGACACTGTCTGATTGTTCTCTGCTTCACTTCAATTGTAAAAGCAGATCCCACAGGTTAAAAGCTCAGTCCCCACAAAGCTACTTTCTTATCCCTGCTGTACAACACACAAGCACCAGCTAGTATTACCTGTGTTTCTGCTAGATCAACTATAAACTGGAGCTTCTGCAACCCCCCCGAGTTCCACTAATTTCCTATAGCAGCTCAGAACTGAAGAAAACCCTCACGTTTATTGGTTTATTGTATGGTGTATTACACAGGGTATGATGAACACCAGCTGAAGATGTGAATAGGGCAACATATGGGAAGAAGGGACCTGGAGTTTCTGTGCTCTCTGGGTACACCACATGGCTGTTCCAGAACTTCTATAGCCTTCGTTCTCTACACCTGTCCATTTATATTTTTATGGAGACCTCATTACCTGTATACATCATTGATTAAGTCATTGGTTGTTGGTATTCAGTTTAATCTTAAGACCCTCTCCCCTTCGCAGAAATAGTGGCGAGGGGCTGAAAGTTCCAAAATTAATCCTGCCAGGTACCCCCTTTGAGAAACTACCTGGAAGCTGCCAGCCATCTGTCAACTCATAGCATACAAAAAAGACACCTATGATTGCAGAGTCCAAGGATTTTAGGAGATGTATGCTAGAAACAGGGGTTAAGAACAAATATGTATTTCATGATAGCATTGCTGCCTATCTGTTCAATTATATGCATTTTATTAACAAATATAAACTGTAGGAACTAGAACTATTTTTGATTGAATAACTCCCATGCAGTTAAATGATTCAGTAATGTTGACACCAGGAGTAATGGTGTTTGAAGGAAATTGTTCTATCTCTAAACAAATTTCCTTTAGTACAGGGATGCAGGTTATTTCCAGCTCTTACCTCACTTTATTTTTTATTTTATTTATTTATTTATTTATTTATTTATTTCCGGAACTGGGGATCGAACACAAGCCCTTGTGCTTGCCAGGGAAGCACTTATTCCACTGAGCCATTTCTCCGGCCCTCTTACCTCACTTTAGAAAGAATACTATATTTCAGAGTTAGACCAGGTACTTAGCAAGTCTTCAGATCTATTAGGTTGTTTATATTCCTTAAGAAGAAAACTGAAGAAATAATTGGCATATGGAATTGTGGTACTTAACATAAAAGACTGGTAAAGCAAGGGCAGACACATATTCCTGTGGAGGTTCACATTGAAAATGACTGTTACATGGTACTAGAAAAACTTCATTTTTCTTAGTCATGGCAGCAGTTGACACAGTGCACTAGTGGCTTAACATATCAACACTTAAGTCGTTATTTTTTGTTTTTGTTTTTAAGTCATTGAAATTATGAGACTATCATTCAAATGGAAGCATTATAGTTCTTCGGAACCATTATGATCCCAAAAGAAAAGGAGAGTGATACAGATACTGGCTGAGGTGTTTTGAGGTGCATCGAAGTGTTCCAAGCTGGGACTTACCTTAACATGTTCTTGAAGTACCATGGCGTGGATTAAAAGGTATGCTTTAGAACTCTCCCAGTGAACCTAAGGTCATGAGTAGAATGAAAACTCATGAATCTATATTTAATTATTGCATAATTTAAGATATTTTAAAATTTTAAATTGCAGATGTGATTATGGATTTATGGGGGTATTTTGTGTTCAGAAATCATATTTTATGTTTGAAGATTTTTCCCTTTTTGAGATAAACAAATATAATCTGTAGGAACTGGAACTGTTTTTGACTGAATAATTCCCATGCAGTTAAATGATTCAGTAATGTTAACACCAGGAGTAACCGTGTTTGAAGGAAATTGCTCTTTCTCTAAACAAATTTAGGGGCAAATATTTTCCTTAGGTTTCAATAGTAATGGATTATGATTTCTTTCAGCAAATACTCTAGAGATTATTCATGTGTTAGTGTATAATTACTTTCTCATTTACATCATGAACTGGTTCTCAGTGGTGGTGTCAGTTCATGATAGTCTGGACTAGAACCAGTTGGATAAATTCATGAAGTTGGAGTATTGACACGACCAACAAAATAATTCTTATTTGGGCCATTTCTAGTACAGTTTTTTCTTTTAAAAAGTATTTTCACTTAGATGAAAATGATTTAAAAATAATATTGTGACTATTGTCTGTCTGTGTATGCACATATTCATGTATTATATGTAGTCTTGTTGTTACTTACAGTTACTAGGAGTGGTCATTCTAGGCTTTGTAATAAATTTCGCCACCAAAAATCCTTTAGCTTTTTATATAGTAAAATTTACCTGAATGAGATAGTCAGAACTTTTTAAATTCGAAATCTTGGAAACCCAGTTTTTTTATTGTGGCTGCCACTAAAAATTTTCAAGAATGATAGAAGTGGACCAACCCAGAATGTTGAATTCACAAATGTTACATAAAGTTCAAAATTATTTACCTTTTACGTATTAAGGGAATTACATTGGGAAAGTAAACGTAATGGGTAAAAACTGAATAGAAATAGGGTGGTACAGCCCATGAGTTTTCAGGCTGCTTTCTGTTAAGATCCTTTCATCATCATCCTTCTGTTAAATTCTTAATGGAATTTAATTTTTATTTAATTTTTTTAATCTTTCATATAATTTTATTTTCTCCCTTCAACCATAATAATAATATCCAAACTTTGTCTTAATTGGTGGGTCTGTAAACACAAACTTATCCACTGTACTCACAGGCAGGGCAAATGCTGCTTCTTGAAATGGTCCTACTATAGAGCTTCTGGTCATCCAACCCAAGTCACCCCCTTGCCTGGCTTTATCTTCATTATGCTGTGTGGCTACTTCACTGAATCTCATCCCAGACTTCAACTTTTCCATGGCTTTTATAATTTTGCTGTTTTTCACGTAGAATGTGTCAGACCTTTACTGCACTGCCACCACCTTTGGGACCCTGAGCCTTCTTGTCAGCGCCATCACTCCCAGAGGATGCTGCTTCTTCCCCAGAACCTCTTTTTCCTTTGGGTGGCATCTTCCATAATTTAATTTTTAAAGCTCAGACAAACTGTTTTATATTAAAATTTAGTCTGTAAAAACAGTCTAATCACATGCATTTGCTTATTAGCCAAAATAGTCATTGATTTCAACATAGAATTTTATGTATAATACCACATACCAGGATCTACCTGCCAAAAGGGACATTTTCAGGCATAATGGTTTAAAGATAGCATGCAGTGCATTGTTTATAGAATATATTTCTTTATAGTACTTGTTACATCAAGCTGAAAATTTCTCTCTGGCCTAGTATTTTGGCCTCTTTATTTGTTTCATTTGAATTCCAGAGAGGATGCACAGCCAGAGTTTGTAACCACCAACTTTCTAATCCCCCTCCTGGAACTGGTGATTGAACCCAGGGCTTTGCACTGACCTCTATCTCCAGCTACTTTTAAATTTTTTATTTTGACACAGCTTCTTGTTAAGTCACTAAGTTGCTCTGGCTGGGCTCAAACTTGTGATCCTCTTGTTTCAGCCTCCCAGGATACTGGATTATAGGCATATATGGTACTGCAATGCCTGGCTTCCAATCACTATTATTACTGGAAGTTTACATGTGAGTGGCTAAAAATTTAAGAATCAGATAACCTATATTTCATATCTAATGCATACTTTGATATCTTGACAGGTATTAAGAATTATCTGGAAAAATATGGATGTATGTATGGAGATATAATAACATAAGTATGTAACGGTTCACTTTATATACCTGATATTGCTAAGTAATTATACGTGTATGGTTACTCCTAATAGGGTTGCACATGTAGGAAGCAGTGATAGATTAACAGTAATAGTGTTGGGCATTAAATGCCAAATTAGAATTTCTTTTTTATGGGGGTACTATTTTGCTTTTTTTTGCACTGACAATTGGGCTTTTTTGCCTATGGTCTTCACAGGTGAAAGTAAGCCATCATTATTTGATGTTTTTAATTCTTTGACCTTTTTCTCATCAGTGAAAGAGGTGGCGGGCCATTAGATATTTGTAACTTATTTATAATCTAATCAGTGAGATGATTTTTGTATTCTTTAAGTTGTGTTTTTCAAATTGCAGGTTTCAGGTCATTTATTTATTCACTTTTTTTTCTTCTTTCTTTTGGAATATGATGGATTGAAGTTGCAGCCTTCCACTGACCCATAATCCCCACCCCTTTAAACTGTTTTTTTTTTTTTTTTTTTTTTTTGATATCCGTTCTTGCTGAGTCATACACAGGCTAGGCTCAGACTTGTAGTCTTCCTGGAGTGCTGGGATGACAGGTGTGCACCACCACATCTGATTATCAGCCCATTTCATGCAGGGCCAAGGAATCGATTTAGTGGGTTATAACCAGCCTTAAAACCTATCTTAGAATAGAGAATAATGTATACCTTTTTCTAAATAAATTGTTTCAGTTTTTTTTTTTTAAATTGAAATAATAGTATGCATATTTATGTTGAAATTGATGGGGTTAATTTTTTGGTTTCCACTAAGTATATGCCTTCTGTAGTTACAGTTTCTCAGAAGAGCCACCATACATCCAAAGGTCAATTTACTGGACAAAAATACAAAGTAATATAAACATGAAGAGTAAATAAAGCCTAGAAAGATTTTTTTTAAATGTCAAATATCAGAAACAAGGTACAGAAATAAAATCAGTGTTTTGATTAATGAATCAAGAGCTCCTCTAAGAACACCTCACACCCCGTCTTTTATTTTGCTCTTCATTTATATTTGGATTTCTTATATAACACAAGCCATGCACTACATAAGCTTGTGTGTTCAATTTTTTTCACTTAACATGGTGACATCTATTTTGTGCATGTATTTCCCTGTGAATGATTCAAGTTTGTCCTGCTTTATGCAGAGTGGTATTGAATTATATATAAGTGCCACATTTTCTTTATCCTTTCATGTGTTCGTCATGATCATATAAGGTGCTTCCAAGATTTAGTTACTGTGAATTGTGCAACTAATGAATGGTTATACATGTGTCATTGTGATGTGTAAATATAATGTTTTTAACCCTTTTGGGAAGATATCTAGAGGGGAGACTAGATGGGTCAAATAGAATTTCTAGTTTTAGTTTTTGAGGAATCTCTGTACTGATTTCCAGAGTGGTTTTATCAGTTTACATTCACACCAACAATGTAGAGTTCCTGTTTTTCCTCTCCTACAACCTCACTAAATTTGTTATTGATTTCTTGGTGATAACCATTCTTTCTGAAGATGTAATTTCAGTTTTATTTTAATTTGTATTTCTCTAGTGGCCAGCAGTATTGAACATTTATTCTTATATTTATTAGTCGTTCATGCTTCTTTTGAGAAAGTATGTTCATTTTGGTTGGCCATTTGTGATGTGTGTTTTGTTTGGGCATTTAAAATTTTTTTTTTTTTTTTTGAGTTCTGTATATATTCTAGGTATTTGTTCTCTGATGAGTAAATAGATGTCAAAAATTATTTTTCCCACTATAGTTTATTTCTTTATACTTTTTTTGGTTGTTGTTGTCTTGTTTTTTGGTTTGGTGATTTCTTAAAAAAAAAAGTGAAGAACCTTTAACATTTGATATGATCCTGTTTTTTGATTCTTGGTATTCTTGTGCAACTGTAGTTCTAGTCAGAAAGTCCTTGCTTACAGCTTTGTCTTCTAAGAATTTTACCTTCCAGCAGCTTAAGCATTTCTTCTTTAATGTTTAGATCTTTGATCTGTTTGGATTTCAGTTTAGTATATGGTGAGAGACACAGGTCTAGATTCAATCTTGAGCATGTGGATAGCCAGTCGGCACTCTTTGTTTGTTTGTATGTATGTATGTATGTATGTATGTATGTATTTTAAAGAGAAAAAAAGCAAATTTGCAAAATAAGGTAAGAGGGTAACAATGATGAATGTATTGAATATTGTTATCTTTAAATTAGTCAGAATACAACTTCCACTTCCAGGTAACATCTCTGCTGTCACTGGTAGACAACATGTGTATACAGAGTCTGAATCCATGCTGATCCATTCTAGCAAGCAAGCAGTAGCATGTTGTCAGGTAGTGGGTAATCCCAGAGTGTGCACCTTATGACCAAGACCATATTCAGTTGGCCTGCAGCTATCATTCCATCTTCCTCATTCCTGAACCCTGGGAGCTGTCAAATGGAGCTGGCGGCCACTCTGAGTTCTTGGCTCTGTTGGACCCTCTCCAAGATGGTTCTCAGCCAATAGCTGTCTTGCACAGGATCACTGAGCCTTCAGCACTCACCACCAGCTAGAGCAGTCCTTCATATCTGCTGTTGCCCTCCACTGCTGTGTCTTTCTGTGGAGTACTCGGGTCACCAACAGTCACCATGTGCAGCTCTTATGCAGTGAATCCCATCTTAGGGACAAGGTGCAACCTGCTACCTCATTCCTCTTCATTGGTGTTTTCCTTTTCTCTCTCTTGGGCTTCATTTAGTGCCTCAGAGCCTTCCTGGATTCAGGGTGCCCACTTCCCTCCCTTTTATCTTCCTCATGTTGCTGTATTCTAGTGTTTGGTATGGCAGTACTCAGAGAAGTTCTTTCTCTATTGCTTACTACCCACCATCTTGGTCCATCACCCACCATTTGTTTTTAAAGAGGATGTCTTTTCAGCATAAGTTTGTGGTCCCCTTGTCAAAGATCAGGTAGCTGCATGTGTCTGGAGTTGTTTCTACATCCTCTATTTTGTTTCATTTAATCCACATGTCTGTTGTATGGACAGTACTATTTTTTAAAAATCACTTTGTCTGTCTTAGTTTTCTTTTTTTTCCCATAATTTTATTGAGAAACAAATAGCAATGAGACAGTTTCAAACCAAATTAGTAGGACAGTATCAATAATTAACACATTGCATACATTCTTTCTAGTGGTTAATTGCTGTACAAGATGCAGACATGATAGCCTATTTACAAACACCATTAGAACAAATCCCTCTATTCATTAAGAGACTGTAACTATAAATCTATCCTAACCATTTTGAATACACAGATACAAAATGGACATTCATCTGTATCCCCCTTTTTTGTTAAATTCCGTTATTTGAATAGTATAGGTGTGTAAACTCAGCAAAATATTCTAAAAGAGTCCAGTAGCCCATAATAGTATTGGGTCTTTCGCTTCACTAGCAATGTCAAAAATTGTTGACCTGAGTCCTGTCTTAGTTTTCTTGTTGCTCAGACAAAATACCCAATACCCACAGGTTAAGAGAGGAATGTTTTATTTAGCTTTCAGTTCGTAGTTGCCTGGCTCCAAGGCGAGGTGGCATGGCAGAGGGATATCACCAAGAATGAACAGTCCATGACAAAGTAGTGCAGACAGAAGGCAGCAAGCAGCAAGCAGGGTACTCCCTTAGGGTGGGTAGCACTCACCCACAGTGGAGCACGCTCAGTCTGACCAAGAACTATGTGAAAACCAAGCAGTGGATTAATTTAATGACCCTTGATCCCAGCACCATACACCTTAGATCTAGTCACCTTTGAAAAACCCCACCTATGACCACATGAGGCTTTGGAGGGACATCTCCAATACTTTTGTAGTGTAACTTGAAGCCTGGGATGTGCTGTCATTGCCCAAGGTTGCTTTTGCTATTTTTTGCTAGGTCTCTTCTGGTTCTGTATGAATTTTAAGGTGGTTTAGTTCTGTGAGGAATGCTTTTGGTATTTTGTATTAAATCTCTATGTTAGTTTGGGAATTACAGTCATTTTGATTATATTGGTTCCACATATCCAAGGCATAGAAACAAAGGATATCTTTCCACTTTCTGATGTTCCCTTCAATTGCTTTTTCAGTTTTCTGTAGTTCACCTTGCACAGATCTTTCACTTTCTTGGTTAGGCTTAGTTTTTCTTGATCCTATTGTGAAAGGCATTATTTCTCTAATTTCTTGGTGAGTTTACTATTGGTGTACAGGAACACTTGATTTTGTGTGAGAGTGTTTATATATGTATTCACTTTGTGTCTTGTTGTGCTACTGAATTAGGCTAGATGTCTAGGAATTTTTTGGTGCAATGTTTAGAGTCTTATATGTAGAGGATTATGTCATCGGAAATTAGTGGTAGTGTGACTTCTTTCCTATGCATATACCCCTTCTATCTCTTGCTGTTGCTAATGTGTCAAGAACTTTATTGAGCTAGAGTGGTGTTAGCTCACATCTCTGCCTTGTTCCTGATTTTAAAGGAAAAGCTGTCAACTTTTCTAGATTTAATATTATGTTGGCTGTTGTGTTATCATAACTGGCTTTTATTAGATTGAGAGGTCGTTCTACATTTTCTTCAGTTTTTTTTTTTTTTAAATCATGAATGGAGGTTGGGTTTTAGATGCAGAAAAGAGATGCTTATGTGGTTATTGCCTTTCTGTTTATGTGGTGTATTATATTTATTGATTTACATATATTGACCATCCTTTCATCCTTGATGAATCCTACTTGGTCAATGATATGTAATTTTTTTTTAATTATTATTTTTTAATTTTTTGTATTTTAGGGAAGGGTCTACAGGTGTTCAGGGTCTCACTACTAGATCGGACTCAGCGTGATTCTCCTGTTTACAGCCCCCCAAGTGCTGTCAACCACCACACCCAGTCTCAATTGCCTTCTCAGTGCGCCCCAGGGGCGGGGCCGGCATGACAGGCCCAGTGATTGGACCTCCGGCAGGTGCTTTAATCCACTGAACTATTTGGCTGACTCATATATATGATGTTTTTGATGTTTTGTTGCATTTTGTTTGCCAGTATCTTGTTGAGGATTTTTGTGTCTTATGTTCATTAAAGAAATTGTTATATAGATTTTTTTTTTTTTTTTTTTTTTTTTTGACTGGGTCCTTGTTTATTTAGTTTTGAAACCAAAGTAATGCTAGTTATCAGGAATGACTTTGGAACTACTGTTTCCCCTCAGTTTTGCTAAAGAGTTTGAGGAGCATTGGTGTTAGATTTTCTCTAAAGTTCTTGTGGCATTTGGGAATCAGGATTTGACCAAAAAATTGTAGTTCTTTTTAGTAAGTGGTATTAGTTCTCGTTTTGCCTTGCTGAAAATTAAGCGAGCAGGTTTAATTCCAGTTTGTGGTTTGTAATGGTATATCATATATCCTACATCACTTTCAAGAGTCCCTGTCTGTTTCATTTGAAATAAAGGTTATTTTAGGAGATTCTCTAGGGAGTACGAGTGGAAAGCTTAACAGTAGTAGCTTTTAAATGGTGTTAACTAAGGTTGTTTTATTAAGTAGAGTGATCTATTTTGCTTGTTGGCATGCCTGTTGGTGTTTATCAACCCTTAGATTGATTATTTTCAAATGACCAATGATAGCACATTCTGGAGTTAAGAAGTTCTCCCATTATATTAAATGGAAAGGGCAGAGTAGGAAATGTAATCCAATATCAGTTGATTTTGTCTTTTTGAGATAAGGTCTCATTGTGTAGTACAGGCTTGTCTTGAACTCCTGGCTATCCTTCTGCCTCAGCCTCTTGAGTGCTGGGATTACCAGTAGCTCTAGGTCAGTATAGTTTTTTTTTTTTTTTTTAACTTTAGTTTCAAGAGTATGTGCAAGTCTTAGGTCTTGGAGACCTAAGTTTTAGTAATGAGCAACTGGGAAACTCTGTGAAACTGTCTTATTGACACATTTTTTAGCCACACAAGCCATCAGCTATCTAAGATTTACCAAATTAATGACAAGAAATAGAAGATTGAGTAAGAAACCTTTTTTTCCTGCTTTTTGTTTGTTTCCCTTAGTAAATTTTTTAAAATTTATTTATTTATTTTAATTGTGTGTGTGGCCAGCTCAGCCCACCCGGGGGCGGGCCCGGCTGGCATGTGGTGCTGGGGGATTGAACCACGGTCCCTGTGCTTTGCTAAGCTTTGCTAAGCTTGTTCTAAGTAGGTGCTTTAGACCACTGAGCCATCTCACCAGCCTCACCCTTAGTAAATTTAAAATGTTCATAGTTAAAAAATTTACTCGAGATATTTGTATTGATGGAAGTGACTCATGTAATTAAAAATACAAAAAAATTTGGATGATACACACTGACACCCATGTGTATGTGTATGTTTTTTCATTTAATAGGTACTATAATTCAGAAGGTAAGCTAAATATTAGGAAAATTAAGCATCTATCATATATATTACAAATATTTAAGGTAATCATTAGTTCTGTCATTTTGCTTTGCTGAAAATTAAGTGAACAGTGTTAATTCCAGTTTGTGGTTTCTAATAGTATACCATATCTATGTGAGGATTTTTTTTTTTCAAATGTATTTGATACAGGGTCTCATTATGCAGCTAGGACTCATAGTGATCCTCCTGTTTTCAGCTTCTCCACCACTGGGATTACAGGTACGCACCACTACGCCCGGTCTCAGTGGCCAGCTTAGCAAGGCATGTGGTGCCAGGGATCGAACCCTGGTCCCTATGCTTGCCTAGGCAGGGGCTTAGTCCACTGAGCTATCTCGCTGGCCTTATGTGAGGATTTTGATAACATGTAAACTTATTTTTCTAGATTACCTCAGTGTCCTTATAACAGCAGATGTTTTGCTTTATTGAACAAATGAGGATGAGTATAGTTTCTAGTGAATATTTTTAAATAAATAAGACAGTATCAGCACACATGTTTTAAGAGTATATCTAAAATAGTTTCAAGGGGGCTGGGGAGATGGCTCAGTAGAATAAGCGCTTCCCTGACAAGTGCAAGGGCCTGAGTTCAATCCCTGGTTCCGCAAAAAAACAAAACAAACAAACAAAAAAAATAAAATAGTTTCTTCCTCAGAAAACAAAGAGGATGAAGATTTCTGGTAAATTGTTTCATAGCAGTGGAATTTGTACATTAGCATTCTGCACACTTGGGAGTTGAAAAAAAATGGAAGAGTTCCTTGCCAAAAGAGGAGGGCAAAAGATAATAAGCATAGTTTATCTTTGTGAGTTCTTGGAAACTGAGTTAAAATACATAGTTGTCCTCTATGAATTATGATATATTCTTTAGAAACCATATTTTGAAATTGTAGAAGATAATGTAGTAACCTCTCAGCTGTTTAGTAGTTGCTTGTCTTGTACAGATGTTTCCAGGCATAGCGTAGGCCTTTAAACTGAAGAGTTGAATTCCTTTCTTTTGATACTTTTAGGTTGAGACAGGTTCTTACTGTGTAGTTCAGGCTGGCCTTGAACTCACTATGTAACCCAGGCTGGTGTCAAACTTGTTTCTTGGGTACTGGGATTACAAGTACACACATGCTTGCAAGTGGGCACTGTGTACACTGACATGTACACTGTGGGTGTTTGCACACACATACAAACATACTGCTTCTGTTCCTTTGTGTACTTAAACTCCCTGTATCTACAACTGACCCTTGCCTGCTACCAGACTGTCCAGTTCATTATACTCTTCAGTAGCACTGCTTGGGTCTTCAGTTTAAGAGAACGGATTCTTTTTTTCCCCTCGATCATGATTTTTTTTTTTTTTTTTTCCAATCTACTTCATCTTCACCATGTATATGCTGGGTATCCTGTTGGGAGCTATGAGATGGCATTTGTTTCTTCAGAGATGTGTGCTGCATTGTTTCAAAGAAAAGTACATTCTGATCTAGTTAGCTGCAAATGGATATTAGTAGATACACGCAGTGCCCAATTCCACATTTAAGATTAGAAGAAAGAGAGTAAAGTTACTGCACTCATTATGAGATGTGAGTTCTGTATACTTGGTTATTGCAAACAAGTCAGAATCACCCCCAAGAGTATGGATTAGCTGCTATGAGACTATGTTTTAAATTCTGAATATAGTAAAACTTTAAAAATGTTTTAAAGCCAGGTGGCACATTTATAACCCTGGTACACAGGGGGCTGAGATGAGAAGATCACCATGAATTCGAGGCCAGCCTGCAAAGTATGGCAAGATCCTATCTCAAAAGACCAAAAAAAAAAAAAAAAAAATAAGTAAATAAGCACATTTTAAAAAGTTCTGAACAAGTATCTCATTACTTTGAAAAGTCATAACTCTTTTGGATGTCTGTGAAATCTGTCATATCTTTTAATAGAATACTCAGATGTGAACCTCATTCAAAAAGGAAAATGTGGTATGCCAGTGGGACCTGTCAGGAAAATCAAGTGTTTTCTCTTAGAAAGTAGAGTGAAATAACTTTTTTCTTCCTTACACTGTGGACCTGCTTGGGTATTATGAAGAAAGTTCGTAGATGAACAGGAACATATGTGTTCATTCTTTCTTCAGAATGCCTACTCTGTTGCATTGAGAGAAAGCTGCAAAGGTCAACCTTAAGTGACCTGGACCTGTTTTTGAAAATTGATTTAACAAATATCATTGGCATATAAGCTTTAAAGAGAGTGACTGTAAATATTTTATTCTGGAAATCATGGTCATGAAGACTCCTTTTTCCTCCTACCCCTTAATTGTTATGAGGAATCCTGAGCTAAACTTAGAATGGGAAGTTAGGGCTGGCCAGATAGCTTAGCAGACTAAAGTGCCAGCTTAGGCAGACACAGGGGCAACGGGTTCAATCCCCAGCCTGCTATGTCAGCTCTGCACCCGGGGCGTGCTGAGACAGCAAATGAGACTGGGCATGGTGGCACTCCCTGTATTCCCAGCATTTGGGAGGCTGAAAAACAGGAGAATCATTACAAGTCAGATCTGTGTAGTGAGACCCTGTGGACCATGTACTAAATACATAAAAAAGAATGGAAAGATAAGATGGAAATCTTTAAAACAAGCATTTACTTTGAAGTCTCTTGTATTTCGTTTATCACAATAGTAGTGTTAAAGGTGATCAAGGATGTGTGTGTGTGTGTGTGCGTGCGTTTGTGTGGTGATAGTAGCTAAGTAGTTAGATTAATCTGCATTTTTATTATAGTTCTTTTTTTTTTTTAATTATTTATTTATTTTGTGTGTGTGGCCAGCTCAGCCCACCAGGGGGCGGGGCTGGCTGGCTGGCATGTGGTGCTGGGGATTGAACCAAGGTCCCTGTGCTTTGTTTAGCTTAGCTTGTTCTAAGTAGGTGCTTTAGACCACTGCGCCATCTCACCAGCCCCTTTATTATAGTTCTTATTGTTGAAATTTTTGTGGAAAAACTTGGGAGTAAAAATGGAAAATTCTAACCTAGATCAAAGCTGGGGCAGAGGCAGGTAGTGTGAATATTTGTGAAGCAAAAGTGACTTGAAAAATAGGATCTACCTCAAGCATTCACATTTGAAATACATAGTGCGTCCCTGGCCAGGGCGCCAATTTTCAATCGTAGTTTCCAAATCTGCTACTTTCACCTCACTAACAGTGTGTTTATGGCTCCTGGGACAATGATCAACAAATATTCAGTAAATTTTTGTACAGTGAGTACACTTTTGAAAATACCAGGCTTTAAGACATTCTATGGATGACCAACAGGCCATGTACTTACCAGTCTCTTAATTTATAAATGGAAAGAATGACTGGCTATACACGGGAGTATTTTTATTTTGAAACAATCTTAGTATTACAAATTTGTCATCCTGAATCTCTTGTGAGATTTCTCAAGTCTGAAAAATCTTAACTGTACTTGAGAAATTCCTTAGCAAGTGCTTTACATTAATTAACCCACACGTGAAATCAGCTCCCTAGCATTTCACAACCGATAAGGTGCTAAAGTGGTTGTTATTTTTGTTCATTTTTTGGTTAGGAAGACCTGGACTTTGAGGAAACAAGATAGAAATAGTTGACATAATAATTCAACAGATCGCCCAGTGAATGGATATCTAAGTCTGAAATTATTTATAGGGAAAGACAGATTATGATCTGTGCTTATGTTCACAGCAGAAAAGTTGTGTGTTCCAGCTAAAACATTTCCGTATTTGGAGCTGACCAGATTTGGTTTGCTAGGAGGTGTACAATTTCCCTTTTATGGCCCCAGAGTCTCCAGTGCTCTTTTCTTTCTCTTTGAGTTGGTAGCTCTACACTCTTTCAAAGAGTCATTTTCTCTTCTGTCTTTTGTTCCTGCTCCCTTGACTCCCATGTGTTCTCCTGTGTTTGTTCTCTGTCCCCTTTTTGTACTCTCCAGCTCCCTTCTCATTTTCTTTCCCTTATTACTTGCAACTTGAACAAAGGAATTTGCATTCTGCTTGCAAAGGAATAATAATAATGTAAATATTAAATAAGGTCAATTTTGAGTTACAGAGCAGATCAAGTAAGAAGTAGGCTGGCCAACAAGGGTCAGTCAGGAGAACAATGGTATGAAAATAGCATAAATGTTCAATCCTAGGAGGTTGTCTAGAGTTAAAAGAGCTGACCCAGCATAAGTAATATTTCTCTCTCAAAATAGAGCTTATCCTCTGGGTACTTAATGTAGGCTATAGTCTTGCATTGACTGTATAGAAAGAGAAGGCAGACTAAGCCTGCATATGTACACCTCAGACCATGTATATACCTGGTTCTTTATTGTGGATGGAGCAGGAATGGGCATAGAATTGGGAATTGGTATAGGGGAGAAAAGGAGCTTCTGGCCAGCCCAGAAAGATATTAATTCTTGAGGAATACTGTAAACAAACCTAGACATTGGTCAACGTCTTATAACAAAATATCACATAGGAGGTAATTAATTTTAAAGGTTTCTTTTTTAAAAAATTTGATACAGGCTCTCGCTATGCAGTTGAAAATCATAGTGATCCTCCTGTCTCAGCCTCCCCAGCTCTGGGATTATAGGCATGCTCCATCACGCCCAGTTTCGTGGCTGGCATGGAAAACCCAGGGTTCCAGGGTTGGCACAGCATGTGGTACCAGGTATCGAACTCATGTCCCTGCTCTTGGACTGAAAAACTGTCTCCCCAGCCCAAAGGATTTATTTCTTACAGTCCTAGAGGCTAAGAAATTCTTGGTTGAAAGACTACATATGGTAAGGTTTTTATTTCTTTTTGTATCATAATATGGTAGGAGGTATCACATGGTCATATAAGAATGTAATAGAGGGCCAAATTTGATTTCATAACAAAGCCACTCCCCAAATAACATTAATTCATTCATAAAGACAGCATTACTAAGTAATTCAGGAGCACTGAGCTGTTGTGACTATCCATTTGGCCCCACCTCCCAACACTGTTGCATTGGGACACATGCAAACCTTAGCAGTAGTTCAGAGGAAAACATTAGGAATGGCTCCTTTCAGTAGTTTGTCTCCACACCCAAAACCAATATTTAAAAAGTACAGGCAGCTAATTTGTTAAATATACTTTTGGTATAAACATAATTTAGTAACTTATTACAATAAAGAACTTCCTGCTTGAAATTGTTGGAAATTTGCTCACAGTGTATGCAAGTTTTCTATTAGTTTTAAATAAGAGAACACTATGAAGGAACAGATGAGGTATATTGAAAGCCCCAATTTTTCATAGAACTTGAAAATGTAAACTACCACTTTTGCTTTTTTTCCCTCTTTTGGAGACAGTATCTTGCTGTATATAGTTCAGACTGGCCTTGAACTAGCTGTTTAGATCACAGTGGCACTGAGTTGGAAGTCCTGCTGCCTCAGCTTCCCAAGTGGAATTATCACTTTGTAAAAGTGTTAACATGATTCATAAGAAACATCGTTGTTTTTTTTGAGCAAGTGATAGTAACCTTTACCACTTTATCTTTGTGAGAGCATTCTCATGGGAAAAATAATTTCATTAAAATGAGGGAATTAACCACTGCTTTAGCTATTTGAACTTGTTCTCTCTTCTTTCTTTCTTTCTTTCTTTCTTTCTTTCTTTCTTTCTTTCTTTGTATTTTGATGAGGGTCTGCATAGTCTTACTACATAGATCGGACTAATAGTGATCCACCTGTGTTCAGCCTCCCAAGTGCTAGGTTGCGTGTGCCACCATGCCCAGTCTCAATTGCCATCTCAGCACCAGGCGTGGGGCCAGCACAGCACACTGGGGATCGAACCCCGGTCCCTACATCTGCCTAAGCAAGTGCTTTAATTCGCTGAGCTATCTGGCTGGTCTGCCTGTGCTCATTCTTAACAGATTACTTTCTATTACTATAGTGATTCAAGCTTGTAATTTGACCATGTCTCAAGAGTATATGTCTGCTACTTTAAAGATTGGCCAACATAAAAGTTGTATCCTCAAATATTCATTTTGCATGTCTACTTTATTGTGGAAATGGGTTGGCATTTTCTTCATTGCTTGGTTACTTGTAATTTTTCACAGATTTTGGGTTTAATTAATCTCTAGAGCTTTTAACACAGATTTTCCTGGTTTATTTAGCCTTACAGTTTTCATTATATCCTCTGGTTGGATTATTGTATTTTATCCTCAGGATTCAATAATTTTGATTTGCTTAGAAATAGTTTACAGGTTAATGAGTAATTTTTTCTGAAACATAAAATAAATTTCCAAATTAGAGGTAGTTTACTTGATGGGAAAAGTGAATAGATATTACTGGTAGGTTAGAGGAAAAGAGGAACAAGTCTGTTTTGAGGGAAGGCAAGGAAGAAGTGATTTGCATATGGCGTCCTTATGTATTTGTGAGACTCTTCTCATTATGATCAGTGTATTATCAGAAGTAGTACCTGTGACTTTATGAGCCTCAACTTTCCCTTAAAGATTAAAAATAACCTAATAATTAAATGTTGACTCGGTTAATGAGATTTAAATGAGCAATGTAAGAAGATATATTTTGTCTGTTGGTATTTCTTGTTTACTATATGAGGACATATAGAAAGCTATGGGTGTAAGTGGTGATGAAAGTTTCACTTAACTATGGAATCAGGAAATGACAGATTTTTGGAAAGGTAGTCAACGGCATTTGTCACTGAGTTGCTTGTGGTGGAAGTAAGAATGAGGAGAAAGGTACAGAATATTGGCGCTGTAGAGAAGAAGGGCAGACTGTGTTTTAAGGTACATGCATGTACAGAAGTGGTGACAGAAGAGTATTAAGAAATTGCTGCTGTGGAGCTCATCTGTAAGAAAAAAAAAACTTCAAATTTAATTTAGAGCAGATAACTAGACAGTAAACTAGTAAATTAACTGTAACATAAGTTTTTGTGGTTTGCGTATTTACATTTATAACATAATTAAGTACCAAGTAAATACATAATATGAATGAGACAACAAAAGTTAAGTTCACATCTGCTGGAGGCCTTATCCTTGTCTTCTTCAGTGCCTCCCACAGTTACCATACTGCCCATTCATTGTTCAATGTGCCTCTCACTGAAACAGAGAACTTCGAGGAAGAACACATGTAGATGGCCAAGTGCAGAGAAGGGCAAGCAGATCTTGGATGTGCCTCCCTTCAGGTAGTGTTTGGGGATATTTATGAAATAAAGCAGAAAGATATTTGAAGCATAGAGGAAAGGAATTGGAAATGTAGGGATTGGTGCTTTGCATATGCATAATCTTTATAGGCTTCATGTGCAGATAATGGGGGCATTCACGTGATCTGGATGTAGGAATTTTGGCTACCCAGTGTCAAGAAGTTACTCACCCAGTACCTTTGAAGGCCTAGGTGAGGAGCTGTGGTTTCATCAGAATTGGTCTTCATAACCTATGCAACCCTTACCATGACTCACACATTAGAGGTGTTATCTACAGCAAAGCTAGTGAGAGAACAGTGACACTTGCTGAGCTGTGTGGCTTCTGGCATTAGTGATTTTTGAAGGCAACTATGAGCAAGTAACTAAAGGTTTGCTGTCAGTTTCATTTAGACCCTTAAAGCTTTTTCTCGTGTTTTGCCAGCATAAGAAACTGATGCTCTGCTTGTAATCACTGTTGGGTGATCTGGCCAACCTCAGTTCCAAACATTTTGCTTGTATGTGCTGAGCCAAAGGCTTTGATGGATATGGAAGCATTAGGCTGTAGATAAATAGCATTCAAGCTTGTAGTCAGATCTTAAGCCATCATCAGCACCAGTGCCCCTTTGTGGTCTGTTTCCCTCTCAGAGCCCCATAGCCTTTGAAAGGCTAGAGTGAACAGAAACTAGTTCCTTGGTCTGCTCTTTTGTTCCAAGCAGTGTATGAAGGCATGTTGACAGTTTAATGGCTCAGATACATTTTGGCAGAAAGCCATTCTTTAAGCTTTGAATTGTGGTAAGACCACTTCTTGAGTGGTTTTGGCTTTACCACAAATGTAAGTTTGTTCATTAGTAGTATGCAATATGATAATAGAAAGTAAGTTACAGTTTAAAAGAAAGGGATTATTTTTGGGATCAACCAAAAAGTAATTTTGTTGATCATGTGATTATATACATGAAATGGTTTGGAAGTTTTTTTCCTGTTCTGAACATACGAATTTTGATTCTCAGTTTTACTTTACTATTTTCTCTTTAACTCGTGTAGGATATTCATAGTGTCCTCTTTTACTTGTTCGGGCATTGCCATCTTTTGTTTGTTTGTTTTCCTCTCTTGGGGATAGACTTGAAATAGCTTGACTTCACTAGGGTCTTTGCTTTGGGCATTAGACCTTATTTTAGCTCTCTCCTTGGTAAGTGTCAATCTGTGGGTTATTGTTTGAAGGAAGTTTGATTGAAAAGGCAGATCCACTAGGGAATTCAAATACAGATGTTTCTCAGCTAACAAGGTGGCAGTTTCTGGTCAACCCCCTGAAAGTTGAAAATCAGTCAGAATTACATTTTATGTATCGAGCCTACATAACATTATAGCTTGGCAGGACAGTGTTGGTTGTTTAGCTTCACGATCACAGTGCTGGATGGCAGCTGTGGCCACTTGGCTAGCACCTAAAGAAGACATTGTAGCACATACTACTAGACAGAGCAAACTTAGAAAATCTGAGCTATGGTTTCTACTGAATGCAGATAACTTTTGTGCCATCGTAGACTTGAAAAATTCTCATTGAGACCACTGTGAGTCAGGAACCATCTGTTCAGAATAACACACTAGCAAGAATTTTGATTGATTACAAAATTGATAGATCTATTATAGATTATGGTTGGGCTAGTACAGAGTCTGCATAATTTCTTCCAACAGAAAAAAGAGAAATGTGAAAACTTCATTAAATTCAAGTCTGTGTACATCAGATCAGTATTCCTTTTTAGTTTAGAAAAATGTACTTTGGAGAATTGTAATTATTCATGCTGAACCCTAAAGTTAGTCAGGAGACTCTCATCTCTATGCAGGGAAAGCACAAGTGTATTTTGGAAAGGTACTAACAAATTTATGATATGCCTACATCCATGTAATAGTGAAGGTATGGCTCCTATAACAAATGTCTTTAGCTTTCCTGATTTCTGTGTATTTATAGCATTAGAAAACATTTTCATTTTCTAGATGTAAAAGAAATTTACTACTTACCCTTACCCTTTAATCAGTACTTGAAGAATTGGGAGCCAATGGAAGATTTCCCTTCACATTTTTTGTTGACCCTCTTGGAACAAACCAAATGTAAGAGTATTACAGAAAGTTTACTTTATAATCCTGGCACACAGATTAATATATGCCACCCTCTTCTGGTCAACCCACTGTATTTGTGGATACCAAAAAAAAAAAAAAAAAGTGTAGAGCATGTGGAAACCAATGAACATTAAACTTATTACTTTGTGTAGTAAGTTTGTGTGAACTTGGGCAAGGCAGTTGCTCAGCTGGTTTCTTCTATATATAATGAATATAATAACACTTACTTTATAAGATTGGTGTGGTTAAGAAGTGAGATATTCGTGAAAAATATGTACCATAATTTCTACTTCCAATAGCTGCTGTTATAATACTGCATCAGATGGGCTATGTTTATTGTTTGCTGCTATATATTCCAAGGTGTCTTGTGCAGTCTGTACCACATCACATTTGCTTAAATTGTGAAAGAAAATATTCTGAATCCTAGTATATTTCTATGACCCTGAATAATTAACTTTCTGCCTTGTCATTTAAAGAGAAAACTGTTAGAATGTCTTGTCTGGAATTTTTTTTTATTATGTTTTGATTTTTAAAATTATTTGATTGTTACAGGGTCTTAATAGGCAGCTCGGACACATAGTGATCCTCCTGTTTTTAGCCTCCCCAGCACTGGGATTATAGGCGTACACCACTACGACTGGACTTGGTGGCCCGCTCCTCTTGCCTAAGTTTGCCTAAGCAGGCACTTTAGTCTCCTGAGCTACATCTCCAGCCTTCATCTGGAATTTAAATGGAGAAAGACCAATTATGTCAACGATTAAGCTATTTTACTTAATAACCCCACATGGTAAAAGCCTGTAATCCCATTTCTGGAGGTTGAGGCAGGAGAATCAAATTTGAGCACAGCCTGGCAATTCAGTGACTTATAATACCTGCCTTGAAATTATTTTATAAATAAGTAAATAAATAAAAATGCATTGCAGATATAGCTCAGTGTAAAGGCCTTGGGTTTCAATTTTTTGGTACTGTCAAAAAAAAAACTTCTTTAGACTTGATACTTGACTTTTAAAAAAAAGTTTGATTTACTGTGAAGTACATAATTTTTTAAAATATTATTGGTGAGGGCTAGAAAATGCTACCTGAAATGTTGAAATTGTGACATTTTATGTGAAAATACAGAAATAAAGTCCAGGAAAGAACACCCCACCCTTGCCCCATACGCATTCCCTAGAGGCCTTCTGTTAGCTTTCTAGTTTCCATCCCTTCCAAAACGTAACTGTATCCTGTCAGATACTAGAAACTATTTTGCCTGCTTTTGATTTTCATGTAAATAGAATCATATGATTTTATGCCTTTTGAATCTTGTCTTCTTTCACAAGTAAACAGCATTGCATATGTAGCCATAGCTTGCTTACTTTTTGTACTGTGTTATATGATTATTCTATAATTTATCCAGTTCTCTGATAGCAGTCATATGGTTTATTTTTACCTTGGGGTTATTGTGCCTTAATGGTACTATGAGCGTTCATATACTTTGTTTTTTGGCATCCATTTGTTCACATTTGGGGTATAGCTTTTGACCATTTTGATGCCTCATCAGAAATATCAGTCAAAGCCAGCAACTATATTTTAAAATGTTGTCAGTGGTCTAGCAGTAACACTATTTTCTCAGGTGTACTTTTTTTAAAAAAAAAAAAAAAAAAAAAACAGGGTCTTGCTATGTAGTTTAAGCTGGCCTTGAACTCACTGTGTAGCCCAGGCTGGCCTTCAATTCATTGTGATTCTCTTGGTTCTGCCTCCCAAGTGCTGTCATTACAGATGTGTACCACCATACCTGATTCTGGTGACTTTTATTAAGGAAAAATTACAGGCTTTCATGAACTACCTAATCACTTGATACTTTGTTTTAGAAGCTGAATCAGTAAGAACTTAGAGATGGGCTATTGGAGCATTTTTATAGGGAAACATTTCTTTTATAGTACTGATATTTCCATCCATGTGATGTAGCTTAAAGGGTATAATGTTTGGCTTCTTAGTACCATTGTGGTTGAATTTCTCGTTTGGTACTTGCCGTGTTTTATTTCTAGTATATTAAGACATAATGCAAAGTCCAGCTTTAAAATTACAGAGCCTTTTGCTGAATAGCTTTTTCTTTTAAAATGGATAATTATATGTAATTAATTTTCGGGGGCAAAACTTACTTGGAGAATCCTGAGACTTGACTTATTTCTCTGCCTCATTTAAATCCCTTCCCATTAAAAGTCTTCTTGGCTTTTCTAAATATTATTTTTAAAGATTTGATCAGTCTAACTGCCAAATACTTGTTTTTAAGTCCTAAACAGTGGCTACAGTGGCTACCAGGTAACTGGATTTTGTTTGCAGACAAATTGACTATACACTAAATGTTATATATTTTCAAGAGGAGACCTCTAACAATTGGGTAAATCTTGTAGTATACGGTTGTACCCTTGGACTTTTTTCTTTTCTTTTCTTTTTTTTTTTTTTTTTAGAGCAGAATATATTTATTGTGGGAAAGAAAGCTTCTGTCCAAGACAGTAGGGGACCCAAGTGGGTTGTCAGGGAATCTGCCTTTTCTAGGGATTTTTATAGGGCAAAACCATGAGGTGAGGTGGGTCTAAGGTGGAATACATGGAAACTCACACATGAGGTGGGACAAAACTCTACTCAGCTAATAAGATTACAAGCACAATTGCTTAGGTAAAAAGAGCTGGGGATTTTCCTGTGGGGAGTTGGGTTAGTAACTCTTCCTGGCTTTTTCAAGGTTATGGATACCTATTTAGAGTATCAGTCCCTGATATCCATCCCTAGGGAGGTATGTGGCTGCATTTGTTTAATCTTTTGTCTTGAGATCCAGGGGCACACAGCAGAGTTGCCTGTCTCTCCCTCAGTTGCAGGGTACCTTGCCTTCCATATTGGGTCCTTTGAGGGCCTAGAACTGTCTGACTGCCTATAATATTTCTATTTAACTCAGCTACCTAAAACATTCCCCCCTCTGAAGAAGTAACCTGAACTGCTGTGAGTGAATAATGAACAATGACCACTCTGGCTTCTTCATGCTGAAGGGGGTCATAGTTGTTGATTAGCACTTAGAGATACCCCTCAGAAGGTCTATCTAAAGGCCCTCTATAGACACCAGGCATTTTCATCTTGGGTAGGTGTGTAACTTTGAATCTATCCGTTTTGGCTCCAGGGGGTAGGTAGGCCCTGTACATGTGCAGGTCTTTTTCAATACATAAGGGTCAAACGTCTTCACTGCTTAATGATGCCCTGTTGAATGATCTCAGTGGAAGACCTCCAAATGATACAGGGGAATGGAATTCCCAACCTGAAAGATAACCTGGGATGAATATGTGTTCTCTAAAACTCAAGAATGAATTTTAGGGACAGTAGAAGTTAAGAGCAGAATATATTTATTGAGGGAATGCAAGCTTCTGTGAGAAAGAGAGAGAAGAGGACCTGAGTGGGTTACCCCTTATGGACTTCTAAATATGATTTTTGGCAGGGTAAGAAGTACCTTTCTAATTTTGCTGGCTTTTTTTTTTTTTTTTTTCCTTTTTAAATAGAGTTTCACTAGTATTAAAAAGAACGTTAGAAAAATTCAAGAGCAATATTAGAAAATCCTGATTTTCTGGGTTTTTTTTTCCTGAAACACATTTTCAAGTGACTAGCCTTCAGAAGTTCAAGATTATTGTGATCAACTCAAACATCTGTTAGAACACTGTGTGGAGAGAACAAAAATCTTCACTGCTTATACCTTGAGTTGGGACTAAGAAGTAAAAGTATAAAGATGAAAGCTACATGACTGCATGATCACTTCGTGGATTTTCCATGAAGGATGTTCATGCATATAGTCTCTGTGCAGTCTCTACAGACTTGCACAAAATTTCTCTTATGGTCAGGTCAGGGGAGAGCTGTGCTTGCTCACTGTTGCCTCTGCTGCCCTTCCTAAAGAGGTGTAGATTCTAAGACAGACTTCAACAGGTTGTCTCTTTCAATTCATATCTTTACCTTGATGGTTGAATGAACCATTTATATACACATACACCGTCTAAGTTTTTTGTTTTGTCCTTTTTTTCTGTTACTGGGTAGGTGCTGCCACACAATATGGTGGTAATGTAGACTCTTAAAGGTGTAGTGCATTTCTAACTGGTGGTCAACTTATTAACCCAGTTGAATTAAACTAACATGGAGCTGGGTACAGGAGGTCCACCTGAGGGTTGTTGCTAGCAGCATAAAGGCAGAACAGGAAAAGCTGCCAGAATGCTTTTAAGGATGCTGTTTGGAGAAGCTGTTAGAGCTGTTGGACGCTGCTAGTTCTCTTGGGCTATTGTGCTGGAGGACCTTGTCATGCTGTCTTTCCTGATGAACTTTGGAGAAGCTTTGGTCTTCATCTTGAGCATCGCTTCCTGTCCCTAGAGAGAAAGATGATGATGCACTGCTCAGCCTCATGGAGAAGCTTGTCTCATTGGCTTTTCTGATGGGAACTCGGCTTTCCTCATTGCTGGAGGAGCTCGAGACTTCACTGTTGCTGAGGTCAGCTGTGGTACTTTTCAGAGAGTTCTATTGCTTACCTGGAATGTTGCTTCCTAGCTCCAGTTCAGATCCCTCAGCCTGCTAGCACATATCCTTCATCCTGCT
Source organism: Octodon degus (assembly GCF_000260255.1). Classification (NCBI taxonomy): domain Eukaryota; kingdom Metazoa; phylum Chordata; class Mammalia; order Rodentia; family Octodontidae; genus Octodon; species Octodon degus. Next base: position 11,319,388 of record NW_004524582.1, on the reverse strand, counting down.
GGCATAGACCTCCTAGCTTCCACCGCTGACCTTTGTTCCTTTCCAGCACAGATCCATGAAGCAGTCCTGCATGAAACTTTGTTGTAGGCTCTAGGCCTCCAGTTGGACTGGTGGGAGACATTGTTATGAGCTTTAGGTTTTCTTTCTTTCTTTTTTAAAAATTAATTTTATTGAGAGAACTCTAGATTTTCATTTGGACTCAGGCAGGATATCAGGATCCAAGCCCTGAGCCGGAGTCTTACTATTTAGTGTATGGGTAGATTTCCTGCCCTTGTATGTGATTTTTGGGTGATTCCTTATAAACTAATATTATCACACGTGTCTTGTACTATATTGTTCGCCTTGCAAAACCCCCAAAACATGACAAAAGCTGATTCTAAAGATCCCTCTCTGTGCTGTAGTTGAAGACCAAAATTAAATGTATATTGTTGTTGTAATATTTCCACAATGTAAACTCGTATTAGCTCATTCTAGGTCTACAGTTCAGTGGCATTAAATATGTTCACATTGTTGTACAGCTATTATTGCATCTGTCTCTAGAGCTTTTTCATATAATCCAACTGAAACTTTGTATTTAATAATAATTTCCCTGTTTTCCCCTTCCTCCTGCATGTGCTCAGTTCCTTACCTGTTGTAGGATTGCTACTTATTTGTGACTAGAGAGAAAATCAAGTGATTTTGGAGTCATAACTGAATTTATACTCTTACCCACCATTTACGTTCTAGATCTGTGTATTTGGGTCAGGCTCTGTAATTGTTCCTCATCTACCCTTATCTTTAAAATTGGAATTCTTTCTGGAAAAGGCTAAGAGGCTGCCATTCATCTGCAGTGATGATTAATGGCCACCCTGCCCCTGTGGTACAGATGGATTGCTCCTTGCTTATGCCTATTTAGCAGTTGTGGAATGATAGTGCTAGAAAGAATTTAATCTCTTCATTGTCATAATGTGTTTTATAGATGCTGTTGTATTTAAGAAATATGTACTTATTCATCTATTCATTTATCAAACATTTATCGAGGGCATTTTGCTTACCAAGTGTGCCTGTCTCTGACAACAGCCATCCTGGTTTCTGTCTCTGAATTTGATTACTCTAGTTGGCCCTTATTTCCTTTTGTGTCTGGCTTATTTCACTTAGCACAGTGTCTTCAAGATTTATCTTTGTATTATGTACCAGCATTTTTTTTTCCTTTTTAGGCTGGGTAATATCTCATTGTCCATATGAGCCACATTTTTGTTTGTCCATTCGTTGTTAGTGGACATTCGGGTTCTTTTCACCTTTTGCCTATTATGAATGATGCTACTGCGAACATTGCAGTGTTCTTGAGTCTTTGCTGTCACTTTTGGGTGTGTGGAATTGGTGGGTTATATGGTAATTCTGTTTTAAAATTTTTGATAAGTTGTACTGTTTTCTATAACAGCTGCACTATTCCACAGTCTCACCAGTAGTGCACGAGGGTTCCAATATCCTCACATTCTTAACCCTGTTACTTTTGTGCTTGTTTCTGATAATAATGGCTATCATGATGGGTGTGTAGGATCATGTGGTTTCAACTTGCATTTGCCTTATTAGTGATGGTGAGTAGATTTTCTTGTGCATATTGCTAATTTTTATGCCTAACTAGAGAAATAATTATCTTTTAGCCTTTTTTCTCATTATTGTTGTTTTGCAGTCCTGGGGTTAGAACCCAGGACCTTATATGCTAGTGAAACATTTTACCACTGAGCTACACCCCTAGCCCTTTATCGTTGTTGGGTTATAGGAATTCTTTTTATATACTGATGTTAGTAAGAAGAGAACCTATGTGAACTTACTTTTATCTGTGTTTTCAGTTGAGGAAACTGAGACAATGTTGAAGTCCATTCTAAGTCGCAGCACAGGTTTGCATTAAAGCTAGGATTTGGGTTTAAGCAATCCAACTGTAAGTCCATGCTCCTTTTAAAGCTCTTAACATGCTCTTTCCCTCATTGGCTGTATATGATCAACCTGTGTGGTAGGTGAGATCTTTTCAGGTCTGACCGCTGCCTGACTTCTCCCACACAACTTCATCGTTCCTTTGTCCACTGGGTGACCAGATAAGAAAAGGCAAAATCCAAGGTAGAGAAAATCGTGAAGATCAGGAAACATGACTAAATTCATGAATGCATATGTGTCACATGAAGACACAGTTTATAAGATTAAGTGAAGTGCCTATAGAAGTTATTAGTACCACTTAAGATGAGAACCTTTTTAAAAAGTACTACATAATATTCCTTTCATGGAAGTGTAGGTTTTTATAAGGTAGGAACTTGAATCTTTTGAGTGTGGCACAAAGTTTTAAAAATGATTCCCTTGGTGAAATTTGTTGACTTAAGTTTTTTTTTTTAAATGGTGAATTCTTATCTTTACTTTTATCCTCAATTTTCTCTATTTTTATTTTAAGCCACTTGTATTCTAGAGTTGGTACTTAAATGGTTAATGGTTGAGAAATAGAATATGCAATATCATTTTGCTTACTTAAGCCAAAGTTAACTAGGAAAAGCAAAAAACTTGTCAGATTGCCACTTGCATTCTAAAGCAGAATGGAATTTTTATTGCTGCTCACTGTTACCACTAATAATTATGTGTAGATCATGTATATCTGTGTGTTACACATAAAATTAATGCTATTTTCTGGATAGCTTTTTTGTGCTTATATAATCTTAAGTGGGAGGAGCTATGTAACTGGCAGATACATGATTTGAAAATTATTTTGTTGATACAAATGTTTTATGGAACATCTTTCTTCATATTTTTATACAGTTTATGAGATACGTTTGTATGCACATTTTCTGAAATTGAATTGGCCGGGTCAAAGGAATGTAGTAGATGTTGTAAAAATACCTTCTAAAGAAGTTGCACAAAATTAAACTTCCAACAATATGTGGCAATTCCTGTATCACCACCTGTATAACACCCCTGGGTATTATCAAACTTCAAATCTACAGCAGGCAATTCTTAAATAATTATCTTAATGACATAAAAGCTGAGCCAATGAGTGGCCACAAACCCACAACATTTTTTGGTAGGGTTTTCACCACCAGGTTCTGCAGCAAGCAGAGTCAGATCAGAGTTTTGATTAAGAGATGCATGCTTCTTTAGGTGCGTTCATTTTGTTCTGATAGAATTTTAATTTGCAGAGATGTTGCCAAGATATTGCAGAGTTCACCCACATTCCTCAAATGTTAGCATTTACTATATTTACTTTATCCTTTGAACACACACACACACACAGAGTTTCCCTTAAAATGTTTGAAGGGTAAGGTCTGTCCTACAACAGCACTTTTAAACATTCCCTACTATAACTGCTGTGCCATAATCAAAGTTAGGCAATTAAAATGGAAGCAGTTCTGTTATTTGTATGATTTATCCAGATTCTGTCAGTTGTCTAGTATCTTTTATAGTAAAAGCACTTTCTGTATGTATATCACATGTATAGTCTTTAATCTGAGCCAGTTCCTTAGATTTTTATCAAAAAATGTATTTCACAGTTTGAATTTATTCCTCTTTTTTAAATTCAGTTTATGGAGTTTTTGCGGAGTTGGGGGTAGCAATATTACAAAAGCAATATTTTCTTCTGAAAAGGCATTTGATGTAGTTTCTTAGGCTCAGTGTGTGTGTGTGTGTGTGTGTGTATGCATGCATGTTACATGTTTTTGCCCACACATGTGCAGGATGTACAGTTCTGGGGATTGAACCTAGAGCTTCCTGTGTGCTAAACACATGCTGAGCTACACCCAACGCCCCATAAAGATTTATGAGGTCACATTTTCATACAGGGTATTAGTGGAGATCAGTATTTTCACAACTTATTTGTCCTATCTACATAATACTGTTGATTGTTGTTGCATATTTAACTGAGGAGCATCTTTCAGGTGCGGATATTTTGATGGGCAGCTTTAAGCAAACCTGATACTCACGTTAGAGAAACATAAAAAAGCCAGATACCACACATAGTAGGAGAGAGATGAAGGTCTTAATCAGCCCTCATGTTTCTTCCTGCTCTTTCTTCTGTATACAAATCCTAGTACTTATGAACTCTATAGCTTTTTTTTTTTTTTTTTTGGTGGAACCAGGGATTGAACTCAGGCCCTTATGCTTGCCAGGGAAGCGCTTATTCTACTGAGCCATCTCCCCGGCCCCCTCTGTAGCATTTAAATATTGTGTAGCAGATAAAAGTTTGGTTTAATCATGAATTTGAATGAGTACACTTCTCAGAAGCACAAATGGCCAATAAATACATTTTTAAAATGTTCATTATTGCTAGCTGTCAGAGAAATGTACATTAATTAAAACTATCCTGAGAAATCATCTTACCCCAGGAGGAATGGCTACCATCAAAAAAATGTAACAATAGCAATTGCTAGTGTGAGGATGTGGGGGAAAAGGAATTCTCACTACCTTGTGGGTGGGCATGTCAAATAGTAGTATAAGTGTTAGGTTTCTCATGGCAACACAGCAGAGAAACAAGGAGCAGAAAACGGGGACTTGGGGGTTTGTTCTTTGAGGACAGGGAGGGAATGCAAGGGAGAGATTCTGTGCTCTGAGGCCTGGGGAGGCTGAGGCACCTGTGGACTTCTGCCAGGGGCGGAGCTTGAGGGGCAGCCTTAGTGACACCGGGGAGCGGATTGAGGGCTCCTGGGGCACCGGGAAAGCAAAAGGGAACTGTCCAAGACTGGGTTGGGGAAGAAGGGGGAGGTGGGCTCTGGGAAGATGGGCTGTTGTTTTAAGGCTTCAGCCGTGTTAGATGACCACCACAATAATTCAGCAGTTCATAATAGAGCCACACCATGACCACTAGAAATTTCTTGAAAAATTAAAATACAAATTCGATTTGATCCAACTATCCCCCTCCTAGGTATCTTCCCGAGTTAAAATCTTCGTATTTCAAGATTACATGCATATCCATGTTTAAAGTAGCACAATTTATAATAGCTAACTGTTGAAAGCCATATAGTCCATCAACTGGATGAATGGATAAGGAAAATATGGTATTTATACATAATGAAGTAGTATATTGCCATTAGGAAAGACAGAGGCATTTATAGATAAATGGATACAATTTGAGAACATGTTAAATGAAATAGTCATACACACATGGTTTCTCTTATATGAGAGAAAAATGTATGTAAGTATAAGTAAATACAAATAAAGAAGAAATTCAGATGCTTCCCCAAATTACATATTCTTTTAAAAAATATTTCAATATATATGCTAATTTGTTTCATTTATACTAATAGTTTATCTTAGTTTGCTGAAAAGCTACCAATTTTTTGTAAGGATCTGTTTGATTTATTTTTTGTGTGGAGCAATCACCTTAAAGATAATGACAGTGCAATAACAATTGTTATTCACTTATTTGGTTATGAAAATTGTTTTTTCATAAAAAGTAAACATTGATTGTAAAGTAAAAAAAGATTATTAATTTGAGTTAAGTGCTTCCTATCCCTCTATCCCTTCCTTCCTTCTTTCCCACTTCGTTCCTACCTTGGTACCAGGAATCTATCTCAGGAGCTTGCACTTGCTAGGCAGGCTCTTTGCTCTTTTATATTTCCAACCCTGTTAAAGCTTTCTTTTCTGCAAGTCTCACCAATACTTTTGTGTTCATTTATCTTAATCTCATTTTTAAAGCAAAATATTTGGGTCGGCCAAATAGCTCAGTGTGATTAAAGCTTCTGCTTGGGCAGACACAGGGATTGGGGATCAAGTGCCATGTTGGCCCCACCGCCAAGGCGCGCTGAGACCGTGATCGAGACTGGGTGTGGTGCTGCATGCCTGTAATCCCAGCACTTGGAAGGCTGAAAACAAGAGGATCACTACAAGTCCAATCTGTGTAGTGAGACCCTGTAGACCATGTACATTAAAAAACAAAGTAAGGTACAGAAAAACATAGAGAGTTACTTTAAATTTCACAACCCATTGACACTTTCAAAAGCAGTGTTCTGCTGTTACTAAGGCAGTATAGATCAGGGTTTTGCAGTTAGGTAATTACAAAATTGTAGGGCTGGGGAGATAGCTCAGTAGAATAAGCACTTGTCTGGCAAGTGCAACAGCCTGAGTTCAGTCCCCAGTTCCGGGGGTGGGGGGGAGGAAGGAAGGTAGCACCACCCCACTTCATTTTTGACTTGGTTTTGTCATGGGAAGTATTTTTTTTTTTGTCAGAAAAGGTGTAAAGATGATGAAGTCCTGATAACTCTTATCATGTTTGACCCCAGTGTATTTGTGGTCATATACTTCCTTAACACATTGGTAAATATATACCAAAGCATATATGGTGTGGTAAGAAACACTGTTGTACCATTTATGGGAAGGAAATATGTGTATATAGATGTAGTGAGTGGGCAATTGTATTACTTTTTTGGAAGTTCTAATGGATTGGAAGATATATGGAAGCCTCATTACTGCTTGCAGGTAGGAAGTGCATTGTTTGATGATAAATTGCAAATTTTAAAGTCTTTGTAAGAGCCGGTGGTATAGCTCAATGGACTAAGCACTTGCTCAGGTAAGCTGAGGGGCCAGGGTTCGATCCCTGGTTCTGCATGCCGCGCTGGCCCCATCCCCAGGCACGCTGAGCCGGTGATGGAGTTTGGGCATAGTGGCATGTACCTGTAATCCCAGCACTAGGGAGGCAAAAATCAGGAGGATCACTACGAGTTTGAGCTGTGTACATGCACACACGGTCATCCTATTCATATACCTTGGTATATAAATCAGATTCAGCTACAGTAATTAACATTGCAGTAGTTATTTTTATTTTGAATATAAGGTCTTTATTATCTGAGAAAAGTTAGTGAAGTTAAAGTCAATTTTTTTTTTTACTAGTTTCAAATTGTACATATGGCATATACAGAGTGGAGAATGAGTTTTCTTCAGCCGTTGTATCATATAGGCATAACGGGTAATGATGGCTAGCAGGTAGCAGGTGTCTTATTTGACCACTTCCAGTCTGAAGGAAAGGGATATAGTTAGTACATAAAGCTAGAAGGAAAGGGTATGGTGTAAATCAACAGTACTTCTGCTAATTTTTGTTTGCTACTTTAAGAAGTCTGGAATCCTATATAATCTTTTCTCTTTAAAGTTTGCCAGGATTATTTAGTGTACTACATTTAATTAAAAGTACATGTGTAAAAAAAAAAAGTACATGTGTATGATGTGCAGAAATTGGAGAAACATTCATGTAAATAAAACATTGACAGTCTGTAATTATCAAAAGAAAAATTGGATAGTAGTGATTCTCTGTTCTAATGAAGATTTAACTTTTAATTTAAAAGGGCCCTTAGGGCACTTAAGGACTTAGTTTTGCTTTTTGGTTTTTTTATGTGTGAAACATACTGTATAGCTATTATGAAAAATATTTTGTATAAGAATAACTTAAATTATTTAAGTTATTTCTCACTTATTGCCAGCTCAGATATTAATAGACATCTTGGTTGTAAGCTATATTGCCATAATGCATCATGAATTTTAGTGAATCACTCATGATTAAAGTTGGACTGCCTTTTTGTAGTAGATAATTCTTAAAGTTTTGTGTGTTAGTTGTCTATAAGGTTGGTAGTGGAGATGGATCTTGGTAAGTACATATACATGTTGTGTCTTGGTATATAACTTGATACTTTTTCATATGAAGATTTATTAAATGAATTTAGTTGGATTATGAGCCACAGTTGTATACTGAAAATCTAGTAGCTATTTTTTGAATTCTGCCCCTATTCCAATTAATACAATAACCAGTAGATAAATAGGAATGTCATGGCGTATGCATTAAATAGAGGATCAGCAGAAATTGTGCACACTTTTTGTTATATTTCTGAAGCTGCAATTTGACCTTAATGTTTCTGCAGTTTCTAGGCTTAAGATGACACCTAGGTAGAATGATACATGATTTTTTAGAAAACACTGTTTAGATTCAGCAAGCAATTGTATTTAGCTGTTGTATTTACATTTTCTGTGGAGTCAAGTAATACTGCATGAATATACTCTGTAATTGATGACTTGATCTAATAAGTAATTTTAAAAAAATATATATTTAATATTTACTTGTTACTCTAATTTTGGTAGAATTTTAAAACATCTAGGAATAAAATTTTTGTTTCAGTGTTAAAGTGTGATGAATCTCTTACTAGTTATATAATTAATTTATGCTAGATCCCAACAAGTACTTGGTGGTTCAAATGTTAGGAGATAATATGGTGATTGGACGGGTGATGACATTGAAATGTCTGTCATTTGCCCATTAAGTAGATTCCAGGCATACCTCACTTCTCACTATGAAATACAATTCTGCATGTACAAACTTTTTGGTTTGTGTATGATATTTTGTATCTACCTACGTAAGGCAATTCTGTTGTAATTATGTTATGGTGCTACACTTAATCATTTTTAGAGATTTCAAAATCATTTTCTTGTGGCAGAAGGTTCAGGAATAGAGTTTCACTTTTAACTCCATATCATGTAGACCAGTCATTAGTTAAGTAGTTAAACATATGGTCTTTAGCTACTTTGTTATGGTTATTACTAAACATTGTTTTATTTCTTGACTTTTAAAAATTAAGTACACTGTAGAATAAAATCAAAACTAATCAAAAGTAATTCTGCTTATAAAACCTTGAATTTTCTGGTATTTTAATTAAAACTATTTTACACTATTTCAGTAAAATTTAATAAAAATAAAATATTCATGTTTAGATACCATAAATTATGAATTCGTAATATCTTATGGCTTTTAATAAACTAAACAAAATGAACTGAGCAGGAACCTAAAGACTTCCTCAAAGTGGACAGTTTTGCAGAATACGGCACAGTCTAGAAACTGCTGAGAACAAGTCATTTATCTGGTAGAACTGAAGTCCTGTGTTAAAACAAAAAATATTTATTGGTATTTTTCTCCAAATGCCATGGCTTCACCATGTTTCAGAAAAACACATTGTCCTGCTTCTGAGGAAATACAAGGTCATCACAAAAGCAACTATGTTTTCTTTATATACTTGTTTTTATTAACATTGTAGTTATTTTAATTCGTTTGGCTTAGCTATTTATAACTTTATAATGGTAATTACTAACATTTATTGAGCACTCACTATATTCCAGGCCCTGTTCTATATATTTTTAGTATATAAATTAAACCATTAATTGCCATACTTAATTTTCTTGTCAATCACTGTCTTTTTTTACAGATCAGGAGAGTCAAGTAACTACTGTGTTACAAAGAATGGCAAATCATGAGCTTGAACTTAGCCAATCTTACTCTACAGTCTTTTTTTTTTTTTTTTTTTTGCGGAACCAGGGATTGAACTCAGGCCCTTGTGCTTGCCAGGGAAGCACTTATTCCACTGAGTCATCTCCCCGGCCCCATGCTCTACAGTCTTTGCCCTCCATGTTTTGCCGTAATGTCAGCCTGAATTATGTTATTAAGCTTTTCTCCTTGTCAGCTCTGAGTGAATTTCTCCATCTGTGTTAATCCATAGGGTCACAGACCATATAGACTAGTTCTCTATAGAGAACTAGTTTTATTCTTAGCTTAACCTGCTACTTATTTTATGGCATTGAACAGGTTGTTTTTATATCTGTGAGATGAGGCCAGTATACACCTTACAGAATTGTTTTACAGTGATTAAAGAGGATAGTGTATAGAAAGTGTATGGTTAGTTTCTGACACAGGATAAAGTCTTGTGACCTGTACCCGACCACATGTTGGGTTCAGAGCATTTTTCTCCACTGCTGATTATGAGAGACTGTGGTCTTTAGTTTTTTTTTTTTTTTCCTGAGGTAGCTGTCTCTCCATCTCATCAGTTTGCTGCTTGCTCAGAGGGGGTGTGCAAGACCTACTTAGGATGTATTGTTTTCTTTAAAAAAACCTCTTAAAATGTGTATTTTGTTATTTGTAGTTAGAGATAACTGCTAGAGAATTATTCTTTTCTTTGTTCCTTTAGTAAGGTTGAAATCCAGTCATAAAGATAATTTTATGGGGTCTATAAAGCTAACTATAGAGGTTATAAGCCAGTTTTAAAAAATATTTTTCTTTTCCCCCCAGGAAATATGGTGAGCGGCCTCCACCTCCACCTAAACGACTCACTAGGTAAGCATCACATTAGGCTCTAAGCCAGTTTGTATGTGTGTGAGGATCTTGTGCTCTTAGAAATCTTTACCATATGGTACCTACTTTACAGGCTTATTTGTTTTATTCCTTTTTCCTATCTTCTCCTCCAAAAAACAAAAGAAAACAGGAGTATGAAGATATAGTTAAAAAAGAAAGGCTGAAACCTTTTCAAGTGGTAATTTTTATAATATAGTGACTATAACAAGGCCAGCAACATTAAAGATTCCTACATTTAGCTGTGTTGAGCCAGTAACAATTCTTTGATTACAGGGGAGGCTTGAAAAGATTTAATAATGCTCTTTGAAAAGAATTTTAAAGAAAACAAGATTTTTACCTTTTTAAAGGAAATGTAAAATTGTATACATTTTAATGAGAATATAAATTGCTCTGATACAAAATTAGTTCTGTAACACATTTTAGTTATACAGATTAAAGTATTTATTTTAAAAATGATTAAAGTTTAAGTACGGATTGTAAAGTAAGTCCAGTTCCATAATCAAAGTGATAGAGCTACTGCTAAAATCTTGTATGCTACTGTTGTTCTGTACCGTTTAGCCCTACAATGTATATCTTCTACCTTTATAGTTCTCTTCAAAGGCTCATGGTCTTCCATCTTCTTACCATTCCTTGATGATCCCTTAGGTTATTTCCCAATCATTGCTACCATTGAAAGAGCTGTTGCACTTAACCACTTAACAGTTTATCTCATCTGCATCTTGTACAGCAATTAACCACTAAGAAGAATATATGCAGTGTATTATTTGTTGAAACTATACTTTCAATTTGATTTGAAACTGTCTCATTGCTATATGTTTATCAATAAAACTTTGAAAAGAAAAAAAAAAACAAAAACAGTTTATCCCCAGTGTCACTTGGGCACCTTGTTTATGTACTGACAGACCTGAGTGCCACTTAGGCAGGTGTCATTTCGACCACCTGGTCTTTGTATTGATTTTTGTATTTCATAAAATTGTTGTTTTTATACTTTCTGGGTTTTTTAAAATAAAAATTAATGAAAAAAATATGCAAACTGTGGGCATCCTGTATTTAAATAATTGACTGGTAAAAGAATGAGAGAGACTTGTCAGAACACGGGAGACAGTTTGAAGATACTCCTTCACCTTGATCATCAGATGAATCTGAAGTCAGTATTGGCGAGTTGAACATCCTTATTCTAGAAATCTGAAAATCTAAAATACTCCAAAACCCAAAGCATTGAGTACGGACACAGTATTCAAGAAGTTTTAGATTCTTGAAGCATTTTGGATTTTTGGATTTAGGATGTTCAGAACTTATATTGTGTCTAAATATACCAAAAATCTGAAAAACTGTAAGCTTTAGACTGCTTTTAGTGCTAAGCATTTAGGAAAACAGATACACAACCTATAGTGAGATAATTATCTCAGCACAAAGATAATTTATCTCTCCCTCTCCATGAAAATATTATAAAATTATTTATAAAAACAACTCATAAATAGAGGAATGAGTAACTTTTCCTCACAGGAGAATGCTACCTACCAAATGTAGAAGGATTGTGGAATTAAGGAAATCACTATTGGTTGAAATGTAGTAATTATTTCCAGCAAAATCATCAGTAGTTGCTTAAACTTCTGAATTAAAGTTTGTTGAAAACTTAAACATTTATGTAGTCTTGAGGTGACTCCTGACAACCAAAAAAGGGAAAACGGTAACAGTGCACAATCATCAGTGTCATCAGCAGTGACAAATAAATGTCATACGTATCCCAAGGAAGAAACTATTGCTTTTGGAATAAGATGAAAATTAAGGGACACCTATCAAATATTGCATAGTGTTTATTCTTCAAAAATCTCAAGATCATATAAAAGAAAGACCAAGGAATTACTCCAAATCAAAGGAGACCAAAGACGTGAAACAACTATATTTAAGTAAATCTTGAAGTAGGAAAATTTGTTTTCTTTTTTTATGAAGCTTGAGTTGACATATTTTCTGCAGTGACATTAGTCAGACAGTTGACAAAATTTGAGTAAAATATTTAGAATAGATATTATTGTTTTCTAAGTGACAACATCATTGTGATTTGTAAAAGAATATCCTTTTTAAAAGGAAATAAACATTGAAATATTTTGGATAAAGTGGCATGTCCCCAGTGCTCTTTAATGTGTTAAATATAACATACAAATAGGATAAAATATTAAAAATTGAGGGGCCTAGGTAACTAGGAATTCCTAGTTCTACTTCTGCCAGTTTTCTGTGTGACCTTTAAAATTATTTTAAAATTTAAAAACTATTATATAACTATTCTAGATAAAACATATTGGGAAATTACAACTTGTCTCATGGGTTCATGTAAATGTATTTCCATTATTTTTATGTACCTGTTAAATAAATTCTGATCAATAAATTTTCTATATTTAAATAGGCATTTTGAAATTTAAAACTTAAAAGGTAAATAATATTACCACAGTTAAGTTGAAACAGCTTTGAATGATAGTTTTTGGCGACTAAATTACTTCAATGGATACATCTATAAAAGATATATAATAAACTTTGTAATGAAATTTTTCTTTCTTTCCCTAAATACATATAGTAATGTAGTCTCTTTATTGTGATTTTTGTATCATTTACCCTTTAAATGATTTTCCTCTGTTTAGAAAATTTTAGTAGCACTTAGAACTACCACTTCTGGCTAAGATGGAATAATAGGAACTTGAATTATTCTCTAACCTGTAACCGTGAAAAAGCAGAATATTTGAAACAGTAGTTTTGTGATACTGAGCATCAAACAGGGAAGGGCAGTGATTCCCAAGAAAGAAGAAACTAATGAGATGAGCCCTATGATTGCCTTAGCGTTGTGCCTGTTTCCAGGCTGGGATATGGAAAGGGGTTTTCACATGAGACAGGGAATGAATAGAATCCAGGAGAGCTGAGTTCACAAGGATAAGACCTGAAGGGGAAAGAATCCCCAAGACTGCAGAGCTTCTTTTCGTTTTTAGGTGGGTCTTGATCAGCGCATATATGTGAAAAAATTACCCGTTGTGGGAGAATGGGCTCCAGGAGAATTAGAGGAGCCCATCCCTAAAACTCATTTTAGGGCTATGACTGTGCCTGTTTTGAATGGCCAGAGGAAAAAATCTTGTAATTATGGAGTATCATCTAAAGTACTCAGAAGGGTTTTGCTTCATTAAAAAATTAGGCCCAGATCAAATGATGCTCTGTTTTCACATAACAAACATAAAGCACAATTGAAAAGGTCAAACTATGTTAATGTATAACAGAACAAGCTCAAGAATAAAAAAAGTGCAACCCTCAAAACCCCAATATTGGAGTTGAGATTAATCATTAAGAAAATGACCAGATAGTATATTAGATTCTGTGAGCCACATAATCTCTGTGGTATAAGTCAACTCTATGATAGCACAAAAGAAGGCATAGACAATATGTGTATATTGGAATATGATTTTGTGTTTAAAACAAGTGAGGTCCTGCTTATTGGCTGAGCTAGAGAAGAGAATAAATTCAGTAACATTATGGAATAGGCATACTTATAAATTTTAAGAGAGACACAATTCAGATTTGTGGAGATGAGAATAATATTTAAGGTGAAAATACACTTGATGAGTTTAATTTCCGAATGGGCCAAGGAGCAATTAGTGCATTTGAAGACATAGCAATACAAATTATCTAAAATGATGCACACAGGAGAAAAAATATGAGGGAAAAGGAAAGCATTAGTAAGCTGTGGTCTGTCTTCTAAGTGTCCTCATATACATGGGAATGGACTCCTTGAAGGAGACAGTATGATTAAAACAGTATGTGAAGAAATAATGGCTGAAATTTTTCTAAGTTTCATTAAAAACTTTTAATACCACACATCCAAGAAACTCAGTGAATCTCAAGTATAAAACTACATTGGAACACATAATTTGATTAAAACTAGTTCTAAAGAGAAAAATCTTATGAAAAAAAAAAACAGATGAAAGACATATTTTACAAAAGAAAAAAATGAGAACAAACACGATTTTCATCTGAAACTTACTGTGGATAAGAAAATAGAGTATGAGCTTTTAAGTGCTCGAAGTGGGAAAATACCTGCCAACCTCGAATTCTCTACCTAGTAAAGGCTAAAGAATGACTTTAAGGACACATTAAGAACAGAAAGAATTCATTACAAACATCAGTTACAGTGCTGTAAGAAATCCTTTGAGCAGAAGGACTAACATGCTACATAGAAATCTGGCTCTGTATACATTACTAGCATCAAGAAAAAAAGATTACATCAGTGAGATTCTATAGATATGTAAAGGAGAACAAGCAAATATTAAAATTAATATTTTGTCAAGCATTCAAAGCTTTTAAAGAAATGGAAACATTCCCTGAAACTAGCAAATTATCTAAACTTACGTGAAGAAAAGAGTAACCTGAACGTATCTGAAGAAATTGAATTTGTTATTATAAATCTTCTGACAGGAAAGTGTGGGCCCAGGTAGCTTTACTATTGAATTCTACAAAATATGGAAGAAAACAAAACATGCCATGATTATACTTTTCAAGAAGTTGGAGAGCAGCACATATTTCCTAGCACATTGTGAAGACTGTGTTTCCGTTACTAAAAGAAACCAAAGGTATTTTAAGAAAGTAAATATATAAACTAATATCCATTATTGAGCAAACATGCAAAACTATGAATTTTCCAGTGAAATCCAACTATATTTAAGGTCTACTTATCACCTACTGAGATTTATTTTTGAAGAGGAAAACAGTCATTATGATTCATTACAGTAACAGAGAAAAAGAAAAATTATATTGGATAAATGAAATTTTTTTTTAATGCGTTTGATAGAGGGTCTCCTATACAGCTTGGACTTGTAGTGGCCCTCCTGTTTTGAGTCTCACCAGCGCTGGGATTATAGGTGTGTGCCACCATGCCCGGACTCCCCGCATGAGGTGGTGGTGTGGGATCCAGATCCCTGCGCTTGCCTAAGCAAGCACTTAGTCTACTGAACTATCTCGCTGACCCAAAAAGTTCATTTTAAGGAATTTAGGAAACACGGTTTTTCTTTTTTTGATACCAGAAATAGAGCTCAGGACCTTGTGCTTACCAGGCAGGTACTGTGCCACTGAGCTATCTCCCCAGCCCCTATAAAACTCTTGGGCATTCTTGACAAAAATATTTTAGCAAACTAAGGGAATTTGCTCATCCTGATAAAGAACACATATAAAAAATAAAACATATAGTATATCATGCTTACTAATGGAAGCCTGAATCCTCCCCTGTTAAATCAGGAGCAAAGGAGGATGTCCGCTCTTATGTTGCCTGTTAAACACCATTTTTGAGTTTCTGATCATTACAGTAAGATGAGAAAATGAAATTAAAAGCACTCAAATTGGAAGAAATAAGGTGATCTTTATTTGCAGATGCCACAGTCACCTGTGTAGAACATTGCATGGAATCTTTTTAAAAAACCATTAGAATGAATAAGTGTGTTTAGCAAGGTAGGGAATACATGATGAACATTAAAACTGCATTGTGTTTCCATATGCTAGTAAATAAAAATGAGAAATTCACATTTATAATATAGTATCATTCATAATAAAGTATCTAATTGTTAGAGGAAAATTGACCAGAGATGTGCCAATTCCACCCTGAAAACTACCAGATATTTCTGGGAGAACTTCAATTCATAAGTAAATGTTTTTCATTTTGTTACAATGTCAGTTCTCCCATATTGATGTGGGTTTAGCACAATCTTAGGTAGGATCCCAACAGGCTTTTTGGGTTGCAGTTGATAAGCAGTTTCTAAAATGCATTATGGAAATGTAGATAATGTAGAATAGCGAAAATAATCTTGAAAAACAGCAACAAGAACTTAAAAATAATTAATTTCAAAAGCATTTTTAGGGCCAGCGGTACTGCTCAGCAGACTAAGCACTTGCTAAGTAAGCGCAGGGACCAGGGTTTGATCCCTGGCACTGCATGCCACACCAGCCCCGCCCCGCCCCCAGGTACGCTGAGCCGGCAATGGAGTCCAGGTGTGGTGGTACACGCTTGTAATCCCAGCACTAGGGAGGCTGAAGTGAAGAGAATCACTATGAGTCTGAGCTGCATAGTGAGACCCTGCACACACACACAAACCTTAATTTCAAAACTTTAAAAAGCAGTGTTGGTGTAGGTCTTATGTCAGAATAATAGCCAGAAGTAGTTCTTAAGGTCATTGTTTTTCAATCAAGACTTAAAAGCAGTTTTCGTAGTTTTTTAACAGTTGGATACAGAGCAGTTATGTTTCACCTCTCCTACCCTGCACACAAAGTAACTTCAATCCATACATACCCATATAAAAAAATTAAAACTGAATTAATGGACCTAATTATAAAAGTTCAAATTACACAACTTTTAAAAGAAAATATAGCTGAAAATATTTGTGATCTTAGATGAAGCAGAGTTCTTAGATATAACACTGAAACAACAATCTATGGAAAGAAAAACTCATGAATTTTAATTCATTTTAGTTCATGACAATGAAAAATAGTTATAGACAATGAAAAGTACTCTCAAAAGTTAATAATTAGGAAATAACTTTTAAAGGGGGAAATTACTTGAACTGATAATTTTTCAAAGGATGTTATGTATATGATAAATAACCACTAAAGAAATGCAAATTACAACCCCATTATTATCTTAGTTTCTTAAGGCTGCTAGACTTGCTTACTCTAGGTTGTGTTAGTGTAAAGCACAAACTCATTTCTCATAGTTCTGGAGATTTTGACATCCATAGTTAAGACACTGGCAGAAGTGACATGTAGTTGGGGCTGGTTCTTGAACATCTTTCTGTATCCTCAACTAGCAGACAGTAGAAAGCTCTTATTTCATTTGTGAGGGCTGCTCCCTCATGACCAAATCTCTTCTCAAGTGTACCACTTCCAGGTACCACAACATTGCAGATTTGTTTTCAGCTTAAGGTTTTTTTTCAGGGACACATTTGGTGTATAGCAGGGAAATACCACCCTTCTAAAATTTGAAGGATTGATTAGACCATGTGGAATCAAGCAGTGGTTTCATACACTGGCAGTAGGTACACAAAATCATACATTCATTTTGGGAAAATAGTTGACACTTTCTTAAAAGGGTTTGACATATACCTGCTCTATAGCCTAGCCATTCCTATATGTTTAGTCAAGAAAAATGGAAACATAAATACAAAGGCTGGAACCCAAGTGTTCATTCTAGCTTTAGTTTCAGTGGCCTTATGTGCATATCTCAGATGTCAGCCAACAGGTGAGTGGGTCATCCAAGTGTAGTATAGTCTACAGTGAATTTGTGTTTAGCAGTAAAAATGGAATGAAATCTGGATACATACAGTAGCATATCAATGTCATGCTAATTATGCTTGATTTTGTAAAGAAATCAGGAAAGAGCGTATGCTGTATGATTCCATTATTATAAGATTCTTGAGAACGTGAACTAATCTGCAATGACTGAAAGCAGATAGGGAGAGGCAAGAGAAGGATTACAAAGAAGCAGAAAACTGGGAATTGTGAATGTCTTTATTTTGATTGTGATGCTGCTGTATATACACATGCCAAAACTAACCACATTGTGCACTTTAAAATAAGTACATTAATTATATTATAATTAAATATTAACAAAGCTTAAAAATGTAAGTATTATACTTTAAAAATATTCTGTAAGCAATTAGTGTATCTACTGGGGGAGAATTTGGTTAAGGTTTATTAAACTATTAATCTTTTAAAATTACATTTATATTGTCAGGTTAGTTTTGTTTTGAACTTTTACTAGTAGGCATAGAAAATTTCTGTATAACCCTAACCATAAATAGATTCTCCTTTTTTTTTTTTACTATAGGACAACACTGGTGGTAAACACCATATAAATTAGGTGGATGTGAAATGAATTTAAAGTCGAAACCAAAAGTTAATCTTTTACATTTCTAGTAATACCTGACTTTTACCTTGCATAGTTATTAGTCAGTACTTTATAAATGGTAAAAATTCATATGAAAGTAGCTTAAACCAAAATTCAACTTTAATTAGTCACACGTATGTAGCACATCCTGTGGAAAGAAGAAAATGGGATAGAGTAGGAAGGGGCTATACTGTCCCTGAAGGTGGAGAAGCCAGGTTGGTATCAGTCAGGGCTGCATAAGTAATGACCAGCATTTGTCAATACCCACCACTGTTGTATGTTCTTATCTTCCTCCAGTCTCCGATTTTTCTTGGAAGCTTTAAATAAGCATCAAAATGGTTTATTCTCAAACTTTGAAAGTGATAGAACACAGAAGTGTTCTATTACTCACAATCTAATAGCCTGTGGCTTTTTGGAAGGGGAAAAAACGAGTTTGTTAAAGTGCGACAGTTTACTTATATCTCCACTAAAATACTTGTACTAATTCTACTTTTATCATAGGAATGGGAATGATATTTGTATGCATCTCCCTAGAGTAAGACTCCCACTGTTGCTTGGTTTTGATCACCAATAGATACAAACTCTAGCAAAGCAGCCTTAATGCTACATGAGTATTATCAGTGCCTTAGGTTTTTGTTGACTGTGGGTACTATCCCCGGACTGTCAGTTGCCAAATTTGCCCATGGGGAAGCAGTATTTCTCAAAGCTTCTCTGGGGAAAAACAAATAATAGTTTTAATAGTTAGAAATATGAACCATATAAATATCCTCTTAAAAATTTAAGACTTTGAGTAGTCTTGTGGTGAAAGAATTGGTTTTACCTAATTTCAGTATAATTTGCTTGAGAGGGCATTCTGCATAATAAACTATTGCAATTGTTAAGCTGGACTTGAGAAGTGTTTGAGAGTACAAAAGTTAAAATTGCCAGAATCTGGCAAAAAGTAGGATCGTTCCTTGAGGAGTGTCTTTGGGGAGGAGAAGGAAGTTTGTGTAAGCTAGTTGCCTTTTGGCAGCAGAAGTTGAAGTCCAGCCGAGATTCCTGAAGTTTTAACTTTCTCTGAGTCCAATTGTGAAGGAGGGTTTTATAAAAACTTTATTGAACATCTACTTTGCAGTATATCTAATTGATTTAAAAGTTCAGAATGTCATTCTGTTTTGCAATTTCCTTTAAAAATTAAAGATGTTAGTGTCACCTTATTATTGGAATACTCCTGGTTTTCACTATGAGTTTTCAGCCCATATAATACCACCTTACTGTGCTGTCTGCCTCAGCATTTGACAGTATTGGAATATTTTCTTTCTTTCTTTTTTTTTTTTTTTCCAGACAGGGTCTCCTTATGTAGTTCATGATGGCTTTTTGCTCACTGTGTAGCCTAGGCTGGCCTCAAACTTGTGGCGATCTTCCTTCCTCAGTCTCCCAAATGCTGAGACAAGTGCCACTATGGTTGGCCTCAGGAGACATTTTTTGATTGTCACAATTTGAGGAAGAATGAAAGCTTCTGGATAGATGGTAGAGACATTCTCCCACAGTAGTTACTATGTCCAGGTATTAATAGTGCTAAAATAGAAACTCTGTTCTCTTTAGATGAAAGTATATGGGCTGTTGTTCCACAGGATTTACTGCTTGTGTTTTTTTAGAGTATGTCATCTATGTTTAATGACTACTTAAGGTGCAAAAATCATTTATCAAGCATTAATTGCCAGAAAACATAATTCTTAATGTTTAATATTCTATTAATAAAACATTTTGTTTTTCATATTGAAAGAAACTATTTGGCAAGTTTCTGTCTCAGACAACTATTACTAATGATTACCTTGAGGCTCTAATTGTTTGGTCAGAAGTTTACATTCTAAGTATGTGCTGGAAAGATACAAGGAAAATCAGAGCTCTTGCCTTGAATTCATCATAAAATCCTGAAATGATCCTAACTGCTGCTAAGAGTTATTTTCAATGCTGGAAACTACTACAGTGCCCAGTGCCTAGGGCACAGCATTCACTCAGTGAATCTTCACAAGGAAGAAAACTAGGTGTGCTGCTCACATGTGGACTTTGCAGAAATTGCACTTTGCAAGTTGGATAAGATGCCTGATCATTCTTGCCTAGGTCCTTTTGTGGAAGTCCTGGTTCCCTGCACCCTGTGTTAAGAGATTAAAGTGCCTTTTTAAGGAAACAAAGCTAGAGTCTACCAACAGGTGCTCTATGTTGGGTGTGGGGCTAACATTTTAATTTTTTCCACAGTAACGATTTTATAAGATAAAAGCTCACAGTTTAATAAATAACAGGTTGAGAGTCAGGCTCCCCTCTGTTTCAAACCAAAGTTGTGCTCTTAACCATTACAGAACTTTGGATAGTATAATTTTGTCCTCAAGCACCAGACTTAGTGAAGTTACTTAACCTCTCCCTAAAATCTGCTTTGTAAAACTGTACACGCCCAAGGTTGTTGGGTATGTTAATACATGTTTAGGATAGTACTGGCACAGTGTGATTGCTAAGTTTTAGCTCTCTTAATGATTATAATTAATACATTCTTTGTAGAAAGGATTTCTGACTGCCTCAGGTATTATATAGTTCTGCTCTTAAAGACTTTGTAGTGTCTTTGGGAAGATAAGGAAAGTGAACATGAAACCTGATAAATATACAGTCAAGTATTGTAGTGTCTGATTGATATAATAGAGACTATAAATGCAAATAGAATTTACTTTGAGAAATACATTTTTGACTTGAGAAGGGTTTTTTGTTTGTTTGGTGTTTTGTTTTCTCTCCTATTTTCTATTATCCAAATAGGAGCTTTTCAAGTTTGATGCCAGGGATTTTGTCAGGTTATTATTGACTTTCTTCTGGCTTTGCTTTTGTTTTTTAAACACCTTGAACTCTTTGGTCATCAGATAATTTAGCACTGTCTCCCATTGCTTATCTTTGTTATCTTGTCCAGGACCAAGCAGGTTAGAGAATATACTGTCCTTGTTAGTGTCCTTAAAATGTTAAAGAGAATTATACCATTAATCTTCATTTAACTTATCCATTGTCAGCTGCTTTTTTCACCTCCTTTTGGATATTTCCAAATATTTATTTCTCTTGTACTAGCCATAAATAGAATAGATGGTTTTAGACTTTCAACTCTCCTTTATGGCCTTCCTCGGCTGGCATCCACTAGGCTTTGCTGCACGCAAGGACACAAGTCATAGTTTTACCTCTTAAGCAATCCTTTCTTCTTTCTTGCAGTGCTGGAGATCAAACCTAGGACCTTGTGTGTGCTGAAAACTACAGCCTGTCACTAATTCTCCATTTCCTTTTATATATTTCTTCTTGATTTTTCTATCACTGCAGTTTACTTCTGGAAGATTTTATTCACCTTCATGGCTTCACTTGGCACCAGCAAACCCCACTTTTGCAGCCTAGGGTCTTCTCTTGAACTCTGTCAGTAGATGTTTCCAACAGGCTTGTGTACATTTCTGAAGCAGAGCTATCAGGGGCGCTTCAGAGTAGACATTTGGCAACAGAGTATATTAACACAGCTGCTTCTCCTAAAACAAAATATGTAAAGAGTGCATAATTTTTACAGTCTTCTATCCCCACTATTTTCTGTTACGTCTTTAGTGTGAAAACCTTTCTAAGTGCTTGTTTGTATGCTTTTTAGGATTTTTTTTTTCTTCTTCAGATTTTTCTCTAAAAGTAACTAACTCAAAAAGAAATTCTTTGTTTAAAAGCTCTCAAGAACTTGGGCCAGCGAGACAGCTCAGAGGACTAAGTGCCTGCTTTGGCAAGCACAGGGACCAGGGTTTGATCCCCAATTCTGCATGTCACCCCAGCCCTGCCCATGGGGTGCACTTAGCTGGTCACCAAGTCCGGGCATGGTGGCGCACACCTGTAATCCCAGTGCTTGGGGAGGCTGAAAACAGGAGGGTCCGCATGAGTGCCATCTGCATAGTGAGACCCTGTACCAAATACACAAATGAAAAAAATAAATGAAATAAAAAATAAAAACTCTCAAGACCTTTCATTCAATGTAATATAAGTCTCTGAGTTAGACTGAAAATCCAGGTTCGCAGCATGATTTTCTGTGATGGGTAGAGAATTGTGTGATGATCTGGTCACAGTTCACTAAAGGGTGGATTATTTGTTTGTTTGTTTTTCCTTTTTTCTTCTTTAGTAAATTTTCAGTTTTCCTTAAATATATTAACATTTTATTACCTACCATTTTTTTATATTCTGAATTCAACTTAGGACCTTGTCCTTACCAGGCAAACACTTGTGCCACTGAGCTATATTCCCGCCCCTCACATACCATTTTTATCGTCATCTCATGGAGTGATAATTAAAACTACTTAAATTTTTATACTTAGCATTTTAAGTTTACCAATGTCCAATTTTGAAGACCTTTCACAGTTTGATCTACTCATCTCTAGAATCTTCCAGGGTTATTTCAGTTCCTGACCACCACTTGTGCATTGCAGGCCCTCGGGCAAGTCCTTGGAAGTGCACTATGTTTTTTGAATTATGAAGTTAAATTAGGTACAACATTTTTTACATTTAAAGTGCTTAGTTTGGGAGCTGGCACATAGTAAATACTCAAGAATCATTAGCTGCTGTGGTTGCTATTACCTTACTCCTCTGCCAAGAGTTCACTTACCCAGTGTGGAGTTCATAGTGTCTTGACCACATGCACTACTAGCAAGTCCTTTAGTGCCTTATGCTTTCATTTCCTGTTGAAGAAACTCTTCCCAGCATGTAGTCCTTTACCATGTACCCCTTCCTTTATGTTGGTGGTCCCTTATTTTCATGCTTTTTGTATATAGTTGTGGATCCTTGTATTCCATTGTTTCGACCTTGAGTTTCTCTTTCAGAGTTAAAGATTAGTTCTCAATGTGTATCCTCATATTACTTGCCATTTCCTATAGCTGCAGATTTTTCTAATTAGTAAATGTAAATGTTGTCACCTAGGTTGTCTCATTAATACCTGTGTGTTACCTGTGTTAGGTAAGTGGTGCTATGTCCAGTTTTCAGATCAAGATTGCATGAATGATGTCCTGAGGCCTCTTACTGTGTAGCAGTTACGGATGGAGATTTCTCATGTTTAATCACTTAGTGCTATTGCATATGGCTGCCCCCTTACATTTTATTTATTTATTTTTGTATATTAAGGAAGGGTCTACAGGGTGTTCAGGGTCTCTCTACTAGATCAGACTCGTAGTGATCCACCTGTTTGCACCCTCCCAAGAGCTAGGATTACAGGCGTGCACCACCATGCCATCCAGTCTCAACCGCCATCTCAGTGCGCCCCCAGGGGCGGGCTGGCATGGCAGGCCTGGGGATCAAACCCCCGGCTCCAAGCTATTTGGCCTGCTCTTATATTTGTTTTTATAAAACAAATGGAATATTTAAATTTAATAAAATAATTTCCTGTTACTATTTTTGAAGCATCCTTTAAATTTTGTGATGTGTAAAAACACCTGAAGAATTGGATTTCTGCTGAATCAGACTTGTTACAGTTTTGATTTGCACTGGGTTTGGTCTCTTTATACTACATAATATTTCTTAGTCGAATAATTGGATGAATACATATATTTGTGATATTGAACATTTTGTAGAATATTTGCTTAATAAATAGAGTAGTTTGTACTTGGACTTAATAGTTGTTTTGGGGCTGGGGAGATGGCTCAGTGGAATAAGCGCTTCCCTGGCAAACGCAAGGGCCTGAGTTCAATCCCCGGTTCCACCAAAAAAAAAAAAAAAAAAAGTTGTTTTGAAGTTTAATCCAAGTTTTC
>NW_004524582.1:11217264-11295473 GCF_000260255.1 Octodon degus | reverse complement strand
AAAAAAAAAAAAAAAAAAAGTCTTTCAGATAGCTATGTTTATATATAAATGATAGACCTTTCTTAGTTATATGTAGATGTGTCATTTTAGGGTCATTTATTAACAAATTGGAATGATTTCTGTTCTACTCTGGCTTTTGTAGTCAGTGAAAAATACTGATTCAAATAGCTGGTGGAGGGGAAGTAACAAGATTAAGTTACAAAAAATACTAAAGCCACTTTAGTAATGTAAGTGTTAAAGTTATTTTAAAAGTGTAATTGTGGCTTGAGTGACATGATAGGTTCTAAAGAATAAAATTTTTATTTTAAAGAGCAAAACAGAGTTGAAGATGAATATTTATGATCCATTTTATACTGTGCTTTAAACCTAATTCACGTTTATTTTCCTTTATTGTTTTTATCTTCCCAGTTTGTGTGTTTAAAAATATCTGTAACCATTCCTTATGTAACAGAGTATAAAAAGGTTTCATAAATTTCACCCCTATAATGTAATATTTATATTTGATTTTAGGGAAGCTATGCGAAATTATTTAAAAGAACGAGGTGATCAAACAGTACTTATTCTTCATGCAAAAGTTGCACAGAAGTCATATGGAAATGAAAAAAGGTAAGAGCACTGGTTTTGTTATAGTGGAGAGTTAATTATAGTTATCACATGAATTTGCAAATAATGCATTAATATTCATGCCCACCACTGAAACTAGGTGTGGTGGCACACACCTGTAATCCCAGAGCTAGGGAGGCTGAGACAGGAGGATCACTAGGAGTCCTAGCTATGTAGCGAGATCCTGTACCAAATAAATAAAAGATGGTTTTTTTGTTTGTTTGTTTGTTTTTTAACGTATTTAGGACAGGGTCTACAGGGTCTCACTACATAAATAGGACTCGTAGTGATCCTCCTGTTTCAGCCTCCCAAGTTCAGGGCTGGGATTTCAGGCGATTGCCACCACGCCCAATCTCAGTCGCAGTCTCAGAGTTCCCTGGGGTGTGGGACCAACATGGCACTCCGGAATCGAACCCTGGGCTCCGCGCTCTGCCTAAGCAGGGACTTTAGTCTGCTGAGCTATCTGGCCGCCCTTAAAAGATTTTTTTAAAAAGAAAGAATTGAGGTCTGAAGCTACTGTAAGGGGAAGAGCTCCTTGTCCTCTCCCCCCAGCTGCCTCTAAACTCTGAGTCTGTTCTGCTTGTTAGGAAACTGCAACCCCTCTGCTGGTTTCCTTTTCAGCAGGCCCCTGAATAGGAAGGGGATTCTTCCTGTGGATCCCTTGAGGCCTGAAGAGTTCTGGGCCTACCTGGGCACCACAGGAAGGAGCCCTTTATCTACAAACGTTATTGGCCAAAATTAATTTACAGCTGTGATCCTTACATTATTTCTCATGGTATCTTACAAATTTCAGATGTGTGGGGTAGGGGGCTTTTGCTGGATTGTTCTGTTTTTGCAGTGGCACTGAGCATCAAACCTAGAACAGGGCCTTGTGCATGCGGGGTAAGTGCTCTACTACTGAGCTATATCCCTGCTCCTAAAATAATAAGTATTTATGGTGCAGTTGGTTGCTTTGTTTTGTTACTGGTTTTTTTGTTAGGAGGATACTGATGAGTGACCCAGGGCTCCTGTCTTAGTAATCACATATCTACAACTGAGATATACCCCATTTTTTCACTTGGTTCCTGGAATTTTCTTGAGTGTTTCTGAAGGTCTTTTTTTTTCCCCTCAGTACTGAGGATTGAACTCAAGACCTTTACACTAAACTATATTCCCAGCCCTTTTCATTTTTTATTTTGAGGTACCATCTCACTGAGCTGCCCAGGCTGGGCTCCCATGTGTGATCCTCTTGCCTCAGCCTGCCAGAGTGCTAGAATGTGTGCCCACCATGCTACAGGTGTGTGCCCACCATGCCCAACTGGGTAGGCAAGTTCTGGTTAATTAAGGATTTCGTAGCCAGTATGTATAGAAAGTTCACAGCATTTTTTGGAATTGGTTAAAAAGACACCAGCCTAAAGTAGAAGCAGGTTTGGGGGTTGGAATCTTATAGGGAAGAAAACTTTCAGCATATGTATAAGAATGGAGACACTAAGCATATAATTGAATTAATTTACATGCTAGAAGAAAATTCAGAAGTTTTTCTTGAAGTCATCTCTGAGCTGAAAAGGTGATACTGTTTAATAGATAATTTTGTCCTCAAAAAGGATGAACAGATACAAAAGTCATTGCAAAAATATTTAAAAGTCATTGTTCTTTCCAAACATTTTTTAATCTATTGTAATTCAAGTTTATAAAAATTTTTATTGCTTTACTTTATTAACAAAGTTTAATTCACTGGTTAAAAGTTAAATATAGGAAGAGATTTGGGACATAGAAAACCAAATTAAGGAAGCTCTCCTTTTTTCACAAAGTTGATATTGAAAAATAAGTATTTTTTTAAATAATGAAATTAGCATATATACATAGCAGGCTATTTACTTTCTAAGCAAAACAAAAGTGAATACCTTTATCCTTAAAGACAGATCTAGCAGAGCAGCTGTTGCCTTCATATTGAATCTAAAATTAATAATTTTCTATATCAGCTCTACTTATAAGCCAGGGAAATGTTTTACCAATATTTAAAATCTTTAGCCCTCAAAATAATCTAGAGACTTTAAATGTGCTCTCATTGAAATCATTGAGGCAAGGATTGGTATTCCTGAGACTAATTCCAAATTTCTTATTGTATTTTCTATTTTTAAAGTTTACAAATCCATATCAGTTTGCTGACTTGTTTGATTAAATTCTTGAGGTATATCACGTGGATTCTCTGTCCATATAACTTTAGATGTTAGTGCCTGTCATTGATTACCTTTGTAAGGCTTGAGGAATAAAGACACTTTCAAAACAGACTTTGTAAACTTGACTTAGGATCATCTCATTCACCTTCGGCTGTGTGAGATTTTCTTGGATCGCATTGAATTATAAAGAAAGGTATGCTTATCATGTGGCTCCAGATGTGACTAGGCTTTCTGTTCTTTTTCTGGAGTTTTAAAGATTCATTTTTCTACACTTGGATTTATTTATTAATTTAATTCTGATCACCTGCTAGTGCCAGGTGCTATACAAAAGGAACTTTTAGAGTTCACTCTGCCATTTAATAGTAAGGTGGGTTACTGAAGTTCAGTGAAGTTTAAAAAAAGGATCTGTTTGGGAAAATGCTAAAGCACAGTTGAGGTTCCTGTTTGTTAATCACTGCTAAATACAAACGAATACGTGATGTGGCTGATCACGTTAGCCACTATAGCTTCTTATTGCAGTAACCCTTTATTTTCAGCTTCTTTCTGTTATGTGGTGTGGCCTAGCCAGTCTACAACCCCATCCTGATATTTGAGAATTTGTATGTTTAGCCTCTAAAATATGAAGAAAAAATGACAGAAGGCCAAAATAACTCCTTTCCAGTATTTATATTCATTTAGATTGTTAAAAATTTCAGAGTAAGCATGCGTTGGTTTGTGACAAAAGGGGAAACCCCAATGAATTAAGTGTCTATAGTAAAGGGCTGCAGATTCTAGGCCAAGCCTCTGGTGACCGGCAGTCTATGCTGAGGCGGCCAACCAGGGCTGTCAGTGACTTGCTGAGGAATGCACAGTGACTAAGAAGGCTC
The DNA here is from genome assembly GCF_000260255.1 of Octodon degus. NCBI lineage: Eukaryota > Metazoa > Chordata > Mammalia > Rodentia > Octodontidae > Octodon > Octodon degus. Next base: position 11,291,845 of record NW_004524582.1, on the reverse strand, counting down.
TGACCCATCAGGTGTAGGTCTCTGTGAAGAGAGGTTTAAGGCTCGAGGCTACTCAGGGACATGACCACAGTTCTTTTGGCCAGGGCCCTGTGGCATCTAAAATAACTCCAGTGCATTATGTTAAAAATACTCATTTGAAAATTCTAATTATTTTTGATATCCACTTTTGTGCCTAATAACAACCTACTTGCATGGCACATTTGTTTTCCCATTTATTTTAGTGGTTTCAATTTTTCATTAAAGAAGTTCTTCCCAGCTTAAAAAATGAACTTTTTAAAAGATTGTTTTGTGTAGAGGAAGTATAAATGTGCCATTGACATTAACATTCCTCTTTGACTCAAGGTAAATAATTAAGCAATAATTATGCTGTTGAGGACATTAGTGAAGCTATTTAGATATAGACTGTGATTCTGAAGTCATGTTAAGAGTTGTATTAATTGGAATAACTGGTGAAAAAGTACCTAAATATGGTCCTTTTGAACTGAATAATCATCAGTAATGATTTGGCAAAGATACTCCAATAATGTAAGTAACATGAGTTTGGATTTCTTTATCTAAATATTTTATATAGTGGTTTCTTCTTTGAATCTGTTTTCCAGATCTCTTGTCAGTATTTGAGAAAAAAGTTGTTGAATCCTACTCTGAAAATACTGATTTGAGTTGTGAAATGAGTAAAATATTAAATGTGTGCATATCGCCCTCAAGTGGCAGAATGCTTGAAGCTGTGGGGAGACACGGAAAACTAAGGGAAACAATTTTTTAGGAATGATTCTTTTTATAGCAGCAATTGAACTGTAAAAAGCCCCTTACTAATCAAATGTTTGTATAGTAAGTATTGACCAACTACATTTTGAAACATGAATTTCACATACCTTTGTAGAGATACATCTTATGTATTTGATATAGGGTCTTACTACACAGCTTGGACTTGTAGTGATCCTCCTGTTTGCAGCCTCCCCAGCGCTGGGATTACAGGCGTGCACCACCACACCTGGTCTCTGTGGCTGGCTCAAGTACGCCAGGGGTGGGGCTGGCACAGCATATGGTGTGGGGGATCCAACCCAGGTCCCTGCACTTACTTAAGCAGGTACTTAGTCCATTGAACTCTCTTGTTGGCCCTAGAGATACATTTTAATTTTTCTTCCTTAATTATGTGACTTTTTATTTTTAATCCTTTTCCTTTTTATTTTCTTTGGCTGATTCCCTTTTTGTATATATGCTTATCTTTTTTTATAATGACCAGTACTATGGAAATCTATGGAAATGAAAATTTGATTAATTCACTGCTTTGTAGGGAACAGTAATATTGGGGTATGTAAGACAGGATTTCACCAACACCTTAGAGAAATGATCTCAATCTATAAATTCTGTTGAATTTACTGTTTTCATGTATCACAGCTTTCTTTGAGTAATTGTGGGATATTAAACAAGGTAGCTTATAGGCTGTTGAAAAGTCTTTTTGTTAAATTATCACATAACTGAAAAGCCTTTTCAAGACTGAACCTTGATCAATGTTTTGAATAAAGAATTTTTTAAACTCTTTGTCTTAATTTTATACTGTTTCATGAATTTTGGCACAGCACTTGAGAAACAGCACTAATTCTTTTGTTGTTTCAGCTCTCTTTATGTTTTCAGATAGGAAATAAAATTATATTTTGAGATAGCTCACACATTTGACTACTATATTTGGTATACTGTACAGTGCTGAGTACAACTTTTTGAATTTACAGCTAGTATGCCAATTTACTAAGAAGTCTTAACATCATTGTTCAAGAAAATACTAACAGTACACAGGTTTCCAGCATTGGTGCCTTCCTAGCCTCCTGAGAATGTGCCAGTCTAGGTGTGTGAACCTGGGCCAGGGTAGGCTTTGAGTGGCTGTCAGCATTAGAACCTAGAAAGATCCATGATGTAGATAATCTGAACCTGCTCCAAAAGTAACCCAGCTAGCTGGGCATCCCGCCAAGCCTGAGTGAACTGGGCCTGCGCCCACCACCTTGGCTGTGACCTTTGTATCCATGGCCCTGCAGGGAGCATGCAGGCATGAAAGCTGCTCTTCTTCCCTGTCTGGTTAGGTAAATAGGAGAAAACCACAAAGGCTTCCCTCCTTGCTCTTTTTGATCTGTGGCGCCCACTGGTGTATTTGCCTGTTATTTCCAATTCCATCTCCTGTTTATTTCCTTCTGTCTCTTCTCTACCTCCACTGTAGGGCATTTCTCTACTTTGGGGAATAGCTCCTACCTCAGAGCCTTCGCACTTGCTCTATCCTTTGTCAAAACAGTCTGACTCTGAGTATCCATGTAGTTTAGATTGTGGCTTAAACTCACCTCTTTAGCATGCTGTCCCTAGCTATTCTCAGGCAGTTCACATTTCAAGAAGTCTGTGCCTGCTTTATTGTTTATTTCCTCTCAGTTCTTGTCAGCTAATAAAGTATACACATTGTTTTACTCATTTGACATTTTGTTATTGTCGTGACCACTATTAGGCCATGTATTCATGGTTCACCACTGTGAGTGGGAGTGTATTTGCACATCAAACCACTACCTGTATTTCCTTATACTTAGAGCCATGCACCAGGAGCTCATTATCATTGCGCTTAAGCTCTTGGTTTTCTTATGGTAGGATTAACAGAAGAAGCATTTTTCCTTTCTCACAATTGTATGAAAAGTAGGAATTATCATGAGTGCTGTTTGTTTCAACAAAGAGTGGAAGAAACCTGTATCTTTGGGTAGTTAAAGGGTATTTCTGCTGCTTTTTTGTACACCCGGGTCATTCATTTATAACATTTATCTGATTACTGTAGGAATTTGATGTTGGGCCCCATGGAGAGACAGGACATAAACATTAGGCATAATTGAGCAAAAGAGAATTACACCCTACATAGGGAGTGGATTTATGGTCTGAACTATGAAAAATATGGAGCTTGAGGTAGGCTTTAAAATCTTATTTTTAATTACTAGACAGAAGATTATAAGAAAGTCATTCTAGGTGGGAAGGATTTGTGAAGGTGTTTTTTGGCAGTTAAACAGACCCATTAGTAGTCTGAGTTGAGAGAATGTACTGATTGTTCTTTTGGCAAAATAATTCTGTTATTTATAGTGTGCCATGTGTTGGTCACTTCTTGGCCTTTGGCTAAGATCAAGTGCGGTGCACCATGTGTTGAGGAAAGGTACACAAAATATAGCATGCCCTTGTAGAGCTCATACTCCAGTGAGCCATTTTGAAGGATTCTGCTAATGATTTTTTCCAGGTTAATTACCAAGTAAAGTTAAACCTGTAGGAATAAGAACATTAATTAGTAACTTATTTTGAGTAGATCTTAATTAGTAATCACAGTCTGTGGTGGTGTGCCATGTTTTGTGTATTGCACTTGTGAAGTAGTGCAGACCTTTCAGTTATGTGAGAATTTAAGGAGATAGTTCTCTGTTCCAAATATAGATGCTCTAACTGAAGGCATGCCTACAGTATTCTACCTAAAGAGGTGTGGAAGTTGATTTCTGTCCTGTGCGTATGATTATTTTCGTTATAGAAGGCTTCACAGCTTTTTATTAGCCAATTCATTGCATTTCTGCATGATTTTATTTTCATATGGGAAAGAAAAGAAACTGTCTTGAATCTAATTACTTTGTGTTTTGGGGGTGGGTCTTTTTCCACATTATTCTTCAGGTTTTTTTGCCCTCCGCCTTGTGTATATCTTATGGGCAGTGGATGGAAGAAAAAAAAAGAACAAATGGAACGCGATGGTTCTTCTGAGCAAGAGTCTCAACCATGTGCATTTATTGGAATAGGAAATAGTGACCAAGAAATGCAGCAGCTGAACTTGGAAGGAAAGGTAAATTAACACTCACGATTCCTTATAGAGGAGGTGTTGTGGTACCAGAATACAGTTTCCATATTCACTTTGGTGATTTTTTTTAAAAGGTATTAGTAACATTTTCTTGACTGTATAAACCAGAGCCAAAAATGCTACTCTGAAACAGCTGTGGTCTAGTCAGGATTCATGAAGCTGATGCTGTTGACATCTAAAGGTGACATGCAGCAGCCTCTGCAGCTTGCTAGTGATTTTAGCAAGCTGTAAATCAGGTTTCTCTTGGCAGCTAATCATTTAGTACTAATCACTTATCTCCTGTCTGACAGTAAAGTAGTGCTGAAATATCAGTGAAAATACCTCAGTGAGTTGTGTTTTACTGTGTTATCTTTATCTTCATCTTAGAAACAGTGCTAATTGGCAAATCCTTAGAAGTATATGAATTATAAAGATCATAATTTACTTAACATAAGCAGAACTATAATGTAGACAAGAAGAGCTACAATTAGTATATGTGCTGCTGAAGTGAGCTCAAGAATAGCTGTAGTTAGCCAGGCTCAAACTTATAAGGGAGATTTTCTTTAATTATTTTGTGAGGGAAAGAAATTTATCAACTGTTTCACTAATTGTATTTTGTGAATTTAGAAATCAGCGTCAATTTTCAATATTGAAAATTCTCATTTAGAATTTATGTAGAAAATGGTTCTGATTTCAGTGACTGTATGAGAGTCTTCTGTTAGCTAATAAAATGTTATTAGTATCCTTATTTAATAAGTATTTGTGGCATATCATAGTTGTGTTTTACTGAGGACTAGGGATAGTCATTGGAGCTAATGTGGAGGCTGCTGAGCTAGGGAATTTGTGACTCCCTTCCACTTATAGTCATTTTATAGTGAATACTAAGCCTTAATGTCAGCCTCCTTTCAGATCTGTTAAGCTTGAAATAAAGATTGTTTACCATCAAAGTAAGAAATAAAACAGCAAAGCCATATATAGGTTGGACATATCTGTGAGCTAAAGTAAACAATACTGTATATGTAAGTGATGGGCTGATCTAATAGATCTTAGCCATGTCTCATCTGCTTTCCTGCTCTATGGCATGTCCCTGAGCAACATGATTGCTGCACACCTACATGTTTGGTATTGTGAGGGAGTAGAGCAGATAGGTAATGCTTTCTAGCTGTTAGTGTATTTAAGTGTTCTAGTTCATTGCTTACTTGAACCAGTTCTGGCTTTCAGTAATTTTACCTTCCAGGGAGGTAAATCAAATAAACCAACCATTGGCAGCATTGATGATGGTACAGTAAGTTGCACTGTGTTTAAGTTCTGTCCCCTTTGGGGTTGCCTCAGCATGAAGATTCTATATTTCTGAATCTTCTACCTTAATATACTTTCCTTAAGGCTAGAAATTGGCAAAAGAAAGAAAAGAACTTGAGCATTTGTTATTTAAAATACCTACTAGAGGGCTAGCTATTAAAGCACCTGCAAGCAGGTGCAGGCGCAGGTCCTCGATCCCTCTGGCCTGCTGTGCTGGCCCTGCTCCCTGGGCAGGCCACTGAGACAGCAACTGGGTCTGGTGGCTTGCACCTGTAATCCCAGCTCTTGGGAGGCTATAAAATGGTGGATCACTATGAGTCCTCTAGTAGTGAGACCCTAAATGCCTTGTAGACCCTTCCCTAAAAATACAAACAAACAAGAAATACGTCCTAGTAGGGTAATATAATGCCTATAAGCCAGACCTGTTAATATTTAATTTTTATAATAAAAGTTGTTGAAATAGTTTGTGTAAAATAAAACTGGCTGAGAGTAGAAAGCATTTCAGGCAGCAAGAACAACGAAACATAATCATGTGTTGGGAGCATGAAGGTGTAAGGACGTAGTTTATCCTAGGTAGGTAGCAAAAGAGGCAATTTGTGCTTGTTTGTTATCTTAACCTCCTTTCATGCATGAACATACTGTACTATTTTCTTTCAGTATGTTGATTGAGTGGTACGTTTGGACATTATTAAAGAATAAGGAATATTTATTTTGAATTATTTGGTGTTCAGCTAATTTAAAATATTACAAACATTCTGGTGTGACATTTGACTTAAGATTGGCGCTAAGATTTCATTTAGTAATGTGTTCAATTTGGTATTTTTTCCCTCAGTTTTATGTGGTTGTAGCTAAGTAACCTATGTAACAAGGATTACTTCCCTAATTTTCACATTTCTGTTTTGCTTTTGACAATTGTATACTCTTACCACATTGTTTTGCTTCTATATTTTGAATTTACTGCAGTGTTACTTTTGCAATATTTAGATATGATGTTCTTCATTTCAGGGCATTGTTTTTGATTTTCTGAAGAGCTTCAAAGAAGTGTTGTTTTTAGGGTTTTGGATTTTTTATTTTTGATTTTGTTTTTGAGACAGGGTCTTGCTATGTACTGTAGTTGAAGTTGGCCTTGAACTCTCTATGTAACCCAGGCTGGCCTCAGACTTGTGGTACATCCCCTTGCCTCAGACTCAAGTGCTAAGATTATTGGTATATACCATCACACTTAGACAAAGAACTATTCTAAAGTTTAAAAAAGTTCATTCCTACAGAGATTATCTAATATCATTCTGTGTTCTAGAATTCCATTAGCCCATTGAACATTTTAATATGGCAGGGCAATTGTAATTTAGTTTTTATTTGGTTACTCTCTTAGAACCTAATATTTTCTGAATCAATGACTGTTTTCTTTTTTCTTCTTGAATCTACACAGTTTGTGGTCAGCAGCCATTATACATATGTATGTATGTATGTATTTTTAATAGTTCCAGGAAAGTTATCCTGGGTCTCATTTTTGTGGATTACCTATAGTTAGGCATGTGTTTTTTTGTTTTTTTCAAGGACCTATGTGTATGTGTATTTTTTTTCTAAACAAAACAAAGTCTTAACATAATTAGCTTCTCTGGTTTTTGTCCCTGTCTACTGATCTGTTTTGTTGATGCTATATTTTAATATTTTCTCTTTGATATTATATCCATTAATGTTAACATTCAGAGTTAAGTGATCTTCATCTTTTTTAAGCTTTTCTATTTGTATGCAGTTCCTTTTGTTTAGATAAGTAGTGTTATTTTTGCTTCCTTGACTATATAATGTTGATTCTCTTTTTCCTAGACTTCATCTTATCTGGCAAAGCAGATTGTTAAGGCTTAATCTGGCGTTCAGTGCTGTCATTTTAAGAAGTGTGAGACTGGGCCTGGTGACACGCGCCTGTAATCCCAACAGTTGGGAGGCTGTAAACAGGAGGATCACTACCAGTCCAATCTAGTAATGAGACCCTAAACACCCTGTAGACCCTTCCTTAAACATACCCAAAAAAAAATTAAATAAATAAATGAATAAAATAAAATAAGAAGTGTGGTCAACCCAGGGACATAGTAGCTCACAAGAAGTTTTGAGTGGAAGGAGCCATATGACTGCAAAACTCTGATTTTGTTTTATTTTTTAAAATATTTATTAGCTTTATCTTAGTTTGTCTTTTGCAGAGCCAGGCCTCTCAAAACTTAAACCAAATTTTTGATTGTGTAACAACTTGAGTGTAGAATATTGAAGATGGTACTTAAAGTTTTTTTACTTATCTGTGGTATTAAGAAATGAAAAACTGTTGCTGTATTTTTTTGGTCTTACCAACACTGTCCGTTAGTAAAATTTTAAAGATAAAAACTCATGAGCTACTTCCTAAATGAATGGGCATTTGCTTTTTAAAAGGAAAATATAACGGATTGTTAAAAGATATTTGTATAGCCCAATCTTTGAGTTAAAAAAAAATATTTTAGATACTCAGCACTGTATTTGAACATCATTTATCATCTCTGGAAAAGGAGATCAAAATTTAGGTTCTTTCCTAATTCACAGAGCTCACAGGTTTGGGATATATAATTGAAATAGCATTATGAAGTGGCCTTGTATTTAGCAAGTACTGTAACCTAATCACTATGTTTTCAATTACTAGGACTTTCATTCTTATAAACTGGAGCAATACCTTGAGCATTTTCTATGCTACATCTACATTCATTTATTTTGGTAATATACTATGAGTTACACCATTAAAATGGTAAAAGATCACCATTTTTCAATTAGTATGCTCTTGTCTCTTTCTACACTGTCTCTTTGTACACTTGTCTGTTTTTCTTTTTATACTGGTTTATAATCAGACTGCTTTCCTTAGTGTCATATACAGTAAATGGTTAGTCTAGCATTTTACTGTGTAAGGATAAACATTGTGTGTGCTATTTTGAGGAGGAATACTACTGAAACTTTTTATTTAATTCTATTGCTTTCTGATGGTTTTATTTATATCTTTGGAGAAAGAGTGTTCAATTATTTTTTGACTACAAAAACTCTGTTTTGAAAAGTAGTGCTACAACCTTGATAATTCTGGGAAACAGATGCAGAATTAGTAGAGCTATATATATATATATCTATATTTTAGATGGCTTTGTGTTGGGGAGGGTGGTACTGGAGATTGAATGTGTAGTGCCTTTGTATTGAGCTACATCCCCAGCCCTTTCTTATTTTTTATTTAAGTACACGTGATACCAGGGCTGGAGAGATAGTTTGATGGACTAAGCACCTACCTGCCTGGCAAGCACAAGGACCCAGGTTCAATCCCTGGTACTGCATACCATGCCGGCCACCGAAACCAGGCCTGATTCTGTGTGCCTATAATCCCAGCGCTGGGGAGGCTGAGACAGGAGGATCACTATGAGTCTGGGCTACGTAGTGAGACCCTGTACCAAAATAAATAAATAAAAGTATATGTGATGCCAAAGTAAGCATTTTATTTTTATTTTGGTACTAGAAATTGAACTCGGGACCTTGTGCTTGCCACGCAGGTTCTTGTGGCACTGAGCTACATTCCCCAGATTTATTTTATTTTGAAACAGAATTTTGTTAGGTTTCCTTGACTGGGACCTGACCACACCATCCTTTTTCTTCAGCCTCCAATAGTGCTAGGGAGGGGAGTGAGTGGTTTGGTTTAGTTTGGTTTGGTTTGATTCATGATTGATTGATTGATGGACTGATTGATTGATTGATTTAGACAGTGTCTCACTATATATTTCAGGCTGACCTTCAGCTCACTAGGTAGCCCAGGTTGGCCTCAAACTCAAGGCAATCCTCCTGCCTCTCAGCCTCCTGAGTGTACCAACATTCCCAGCAAAACAACACTTTTAAAGTGGTCTTTTAAGATAGTAAAATGGTTCAGATAGTCTTTTGTTTGCTTGTTTAAACTGTGATTGATATTTTAGTCATCTCGTTTACAACTGAAACTTAAGCTTTCAAAGTCAGCATGCTTTCCTATGAGCTCCTGACACCTGAAAGAAACAACTTATGCCTTGCATTGTTCTACTGTACTTCGTCCAAATGAGTCTTCATAAGACAGCTGCCATCCATAGCCATGTGACCAAGTTGGCTACAAGAAGAACAAGTTCTCAGATCACATCAGAGTGTGGCTGTGGCACGCTGCTTGTCCTCCAGGTCTCTTTTTCAGGTTGCCTTTGGCAGACTCTTCTGAGCATTAAGGACCATGTGTTTCTTTCCACTTCACGTACTAGCTGGACTGGAATTTTTTAGAAGGTTTTCAGTTGAGTAATGGAACAAAGACAGTGGTAGCTTCTCCCCACAGTGGCATCTGCTCCCTGAGGGCCCAGCACATCTGCAGCTCTGAAGGGCGGCCTCAGCTCTGCCTGCACCTGCTGGGCCCTGGATCTGCAGCCTCTTCCTCACCGAGTGCTGTGGTAGGGGGAGCCTTGCTGTGGCACAGGCTTGTCCTTCCCACTATCCTGGTTTCATGTAGACAGGATGAGGGAGATTTTTAATTTTCTCTGCAGAGATGAACTTCAGTAATTTTTACATGTGGTTTTATGAGCTATCGATTGGAATTATTTTATTAAAATCAATCAAACCTAGTTAAGGCCATTCTGGGATTTAGGTACATAATTGACAATATTTTGATGCTATTAAAAATTTCTTTTTCACAGAACTATTGCACAGCCAAGACATTGTACATCTCTGATTCTGACAAGAGAAAACATTTCATGTTGTCTGTAAAAATGTTCTATGGCAACAGTGATGACATTGGTGTGTTCCTTAGCAAGCGGATTAAAGTCATCTCCAAACCCTCCAAAAAGAAGCAGTCACTGAAAAATGCTGACTGTATGTATGCTTGAGTTTTTTTATTTGTTCTAAACTCACACCATGAATTAGTAAGACAGACTTTTCGAGGTTGAAAAATTGCTTTTTCAATATAAAATTCATTCATCACTAATATTTTGTTGGCCTTTCTTATTGTCTTCTTTAATAGTTTAATACATTTACTATAAACATATTGATAGTACTATCAAAATTGTAGCTAGACACTAAAGGGTAGAAAGATTTCATTCAGTATTCTTACAGTAGTGATAAAGAGACTCAAATGTAGAACCACGTTCAGTTTTCAAGTACAGTAGAGAGAGATGTTTAACTATAGAGCCGAATCAGGGTATCAACTGATTAAAAAATTACTAAGAGGACTCAGTTGGGGTAGGGGGATTCTTACTAACCTACATTAGTAAGTCTTGCTACAAAGCAGGACAGGGTGGTCATGTGTCAGGCATTGGGCACGCCTTAGGCTATGTCACAGCAGTGCTGGCTGTGCAAACTAGCAGCAGGGCCTGGAGAGGAGGCCTAGTGGAAGAAAATACTTGGAGCAACTTGTTTTTTTGTGAGAGAATCTTTGTCAGGGGTTCATCTGGAATCTTGATCAGATTGAAGTCTGTTACTTTGGTGGTAAAGGACAAGAAAAGTCATGGCTAGAGTGTCTCACAGACCAGGAGGCTTGTGATATCTTGTATTCAAGCTGTTTTCAACTTAAATTATAGTACAGAGCTTTATTTCACCTTTTTAGCTTTATATTGAGTATTAGTATCAGTAATAGAGAACAAATTTCACTTTCAGGATGTTTTTTCTAATTTATATAGAAGTAGTTTTCACTTCTAAAGTAAATATTTCCTTGTTTATTTTGTAAGTTCTTGTAGTACAACACATGGAGGCACAGTGGTACCTCAGTTCACATACATAATTCTTTCCTCGGTCTGGTCACAAACCAAAGTAGACAAGAACCATATCAAATTCAATGGGTGGTATAATGTTGAGTTTCTGGGGAAATTTGATTCCACTTGCAAACAGAGCCATAAGTTTGTGAACCAAGGCACCATTATATTTAGAAGATAGCAGTACTCTTTTAAAATCACAACAGGCAGAGGAAGTTGCTGTGAACTGAAACACCCTTCTGGACCCCTTTCTACACGTGTTCTGCAAATCTCTGTAGTGGGACCACAGAGGACAGTGTTTTCTAGTTTGCTTTTCCATTTAGTGATACTTCTGGGAGATACTTTTTTGTCAATGAATTCAGGTTCATATTACATATCATTAGCTTGACACATTATGAGTTACTTTAATTTTTTGTTTTAACCTTCTCAGGTTAAACTATCACTATAATCTGTTGTTAGATTATAAGGAACAGTCATAACTTGCTAAGCAGAACGCTGTTTTTTTCTTTACAGTGTGCATTGCCTCAGGAACAAAGGTGGCTTTGTTTAATCGACTTCGATCCCAGACAGTTAGTACCAGATACTTGCATGTAGAAGGAGGTAATTTCCATGCCAGTTCACAGCAGTGGGGAGCATTTTACATTCATCTCTGTGAGTATAAAAATGTGCATTGTTAAATTCTCAAAATTATTTTTCATGATGTGATACATAGATATGTTAAGTCTTATCATTTTCTTAGGCAGGTAATAAATTTTTAAAAGATGATAGTTTGGTATCTTTTTCTATCCAATATAGTGGATGATGATGAATCAGAAGGAGAAGAATTCACAGTCCGAGATGGTTACATCCATTATGGACAAACAGTCAAACTTGTGTGTTCAGTTACTGGCATGGCACTCCCGAGACTGGTAAGTGCTGCCTCTGTTTAAGTGATATGTGAGGTAACAGCTCTTAAAACAAAAATAGTTAACATTTAGCCATACATGTACCTCCGTTTAATGCTTTTTAATTTAAAAACATAATACCCACAATCTCTCCTACAACTAATAATTGTAGTTAACTAATAATTAATTTCAGTAGTGCCTTAAGACAGCTGGATTTTGCAAATGCATTCATGGTGATGCCTTATGCAGTTTAACACACTTCGCTGACAACTTCCCTTTGGTTGTGAACGTGTTCAACAGGGGGCACTATAAATTACAGTATGGCTTTGGTTTCCTTTCTACTGAAGATACATTTTTTTTTTTTTGTGCTACTTATTGTACACCATAATAGGACCAAGTTTTCAAAAACATAAAAATTAATGTTCCTTTTGAAATATAAGCATAGTTTTTTTTAACCAGTTCATGCACAAAAATGTATATTTATTAAAACTAATCTAGGTGTTGTGGCTTACTCCTGTAGTCACAGATATCAGAAGGCTGAAGCAGGAGAATTGCCACAAATTAGAGGCCATCCTGGGTTATATAGTGAGTTCAAAGCTAGCCTAGACTTCATAGTAAGTCTCAAAAAACCAGTCAGTCAACTGAATTGTATTTTGGTTTTTTTTTTTTTAATTTTTGGAGAAGGGCGTAGGGATTAGAACTTTTTTTTCTTTTTGAGACAATCTCAAAATGAATGCAGTTCAGGCTGGCCTTGAGCTCACTTTGTAGCCCACGCTGGGCTTGAACTCAAAATGATCCTTACTGCCTCAGCCTTCTGAGTGCTGGGATTACAGATGTGTACTAACACTCCTGGCCTGGATTTAGGACTTTTGGTTCACTAGATTTTGAGCCTGTAAAAATGTTTTTCTTAGTAAAATGCAAACAAACATTCTTCCAGCTGTCTCCCCTTTTCTGAAACAGTGTAACTGAGTTGGATGTCTGAGTCAGGGTCAGGTGAAGGGTAAGTGGAAGAACATGTAGTCGCACTGTTGCTTACTTAGTAAGCTTTGTATTTCTCTCTTTGGTGAAATACTGTGTTGCATCACTTTCAGGACCTATTTCAGCAGAGGCAGGGCTGGTTTACAGCTGGCTTAACTAAATATGAAAAAAAGGTTTTTTTGGTTTTATTTTTCTATGTCATGTTTGCACAAGAATTACATCCCATTTTAATTTAATCTAAAATATTTCAAGTATAGTAGAAATAACCTGTAAAATTATGAAGCTGGAACATACTATGAAAAACGCAAAGTTTCAGGGAAGGATAGCTGTAAAAAGTTAAAAGTACACATAAATCAACATTCACACACTTCTCTTCCAGCTCACTGTGTGCCGCCACATTCTGAGGACATTTGTTTATTTTCTTGTTCTACAGAAGCACAGGCTCAGATGCGTGTGCCATAACAGCTTCGTAGTTTTCCACATGTATGGAAGTCCTTGGTGGGAATCAAAGTGGTTTTGCTATGTCAAATCTGGTCCTTCTCATTATCAAATGTTTAGTAATTACTTCATATACTGTCATTGAAGATGCTGTCATTTTAGGTTTGCTAATACTGTCTTTCAGATATTCATGTGTTCTGTGGATTTTTTGGCATATGAGATTCTGGAGTGTAGTGGAAAGAGGTCAGGCTGGGCAGGCAGCCAGTGCTGGACTTGAATTTTGGCTTTTGCTGGGGATTATGAGCACTTTACTTTGTCTCTCCGAGCCTATTTATTTATTTATTTATTTATTTATTTTCTTTTTGGTACTGAGGATCAAGCTCAGGACCTTGCACTTGCCACGCAAGCACTTGTGCTGCTGAGCTATATACCTGGCCCACAGACCATTTCTTTTCTTCCTTTTTTCTTTTTTTTTTTTGGTAGAACCGGGGATTGAACGCAGGCCCTTGCGCTTGCCAGGCAAGTGATTATTGTACTGAACCATCTCCCCGGCCCCCTAGAGCCCATTTCTTGATCTGCAAAACTAGTTTATTTTTATTTTTAAATAGGTAGTTAAATAATGTGTGTAAGATATGTGCTGTAACTAGTGCAACCTCAACCTTCAAGAGATATTTTTTTCTCTGATATTGGAATATTTATGTATTATCAGAATTTGCTGTTCAAAATATAGTCCTTAGGACAGCAGCATTAACATTACCTGAGGCTGTGTTATAAAAGTAGAACCTTAGGCTTACCAAACCTGTCCTGTCTGCATGTGTATTTTTAATAAGAACTTCAGGTGATTAATATGTGCACTAATGTTTGAAAGTGCTGGTTTATAGAAATGGAAGAGGGTGACAACTGTATCATTCTGACATACTTACAAACTAAGTTTTTATTTTGTAAATATTGTCCCTAGTTAGGTATAAAACAAATAACTGGTATATTGTACAGCATATACTTTCTGTATTGTTTGACAGTATACAAAATGAAAACTTACATGCATGACCATTTTGTTTTAATTTTTGAATTCTTGATATACAGATAATTAGGAAAGTTGATAAACAGACAGCATTATTGGATGCAGATGATCCAGTGTCACAACTACATAAATGTGCATTTTACCTTAAGGATACAGAAAGAATGTACTTGTGCCTTTCTCAAGAAAGAATAATCCAGTTTCAGGTAGGTTTTATAATTGCTGGTAAAAACTACACAAACTAGGGCTAGGTGTGTAGTTTTGTGACACAAGGTCTTGGGGTCATTCTCTAGCATCATGAGTGAGTGGGTGAACACTGCAGACTGGCTTATAAAATCATGGAATTGTCATTGACAGTTAATTGTATTCAAATATATGAGGTTGTATTCTGGCATTAATGTCAAGTCCAAGGCTCCTTAACATGCAGTCCTTGGACATGTTGGTGATCCTACCTCAGGGAAGAACTCAGAACTATGAGAATGTTCTTAGAAAAACAGTGAACATTCACTGCCAAAATTTCTAACGTGAAGAACAGAGGCTCCCCCAGAATATCTTAAAAGTAGATGTTCGTTGAATCTTCTGAGTGTATATGCATATGCTGTATTGAAAAACATTTTACTGAGAGTTTATATACTCCCCAAGTTGGGTTCATTGAGATAATAATATGATATCAGAAGCGCTTTTTTTTGTACCAGGAATTGAACTCGGGACCTTTGTTTGCCAGTGCTCACACCACTGAGCTGTATTCCTGGCCCACAGAAGCTAACCTTTAACTATGTTTATTTGGAAGGCTTTCAAATTCATGACATGGTCATACGATTTGATAGAATAGTTCCATTTTCATAGAAGACTCCTCTGTGAGAGATGGTCTCACATGGATACAGGTGAGCTGGGTCCCCAGTGCAGATTTATTACAACAGGAGCAGGAGCTTGCAGGTTCAGGTGGTCATTCCCTTCTGCTCAAAGTGGATTAGCATGTAGCTATTCTCTAAATATTCAGGGCTCCTGGGGTCTTTCTTAGGAAGCCCTGAAGAATTTTAGACATCCATTCTAAATTTCAGATACTGATCTTATATTAATGAAATTTTATCAGTAATGGTATGATATTATTATTTAGACTACCACTGAAATATTGTATAACAAAAAATTGCCATCTGTGAGATTTTGATATTCTTCTCACATGTATGTAGGGAGTGGCAAAGTAGCATACTTTAGGAGGATTGCAAGTTTTTTACAGAAGTTTTCTTGTCAACTCTGTGATGCTATTTGGTAAGTTCTCTTCTGCTGGAATATGTATAAAACTCAATTCCTAAACATTTTTTCTTCATAAGGCCACTCCATGCCCAAAAGAACCAAATAAAGAGATGATAAATGACGGAGCTTCGTGGACAATCATTAGCACAGATAAGGCAGAATACACATTTTATGAAGGAATGGGCCCTGTCCTGGCCCCAGTCACCCCTGTGCCTGTCGTAGAAAGTCTTCAGGTGAGACCACAAATAGTCACAAGGTGGCTTTTTGCTTTTGAAAATATACTTAGCCAAGACTGCATAATTTCATTTTACAATAATTTTGATGTTTTTCTTCAAACGTAGTGATCTGGGGATTTTGTTAAACATTATGCGTTGACAGAAATGAGAATAAGCAGTTTTTCTTACATGTGAGAAAATTAATTCAACTTGTATGTTGTCTGAAATATTTTTAGCTAGCTTTGTAATCATGCTGTTTGAAAGAAATGTTTATAAATGCAAACTTTTACCAACTGTCACAATAAAAGCTGAAGGAGAACCTAATTTTTGTACTTCCACAAAAAGTGTCTCAGTGTGATTTTCTGTTAATTGCAGTTGAATGGCGGCGGGGATGTAGCAATGCTTGAACTTACAGGACAGAATTTCACTCCAAATTTACGAGTATGGTTTGGGGATGTAGAAGCTGAAACTATGTACAGGTATTGTATAAAACTTTTTACGTCATCCAAGGCTTGTGAAGGCTTTATGGGTATATGAGATTGTCTCCTGATCTACACTGTAGTGCATTAAACAATGTCTCATTTCTGGAGTGTATTTCACATTTTAAAGTGCGTTATGTTTCCCCTCAGGTGTGGAGAGAGCATGCTCTGTGTTGTCCCAGACATTTCTGCATTCCGAGAAGGTTGGAGATGGGTCCGGCAGCCAGTCCAGGTTCCAGTAACTTTGGTCCGAAATGATGGAATCATTTATTCCACCAGCCTTACCTTTACCTACACACCAGAACCAGGGCCAAGGCCACACTGCAGTGCAGCTGGAGCAATCCTTCGAGCCAATTCAAGCCAAGTGCCCTCCAATGAATCAAACACAAACAGTGAGGGAAGTTACACAAACGCCAGCACAAATTCAAGCAGCGTCACATCATCTACAGCAACTGTGGTATCCTAACCACCGTCTTTTTGCTAAAACTTAAAACTGACCTTAGTGCAGCAAAAAGTTGTCAAAAAAGGAAAGAAAAAAATGAATGATCTTTTGTGGTTTCTTGGGAAAACTTTTCATACCAAGTGATTCTATTCGGAAGCCCCGTTACATGCAAGTGCTGATTGGAGATGCAGAAGCCACAGCAAAACAAACAAAAGTGTCAAAGTGTACAAACTGTTGGAGATTGAGTTTTTCAGCTGTTTTGTTGTTGTTTGGTTGGTTTTTGTTTGGTTTTGTTTAAATGGGCAAGAAATAGATATGTGGCTGGTATAAAGTTAAGCAAACTAGAAGACACAAATCTAACATAGTTTTTATGGACCAAGGAACTTGTATAAGCTTTATTAGTAAAAGGTACATTTTCACCATACCTTTTTTATATCACAGTATATAGTACATCTTATTACCAAATAGGTTCTTCTCCCCGCCCTCTTTGAGCTTTTGCTCTGAAGTAATTCAGGTTCCAAGCTTGACCATGCTTGTTGAATAAATTACCATACCCAACCAGGTTCTTTTGGTCTAAGGCTGGAACTTTTTTTAAAGCTGAAGTCTTATGACTTTTCATGAGTTAAAATTATTCTGATTTCAGCAAGTCAAATCTTGTAAAGGCCTGCATATGTTTTTTAAGATTATATGAAGTCTGTGCAAAAGCTTTAAAGACAATGCCTCTGCCTTGCCTGCAATACATGCAATTGTATGTTAACTTAGTCTCCTTCTTTAGTCACTGTCGGCAGTTATTTGTGTTTTCCTTTTTTTAAAAAAATGTATTTATAGTGGTAATCCAGGAAGCTCTGGCATTCACATGCAATTCGTGGTGGCCATGTAGTCATCATTAATGAGTTAATGGCACAGAATATGTTGATATTGAAGTGTCCTCTCCCCTTCCCATATGTAATCCATCTGTGTGTTCCAGGATTTATTCAGTTTTCCCTTCCTCATAATGGTGTACATAACTTGTATTATGTGTAAGTTAAACTTTTTTTTTTAACTTGGAATTCTCCCAGCAATTTTATTCAACAAGGTGTTTTTTTGCATTGTTGAAAAATGATTTTAAAAAATCATGAGAAGTATTTGCTACCAAATGGTAGATGATGTCCTTCTGGTAGAATAAGGAAGATCTCAGCAAAATATGTCATATTATTGTTACTTCTTTGTCTTTATTTTTTTTTGCCTTGGGTAGACCATCTCTGTAATCTTAAAACATAAGATACTTTTAGTAGATGGTCAACTAGAATAGCTGGAAGACAGTACCGTAGGAACAGATGGCTGGAAGTTTATAAAGATGCAAGTGTAACTTATATTTCCAGTTTTCTTCCGCCTTTTTTGTTTTCTCTTCCCAAGCACGCAGTGTGTCCACAAACGCCCCTCCTTGGGAAGTGAGCCTTGCCCTTTCATTTACGAAGTGGCTGCACTCGGGGTTGTACTGGCCTTGCGTGTTGATCTTGCCACTTTTGCTTCCGTTCCCACACTTTGATCATTACACTTTTGTTCAGTTTCTTAGAAATTGCAGCAAACTCATTGAGCAACATTAGTGCAGTAACCGTGTGTAACCGTGCAGGACACAGTCTAGTGATACAATCATCCTTCTTAGAGTAAAAACTACCTCTAGATCGTGGTAAGCTTTTACTGTCCCATAATAACAGGAGCCACAAGTACCTTATGGCTGCAAAACTGTAGCTTCTCCAGTGTTCCCGGTGTTCTATTAATGTCCTGGGCTGTTTTAAGTTTCCTTTAACAGACTTTGAAGATCATTTTTCGGGACATTTTTTTTTTCCAGCTTTGCTGTCTTCATCACTCCTTCATTTAAACTATGCCACTGTAAATACTTTTCCTCTCACCTTTAAATTGCCTTTTCCTCAGCTTTCAAGGGGAAAGTCATTTGTAAAACGTGAGGTGGTTAAATCAAAGTTACCGCAGTTTTCTCCTGCTGCGAGCCTTTTTAATCACCCCAGGATGCATTGTACTATAAATAGCCTTTTCTCTTCAGATCTGCTCCAGGGACTCTGGGGAATCAAATCCTGCCTCACACCGTACACCTGTTTCAGTGATCAGGGCAGAATGCTTTGTGGCCTTATCTTTCTTTGTTGGAACCGCTCACTGGCTGCTACTGGCAGACTTGCTTATTTGAGTAGTATTTATTCTCTCTGTTGAGTCACAGAAGTAGTTATTACACAGTGCTTTTGGTTTAGTGTGAAGATGTTCTCAGTGCTGCTTGATTTTTTTTTTTAAATGGGCCACAAGTTTCCTACATTTCTTGACTTGGTATTTAGTTAAGTCATATTAAATTAACTTTTAACAAATGAGATGCTTTTTGAAGTACAGACTATTCCTTACTCAGTTTTTGGGTCAAAATAAATTTTCAGGTTCATGGCTTTATTAAAATGAACTTTGGTTCTTATAAACATTTATATCTTATTTTGGTTCTTTTTTTTCTAATAAGATTGAAATATTAGACTGTAAACCTTTTTCCTGTTTTTTGTTTTTGTTTTTGGAAATCCAGGAATGTACCAATATAGGCATTTTCTCCATCTATTTTATGCCATTCTCATACCACAGACTGAAAGAGTGAAATGATTCCTGTTATAGCTCACTGTTCGTCAGTAGTAGTTTTGTCAACTGCTTTGAAAAAACTTCACGGATTTGTGAGTCATTTTATGCTTCAGTGTATAACTTCTGAGCGCCTTGTCCTCCCCTTACAGTAGGGTATGTCCCTCCCCCATGGTGGCAGTATGAGAGGGGTCAGTCATTCACCCTTACAGTGATTCTCTGCAGTAGAGAATTATTATTTACAGTATCCTTGATTTTTTAAAAAATTCCGTTTCAGAAGAATTTCTTATTCTCTTACAATTCTATGCAGTTTCTCAAAATAGAAAAGCTGAGCATGTGACCCCACCATGTTTTTACTAGTCTCACTGCATTTGTCACGTGGATTGGGAAGGCAAGCTGCAGATGCTAAAGTAGAATGCCCTTTGTAGTTTGAATGAGATCAAAGTTGAGCACTAGTACAGTATTCAGCTTGCTGCTGACTTTTGTAAACCGGCAACTAAAGGCATCCCATCCGGATTTAACTAGTGAAATATTAGTCATCTCTTACTGCACAGACCCACTTGTCATCATAACGTACGTTTGTTTGCCTTTGTTTTTAATGGAACTGCTACCATCTGTGAGCTCATAGAAAATTCCAGTGCCATCCCAGAGAACTAGCCTAACTAGTCGAGTTAACCAGAAAATCTGAGGGGAGGGGTTCCCTTTTCAAACAAACTCCTGTTCAGTTATTAACCAAGTTAACTTACTTTGATTTCAAAAGCAGCTGTGTTTCTGATGAGTACTGAACAAATGTGTTTAATTTTCTGTGCCAGACTTTTGACCTTGTTTTCAAGCACTGTACTGTGGGATGGATGGTTAGAAACAATAATATATTAGGGTCTCTATTTAACCCTTTCAGGACTGAACTGTATCGCCTTTCATTAATTTTTTCCTGTGTCGTGATAAATGTTTGCCAGCATTCAGTACTGTGTTGGTCCAGATGTAGTTTTATATTCTCATGTTTAGTTATTTCTTGTACCTTGCAGCATGCTCTACACATTCAGTCCTTAAGGGGTTTATTTTACAAACTGTGCGCCTGTAAGGTTTATTAGCAATAAGATAGAAAATCGAGCAAGTTTATACCATAATTTTGTAGAAAAAAGAAAAAAAGAATCTGCTCAGTTCCATATTTCACCCATGAAAACCTGCAATACGGGCAGTTTCAAGGAATAAATAAAAAGAAATGTAAAACCATTGTAAAAGTGTTCTGTTGAATGTGCCTGATGCATGTCTTTGATTTCAGAGAACTTCATAAAGATAAAATTAAATTCTGTACCACAGTTTGTGTATTTACCTTGCCCGCTACATCACATCCAAGTGATAATTGTACTAAGTTAACTTCCTTTTCAATGTTTTAACTAGTATTTTAAGCACAGGCAATTTTTATGGTGAAGTAGGCTTTGTTACTCAAAAGGCATTTCCCAGGCAGGGTTTTAAAGCTGATTTTAACAAAATTGGGAAGTATGATGTGGTCATCACTTGCTTTTCCAACACAGAGCTGTCATTTGGGCCACCCTTCCAAAGAATGCATGGTGGTTTTTGCCTTTTTGGCTGTGTGTCAAGAGCTCCCAAGTATTTGGGGCAGGCTTTTTTGTTTAATATCAAGGTAGAAAAGTAAGGAAGAAAGTATGTAATTTTTAAAGCATAGAAAGTTTAGTTCTTACCTGCCCTCCCATAGAGTGAAAGTAAGTAAAATTAAGATTTTGTTAAAAAGCATCTTCCTATAAAAATACTGTTGAGGAAGAGTGTAGTTGAAATTTGAATTGTGAGGCCTCTGAAGCTTGAGGTTGATATTTGTAATTTCAAATGAGCCTGTGCTCCTTAATCTAATAGTACACAATCACTTTCTAAATCTAATAAATGAGTGATGCCAGAAGGAAGCTTCTCCCCACCAAAGAAATAATACACTCAAATGAGACCCCTAAAAATGTTTAGTTCTAGAAAAGAGCTGAGGAAAGCAGGGGAAGTGTTGTATATAAAGCATTTGATTCTGACTCAGCTTACGCTAGGGTTAGAGCATAAAGACTCAGGCCATACAGAGCACCAAGCTCCTAGCCCAGGACAGGCCTGTATAGCCAGACATCACACTCATGTGTCTTGGATGAAACATAAGATTGTCTGCCCCGGCATGTAAATATTCAGTCCAATAAGGAATTTAATGTCATTGTCATATACGTAGAAACCATGATGATTTATATGAAGTGTAGGCCAATAATTATTATGGAAAAACACTTCAGTGGCAAAAAGCATAGTGTCACTTGCAATTTGGAGAGTGTTTTGTGGAGATGACAGTTTAAAATGTGAGTGCCATAGTGTGTTAGGTAAGTGAGGTAGAGAGGTATCAAGTTTTTCCTGGCACTGAATGTAGTCCCTGCTGTTTACCACCTCCACAGGCTGCATGTTAGTACAGATGAACCTACAGGTCACTCTTGCTCCATTATGACCACGTCTACCAGTGCTGGGTAGAGCGTGGCTGCTTGTGTTTACTTTAGTCCTAAACCATTAATCCAGCTCCCCCAGCCAACCAGAAAGAAGAATGTGGCCCAGTCATTCCTCCAGTGGCCTCTGGAGCCCTGGCAGCTTTGCTTTTCCTTAGAACTTATCCCTGGAAGGCTGCTGACTTCTTTGTTCTTCCCTATCACACAGTGCAAACCCTGTGATTCTGGTTTCTTCTGCTCCGAAACTTTCAGGAGCAAGTTCTTAGTATGATGTTCAGGTACCAGGTGACATAATGAAATTTTTTGGAGAAAACTGGCTGTGAGACTGTTAGGTGATCAGTATAATCACTGCTTTTGACTCCTGGGATTGTTCCCAGAGAGCAGGACTAAGAGCCGAGAAGATCCTAGAAGCTGATGGCTTGTGGAGGTGCAGCTGCTATGCTTGGGAAGGACTTCAGTGGGGGCAGTGGGTCGTGCGACTGGTAACCCACAAGCATGAGTGCCTCTCCTGTTTCTGTTTAATTTTTTTTTAAAGAGAGTTCAAATTAGAATTTAAAAAATACAAGAATTAAAAAAGTACAATACAGAATTTCACTTAAAGTAACATGAATATCACAGTATTTGTAGTAGTGTTGTCTTCCAACCACTTATTCATAATACCAGATCTATGCATGCAAAATTGGAAAAATGTATATTAAGAGAAGTACAACGAAAAAGACAAAGCATTAACTGCTTCTTTCCATAGCCCAGCAGAAATGCACAGTACAGATGTCCAAACCATCCTGTTTACATACATAGATAAATCTCTTTACCCCACTCCCTTTCCTGTGCTTCTCAACTCATTAACTTTCCCTTTGAGTAAGTTCATTCCCTTTTCCCAGTGTCTGCCCTTCAGATTCCATTTTTCTCTTTCAGGTTCTCACACTAAGGAGACAATACGATGTTTGTACATGCTGGTCTGATTTACTTAAGAGTGTGTTCTGTAGTTGCATGCATTTGCCAACAAAAGACTCAAATTTATCCTGTTTTATAGCTGAATAAGACTTCATGTGTAAAAATACCAAATATTCTTTACCTATTCTTCAGTTGATGGGTACTTGTGTTTTCTTCAGGATTTAGTTCTGATAGATTGCGCTGCTATAAACATGGGTGCACATATATCACAGTGGTATGAGGTTTTCAGTTGTGGAAAAATACCCAGAAAGGGAGTAGTGGGCTTGAATGGGATCTCCAATCCTAGCTTTTGAAGTAATCTCCACACTGATTTCCATAATGGTTGTGCCACTGTGCACTCTCACCAGCGCCACAGAAGGGTTCCTTTTTCTCCACAGCCTCTCCAGCATTTGTTACTGACTGACATCTTTTTTTTTTTTTTTTTGGGGGGGGAACCAGGGATTGAACCCAGATCCTTGTGTTTGCCAGTCAAGCGCTTATCCTACTGAGCCATCTCCCTGGCCCCTGACTGACATCTTGATGTTTGTCATTCTTTTCAGGGTGAGATGAAATCTCAAGTGTTGATTTAATTTGCATTTCTCAAATGAGCAATGATGTTGAACATTTCCATTCATATATTTACTTGCCATTTGTATTTCTTCTTCTGAGGTGCATATTCATCTCAGTTGCCCATTTTTGGATTGGGTCTTTGAATTTGGGGGGAGGGGATTTTTTTTTTTTTAATTCTGTATGTGTTCTAGATAGAAGGCCTTTGTCAGAGGGATAGTCGGCTATAATGTTTTCTGGTTTTGTTTTTTATTTTACTTAACTGCTAGTGACAGGTGAGAATTGGTAAAGATACAACTAAGAATGTTTCAGTGATATCCCAGGCTCTGAGTTCAATTAGGGTGTAGCCGTTGTCTGGAATTTTCCACTTAAGGACTTATGTTAGTCTAACTCAGCTGCCTTAAAAACAAGAACAACCCCAACTCATAGGCTGGGTGGCAGAAACAACAAAAGTGACTTTCTCACATTTAGGAAGGTTGAAAATTTAAGATGAGGATGCCAGCACAGTTGGGTCTGGTGAAGGAGCTCTGTCTAGTAGATGCCACCTTCTCTCCACACCCTCACATGGCACAACCTTAGGACCCCACAGTTACAAACTCAACATTCACTTTGAAAAGCCTGTTACTAGATGCTGTCACACTGAGCGGGCACTAAAACCTTTCCAATAAAGTTTAAAAGGACTGCATGTGTATCTGATAATATTTATATTCCTTGCACTATAGGGTTTGTTGAGGTTTCTCAGTAGTTAGCCAAGAGGATGAATGAACTTGGACTGAGGGACAAAGGGATGTAGCTCAGTGATAGAATGTTTACCCAGTATGCATGAGGCCCTGTGTTGCAAACCCGCACGGCCAAAAAAAAAAAAAAAAAAAAAAGATTGAAGTCAGTTTGGTCATTGGTACATTGCTCATGGCTGTTGCACCACTGTGAGCTCATCCGCCTATCTCAGAAGAAACAGGATCGGGATATTTATGGAACTTGCTCAAAGTCCGCGTTACAGTCGGCTGGGATTTCAGGTGGGGATCTTGTGATCCAAAGTCACCCTCCTGAGCTCATTGAAGGTTTCTCCATTGCTACCAGATGGGTTAAGGATGGCCCTGAGGTTTCATGGAATAGTTCGTTGATGAGTTGTAATTAGCTTTGCTGTTTCAGCCTTTTATAGATCAGAACAGGACTAGAGAAGCTGGATAACCCAAAACCAATTGTGGATTGAGAAATGCTTTATAAACTCGAAGGTGCTATCTGGTTGCCATGTTTTTAGTTTGAGAGTCCTGACCTCTTGGCTAATGTTCTTAGGGCCACTGGCCAGGTTTTACACATGACAGTGTATGTGGCACACAGTATTAGGGAGGATTATCCTGGGTTCTGCAGACGGTCGTCACATCTTCCAGCAGAAGGTGATGGATCTTCATCTGTGAATAGACAATGCAATTCTACTTTCAGCCTAGGCCATGTATCCGGGGCTTTGTGTTGACTTTAGGAAGCCAAGCTGGACTGGCAGCAAGAATATAAAATAACCGCAGCTTTGCATCAAAACGTTTTCTGCCACTTACTTGCCAGCTGTAATTGCTTTATCATAAACGGTTGCTTATGTACTTCTCTGCTAACTTGTCTTACTGTAAAAGGGGGAAATGCAGTGTAATAGCTAGAAGAACAGAGAGAAAAGGCTCTAACCTGTGTTCCTGGCCTGTCTATATAACAGCCTTGACTCAGGTACCAGTTTTTCAGGGGGCTGTTCAGTTTTGGTCTTCTGGGATCAAAGTACCTGGCATTCAGGGTTGCTTCTTGCTTGTTAAAAAAAGATATGAGTGTTTTCCATGTAATACTCCAGAGATTAAAAAACATACAATGTGATAAACATCAGACGATGCAAAAGGTTTTCTGTGTTTAGGAAACCTGCATCGTAGCAGTAGCCTGTTTGTGGTGCTCGGAGATAGGAGGCATTCCCGCTGTCTGTAAGCCATGTCTCGAGATAACATTTTGCAGGTGAGCACAGCTAGTTCTGTGGGCCTGGGCCCCTGGCCTGGCCTGCTGCACCTCAAGGCTGTTGGCGGGAGCCTCCAAGCACTCTGGTTTCTGTGCTGAGGCCTGGGTTTCCAACCAGTGGAGGAAGAGATAACTACCCAAAGAAAATGAGGTGGATCACGTGGGCGAAAAGATACCAGGCAGCCGCTGTAGAAAGCTACAGTCAATACATTCTATATTCACTTCGTACTAACGGTTTTGTATGAAGTGTTTATTTGAAAAGTCCCCTGAGTCAGGCTTTGGGGCCCTTGTGAAAAGCCTTCCAGCACTCTCTAGAAGTGCTGCTTCTATAGGGTGGGCCCTCAGCAGTCCTGGCCTGCGTTCCTCCCCAACAGCAAACAGCCAGCACTGTGGAGCGACTTCTGTCAGGCTCTAGGGGCACCAGAAGGGAAGAACCCTGGAAGCAGAACTGGCCTGGTTTTGACAAATGAGCCAGGCTTCAGTGAGAAGCTTACTCTCATGAAGAACGAAGCAGAAGGAAAAAGGGGCTGGCCCAGTTACACTGCCTCCCAAGGCTCTGTAGGGTGTGTGAAGGGCTCGCCCAGGAGGATGCAGTAAGATTTTTGGCCTCTGTCTTCTACACGGTGGAAGTAACTGTTTACTGCACCACTCATGTAGCTCCTCTGTAGCCAGGGGCTTTGGGTACAGCGATCAGTGCGCGCCTACATACGCACAGCCTTCCTTCCGGAGGGGAGGTGAGTGCAGCATCCTACAGGTCAGGGCGCCAGCCCTTCAAGAGGGCTGAGGTCTACTGCAAAGGCTATCAGAGGACTTGCAGTTCTTATGGAAGCGTCTGCGCCAATGGTCAAGTCCTGCACGTGTGATGTCCAGTATGAGAATGCTGCCTTCAGGGACTGCTCGCCGCACAGCAAGACTCCCAGTTGCAAGCAGCAAAGACCCCGTGACACCAGAGACGTAGCTCAGGGATGCAGTGCTGCCTTGCAAGTATGGGGTCCTGAGTTCGATTCCTGGTACCAAAAAGAAAAGGCTCAGTGACTCCCCCAGACGGAAATGGGCATGATTGATGAAAAGAGCAAAGACATTCCTCAACATCCAAGAAGTTATTATTTGGAATTAACGGTTCCAATTGCCAAATCACTGTTAATTTGCAGTTTTGAGATTAGCCTTATCTGGACCAGCCAACGGATTAAAGGACCTTCTTAGGCAAACAGGGGATGGGGTTTGATACCCAGCCTGCAGTGTCAGCCCCGCCCTGGGGCACTGAGACTGGACGTGGTGGCGCGCACCTGTAATCCAAGCCCTTGGGCTGAAGACAGAAGAATCACTACAAGTTCAGTCTATAGTGAGACCCTGTAGACCCTGTACTAAATACAAAAAAAAAAAAAAAGAAAAAAAGAAATTTATAAACTTGCTGAGCGCAGAGCTAGAGTTTCTCTTTACACTAGTGAAGACTTCATATGAGGCTGTTAATGCATCCCTCTAAAAATCACACTGTCTCATCAGACCTTATAGACAGGGATGCTGTGTCATAAACCCCAGAGCCTTTAGCACCCAAGACAAAGTTGTATCCAAAAATCAGAGAAGCTCTGAACAACTCTGGAGAGTGTTTTTGAAGAAGTGACTCATGGGAACAAGTCTACAAATCCAGAGACTGTCTTATCCTTGAGCTGCAATTAGAGGCATCTGAGCTGAGAGCGCACAGGCAGCCGGGGCCCACTCCACCCACCGCCTGCCCAGGACCCTGCAGCTGGGCCTCTGCAAGACCACATCTTCTGCCCTTGTCTTCTGTGACTGGAGCTCTTAGAGAAAGCACCAGACCTTCTTGCTGGGATGGGACTGTAGATGCTAGGTGAAGAGAGAAGGAAAAATCCCAGGAGCCTAAATTAGCACCCAAGACAAAGTTGTTGTATCCAAAAATCAGAGAAGCTCTGAACAACTCTGGAGAGTGTTTTTGAAGAAGTGACTCATGGGAGCAAGTCTACAAATCCAGACACTGTCTTATCCTTGAGCCGCAATTAGAGTCATCTGATCCACTTCACAAGATCTTGCTCTGCTGTGCCTTTCTGGATGCTGCAGTGTGGCTGCTTCACTGGGTCCTTCCTGCCTCTGCAGCCTTTCCCCATCCACAGCCCCGGCGCAGTGTCCCATCCCGTCTCCTTCATTACACTCTCCGGCAGTGATCTCTCCCTGCTTCTCTACTAAAACACCAGTCATATGAGAGTGACTCGCAAATTCGTGTTTCCCGCCCAGACTTCTGGCCTGAGCTCCAGAATGGTAGGTGTAGCTGCCCACATGATGGAGGAGATCCAGCCCCCCAAACTTCTAGTTATAACTGATTTGTGGTTTTCTTCTTCCACTCACCTCACCCAGCAGAGTATGTGGCAGCTCCATTCTTCTGATTTGTAAGGGGAAACCTTTTAGATTAGGTTTCTGTTACCATTACTAAACAACCCTACCTGAGATAGGCCACTTCACAAGAGCAGAGGTGTCTGTGGAGGCACCGTCTAGGATGTTTGAGTCCAGGGCCACTTGGTCCCTGTGATTCAGGACCAGTGGGAAGGCAACGCGTCACCAGAGGAGGATGGTGGTGGAGCAAAACTGGTGCCCACACAATGCTGGGATCTGGAGGGAGAGGACCAGATGGAGTCTCACAGTCCCCTCGAGGACACACTCCCCAGTGAACTCTGACCTCCACTAGACCCCAACACCAAGCCAAGCACGGAGCACCTAAGGAGCACTGGAGCAGTCAGATCCCCATCGTGGCAACCCTGAAAATGAACTGGGGGTGTTTCTTCCTCTCTCCTCCCACATCACCCCCTCCATAAGACTATCAATGGCCCCTTCAAACGGCAATCGAACTCCAGCCCTTCTCCCTACCTCCACCCCTTCTGCTGTGGGCGGAACTGCCCTCAGCGAGCTCCCAGTACCCTCACCAAGACTTCTGGCTGCCTGGCTTTCTTCCTGTTCCCTGAGAGCCTGCCACAGCAGCCAGCGTGACTCCTTAAAAATGCCCCGTGCCACTTCATGCCTCCACTGACTTCTGCTCTTGCTCCAGGAGGTGCTCTGCAGGCCCTCATGCTCTTATGTCCACTCTGGCCTCTCCCTGGACACACTGGACCTGACACACTGGCCCCTGCACTCCCAGCTCTAAGCTGCGGGCCTGTGCATCTGCTATGCCCTGTGTCAGGGACACTTCAGCCAACGTCCCCAAGTGTGAGCCCTTACTCCCTCAGGTAGCCCCTAGACCTCATCCAACCTGTGTTCTCACTGCCACGGCTATCTGTTCCTTGGCCTGCTGTGCTTTTCTACATAGCATTTGCTGCCACCTTGAGACAGGAGATTAGGGTGTGCCAAAGCTACCTGGGGCAAGAGGCGCGACCTTTTAATTACAGAATCTTAGGAGAAAAGAGCACAGCAGAGCCCAGCATGTAGACTTCTCCAAAGAATCTGAGCAGGTTTTCACAGGATGGCCGAGGCCTGATGTCAGCTGGAGGAGTGGATGATACAACAATGACCATGCACACTGGGACGTTGCTGCTGCTACAGTCCGTCTTGAGTGCCAGCCGACCCTCACGCAGCAGGGTGCACTCCTTTTCTTATTTTTGCTTGGCCCTGACTTGCTCTACAGAGCCTTTTTCTTTTCCTGCCTTTAATAAAATTTTGCTACTGTGTGTGCTTTTCTTGACCAATCTTTTGCTCAGGATAGAAAGAACCTAGAAAACACCTCCAGAAGGAGACTCTGGCACCCCAAACCCAATAATGACCTGGCATTCTGTGTGCTGCTTGGCCACTTGTGTCCTCTGACCAGCAGGGGGCTTCTTAAGTGTAGGCCTTTGTTTTGCTCCTGTGTCTCCAGATGCTAGCAGGGGGCCCCATGGTAGGGGCAAATGAGTGGGAGTGTTTCCCCTTGACAACACATGTCTCTGCTTTACTTCACTGAAAAGCTGCCTTTCAATGCTGTGAGAACAGGAGGGTCCAGAAGCAACACGACTACCCAGGACCCAGAACACAATACAGACAGAGGTGAGAAAACACTGGGAATGAAGGGATTCTTGAGAGTTAAAAATAGGGGAGACCAGGCGAGGTGGTACATGCCTGTGATCCCAGCACTCAGGAGGCTGAGACAGGAGGATTGCCGCAAATCCCGTAGAGGAACTTCACCTCCCTCTGGGACACAAGTGCCTGACTCTGCCTCTGCAGAGGAACCTGAGGGAGAGCCACCCATAAAGTCCCATGCAACTGTGACTTGCTCATCTCTCCAGACAGGAAAGCTTTAGGAAACGTGAGTGAAATGGAACCTGTTTGAAGGAACCAGAGTCTTCCACTCTTAGGGCTTTCCTGCTGCCATGGAGTTCAGAATTGTATGTGTGAAAGATACGGGCGGCACGAAGCAGAAACATTTTAGCATTGTAGGATAGGAGAATAAAGCTAGATTTGAGCCATCATAATAAACAGTTTTTGGACAAAAGATGATGATACTAACAATATAAACTGATTTGTGTAGAGAAAAACAATAATTCGAAGCTATCTTGGACTACGCAGTGAGTTCAAGGCCAGCCTGAACTGCACAATGAGACTTTGTCTCAAGAAACTTAAAAAAAAAAAAAAAAAGTTGCACAGAGTCACTTTTCACTTTGTCAGTCTTTGCAGTGAAGGTGTTTGCTATTAATGGGAGGAGGTGGGTGGCACTTCCCAGTAGTTGGAGGAACGGTTGGCCCACTTCCTTGATTCTTTCTTTGATAATTTCCAGCCAGTGGCAGAGGGAGTAGGTTTTGTACATGTTTTCCCAGCAGTTGGGCACATGGCCTCACTTTAAGTGACAGAATTCAGGATTTCCTGTTCCCCCTTCACCTACTGGGTGCTGGGTATTTCTTTATCGCACTCCAGGTGTTTATGTGTCTGGAAGGAACTATATCCTTGAACCTCACCAACAGCCCAAAGTGCGGGAGGCACTATTCCCATCTTCCTGCTGGGAAGCAGAGGCCATCCTGGACTACACAGTGAGTTCAAGGCCAGCCCTGGTTGCCCTGGGCAACCCAGTTAAGGAGCAGGAAAGCCACCCTGGACTTCTTCCCAGTCAGTGGCTGGGAGAGCTTGAATCTGAGGCCTGTACTGGCATTCGGAAGGCTGCTATGAAGTTGTTTTATGACATTGCTTAGTTAAGGGATCTTTGGTGCTTTGCCTCAGCTTAGAGAAGCTAGGACAAAATGACCAAGTCATGAAAGGCTGTGAGTCAATGAAACTGGGAACTTGTGCATTAACCTTTCATCTATTACTGCTTGTGGGTGAGAATATATTTCTTCAGGTTTTTATTTTTTATTTATTATTATTTTTTCTGTAATTAGGACAAGGTCTACAGGGTCTAGCTGCGCAGATCAGACTCAGTCATTCTCCTGTTTTCAGCCTCACAAGTGCTGGGATTACAGGTGCGACCCAGTCTCAATTGCAGTCTCAACACACCCTGGGTGCAGGGCTGGCATGGCATGCCGGGGCCGCATTTGCCTCAGCAGGTGCTTTAATCCGCTGAGCTACCTGGCCGGCCCTTCTTTGGGTTTTTAAATTCTTTTATTTTACTTCAAGGTCTCACTGTGTGGACCAGGCTGATTTTGAACTCGCCACGCCTCCGCCTCAGCTTCCTACGTGCTTTGCCACCATGCCCAGCTTACTTCTTGGGTATATCTTCGTATTTTTCCCTCAGTTAAATCGGGACTTTTCTCCACTTTAAGGAAATGTTATTTTTAGCCAGCTGTGGTTGCTCACACATGTAGTCCCAACACTGGGGAGGCTGCAGAAGCGAAGCATTGCAAGTCCAAGCCCACCCTGGGCAACTTTGAGAATCGGCGAGACCCCATCTCACAGTGAAAAAGGGCTGGGGCTCCGTGCCAAGGCCCTGGGTTCCATTCACAGTCCCTTCTCCTCAGCAAGAGTTATTTTTAGGGCTAAAAGTAAGTTTGACTAAGAAACATCAAAAGAAAATAAGGCCCTTCCCTTCCCGCTGCTTCCCTGGCTCTAACCAGCTCAGCTAGCTCTCTCTTCTGGCATTTTCTTCCAGGTTTCCAGATTGTGTGCATAAGCGTCAGCTTAACAGGCTCTTCTGTAGATGAGGATTTTGTCAGCGAGGCTCTTGTTTCCATTCTTCTAGCCTTTTCTAACCCCAAACATAAGTAAGTAAAAAGTGATTTCGATTCAAAGCATTGTTCGTTGCTCTATTATTAGGGTCATGTTTTATCGTTCACTCTTGAGAATATACAGTGCCACGTATAGTCCCGGGGATGGAATTAGGTTTCCTTTTTCTGTTTGTTTTACAACTTTTGTTGTTCTTGCGGTTAATAAGTACCTTGTTTCCTTCCCTACTCAGCTTTCCACGTAGCTAATCTCTTTATTTCTAAGTGCTCCTTCAAATTTATTAGCTCTTTGAGCAAGTTTCTTCTAGGTGTCGGGCACAGTTCTCGGCCCTGGCTACTGGCAGTGGGGAGATTATAACCCCGATCTCTTATATCTGGTTAAATATCCACCTTAGTTACTTTCTGATTACTTCGGCATCTTACCTGGTGATCAATCACTACATCCTTTTTTCCCCCCTTTTAAATGTTTCCATCAGAGACTTCTGCTTTTCTGCTACCTGTTCTTTGGGTATTTTCTTTTATAATTTTTTCCGGTTTACTCATTTGGTTCTACTTGTGTTTTCTTCTCTAGAATATATTCAATGTTTTCGTAAATCTCTGTTTTATAAAAATCTACAGCGCTGTCCACAGCACAGAGCACTTAAGACTGAGCACTTCATCTTTTTTCCTGCTTTGACACAAGGGCTGGCTGTTCACCCAGATTTTCAAAGTGGACGCTTGAGCACTTCAGTCTTTGGGTTATTTCTCTGGAAATTTCTCCCCGTTTTCTCTCTCCTCTCTCTTTCAAATTCCTCCAGTGAGATGACCGCCTCACTCCTACCACTCTCAAATAATTTTTTAATATTCTTCCATAATCTATTATCCATCTCTTTGCTTTTATTATTTCACATTCAGTGACTTTAATTTAGTTTTTTCAACCTTTTCTATCATTTTTCATTTTGATCTTCTTGTTTGTCTGACAAGTATGGCGTGGCTGGGGCAGCTTGGCCAAGTGGTACCCAAGGGGGTTTGCTGACCGGCTCCTAGAGGGATACAGGGCCTTATGTTCAGGGGCCAGCTCTACCCTTGAACTGCCCAGTGCTTTGAGGGACTCACTGTGGCCTTAATGATTTGAAACCCTGCATGTTCACTCATTCTGAGCAGACAAAGCACTGGCCCAGGGAAGAGGGCTCGCAGGACCTCGCCTAGAGCTTGATCGAGAGAGAATCTTTTCATCCTCCCTTGGTCTTCCTTGCAGGCAGCTTCATGTATTGCCTACCCTTCTGTGAACTAAAGTTCACAAGTGACTGGGAAAATTACATTTTAATAAATGGAAGTCAGAAATTTGGGAGGGGGTTACGCAACAAAAGTGATGAAAGCCCTCAGTGACTCTTCCCTTTTGCAGCCATTGCTGGAGTTGTAGCTGCCAAAATGAAGTTTAATCCATTTGTGACTTCGGAGTGAAACAAAACCTGTAAAAGGCATTTCAATGCGCCTTCCCATATTCGCAGGAAAATTATGCCTTCTCCTCTTTCCAAAGAGGTGAGACGGAAATGCAATGTTTGCACTGTGCCCATCTGAAAGGGTGGTGATGAAGTTCAGGTTGTGCCAGGGCACTATAAAGGTCAGCAGATTGGCAAAGTAGTCCAGGTTTACAGGAGAAGTATGCCATCTACAGTGAAAAGGTGTAGCAGGAAAAAGCCAATGGCACAGCCGTGCACGTGGGCAAGCACCCCAGGAAGGTGGTTATCACCAGGCTAAAACTAGACAAAGACCGCAAAAAGACCCTGGAACAGAGAGCCAAGTCTCGCCAAGTAGGAAAGGAAAAGGACAAATACAAGGAAGAAATGACTGAGAAGATGCAGGAATAAAGTCCTCCTGTGTGCAACTTTTATTCAAAAACTGTTAAAATGAAAAAAGAAAAAGAAAGCCTCGAGTGAGTTGGCACATTCTCAAGGAGCTTCAGCAAGTTGGCACCTTCCACCATATCCAAAGATCAAGCAATGAACATCATTTATGTTTAAGTTAAAATAAAACCTTTAATCTGTTCTATTTTATTGACCACTTTACTTTAACTGATTAACTGTGTTCCATTCACTGAGTCCAGATCCTTGAGGTTTGAAAGACAGAACAGGGCTCTCTGCAGTGACATATGTGTCAACCGTGTCCTGTAGATTGGGAGCTGAGTTGGTGGGCTCCTTGTGGCACCTCTTTCAGCTTCCACACAGCCAGAAGGAGCAGCTGGCATTATTTCTATTTGGTACTTAAGAAAATCATGCCGTGAGTGACACAAGCCACGTGGTGTCAGACTCATGGAGGGTGGCCACTCTGGTCCCCAGTCCTGCTGCCAGTCCCACAACTCAGCACAGAGCAGGATGGCTCTCGAAGGTCTTCTCTGTGTCCCTGCATTGGAAGGGCTCCCAGTCCCCCCTGGAGAGAGCCTGATGGGGGAGGACACAAAATGGGGAGGACACAAAACTCCCTGAACAGACCCATGTCTTGAACTTGACTTCCCGAAGGGCAGACGCTACTTCTGGTTGAGTCCAAGAAGGTTCCTGTTCTCCCCAAGGATCAACACAGGGCTCTGCTGCCTCCCTGTGGACTGTGATGGGGATGTTGTCAGGTAATGGAGTATGGAGGATTCCCAGGCTGCCTCTGCACATAACTGAAGTGACTCCAGCAATGAGTGACGCGTGGATGACAGGAGCCAGAGGTAGTCCTCATTGGCAGTGAAGGGGTGGTTCTCTAACTTGACCCTGGAATTAGCTGAGCCCTAGATGAGAGTTTTCTGAAACCCACCTCCAGGGTTTCTGACGCAGAGGTCTGGGTTGGAGCCCAAGAAATTTCATTGTTAAGTTTTCAGGAGATGTGGATGCTGATCCAAGGATACCAGTTTTGGGGTGCTGCCCGTGTCTACCTTCCCTTCTAAACTGTTCCTCAGTTGTGGTTTAGGACACTCACCCCAAGTCCTCTGCCCTCCCCAAATGCAAACCAATTGAGGAAGCTCAGAGGTCAAGAAATAAACTGTCTTTTCTTTCAAAGATCAACTTTGATGACCTAGAACCTGTACTTGACGAGCAAGAGCATGGAGTTGGGAGAGCAGCCCGCTGGCCCCAGACTGTCACTGTGGCGCTGGCTGACACAGGAATGTCAGCCAAATTCTCGACCTCTGTCTGAGTAGTGGAGGAGTCTAATGAAGAATCTCGAAGGTGACCTCAGGCAGGAAGACCCTGTGACCTATAACCATCATCAAAGGCTCGAATGACCATGCTCCCCGAGGTTAAAGCAAGAAGATTACATTTAGGTCCACCCTGAGCAACTTAGTGAATTAGCAAAACTCTATCTCAAAAACAAAACAAAGAAAAAATAAAAAATGGGCTGGGGATGTAGCTCAGTGTAAAGGTCCTGGATTTAATTTCCAGTGCTGAAACAAACAAACAAAACTCCCCAAACCAGCTTACTGATGCTATTTTATCAGTTTAATTTGCTTTTAAAATTCTCAGTCCCTCTGAGAAGCAGGGCTTGTTAGTCCCATTTGTTGGGTGAGGAAATGAGCCTCCAAGAGGCGAAGTGACTTGGTAAGGACAGTGTCAATCCATCTGAGCTGGGCGCCACGGGTGCAGCTGTCGTGTGGAACAGGGAAAAGCCACGAGCCTGGGAACACAGTCATGGGCCCATCCTGTGGGCTTCATCCTTACCACCATCTCTGGTCTTGGACCCTGGCTTTGTTTCTCTAAGCCTCAGTTTCCTCTGCTGTGGAGTTAGGGCGATGGTCTCTCCCTCATTGCAGCTGTGGATGAACAGGGTAAAACAGAAAATGAGAGGAGGTTAGCAGAGAGTGAGCACCACAGTGGCTGGGTGTGAGCTGGGCCACTTAGGGAGCTCAGCTGCGTGAAGCCACCTCCGGGTGGAGGAGATGCTTGTCTCCTGGGACTCAGCAGCCAACTGAATCCTCCAGCGAGGAGGATGACTGCTGCCCATTCTCAGCCTCTAAAAACACGCTTGTCATCATGAATTAAACTACATAGACTAGTTCAGAGGCCATATACATTGGAAAGAAGTCTGAATCTGAATCTTTTCTAGAGAAAAAATGCTGTTCTTGGGAAGTTGTAATAAGAGCTTTAATTCTTGCAAAATATTGAGGCATTACATACCACAGATGGTAAGTAGGAGAAAGGGGCTTTCTAGTGCAGGGGTTGAATCCTGGCAGGAAAGAGATGTGAAATCCAGCCCCAACTGCAGCGATCCCCTTAATACTCGTGATATGGCTGGAAGATCCGCCTACACTAACCCTAACCCTAGCCCGCTCCCCAGGAAAGGCTGCCTCCTACCCCACAGCTGAGAAGGTGCTGCTTGGGGCTGGGTGCCACGGCCCTGATCCAGGCTCTGCTTCCTACTCCAACAACCCTAACCTCAAGCTCAATCCAGTCCTACCCTACCCCTTACCATGACCCTAACCCTAACCCTAACCCTAACCAAACTGAAGCATTAACTCTAGCTCTAATCACGAACCTAAATCCTTTTACTCTAAGCTAAACCTAGCCATAAACCTATGCTGGTCCTTAGCCCTCACCCGAACCCTCAACCTAACACCAACCCTAATACTAACACTAACAATAAACCCATACTTACATCCTAATCATAATCCTAACCAAATCCTAGTCCTAACCCCCAAATTAAACTTTAGCAATACCATCACCTAAACCAAGCCCTATGTTATCTCTGCCCCTAACCCAAACCTGAACTTTAACCCTAACCTTAACCTTAACCCTAAGTTTAAACCTAAACCCTAACCATAAACTTAACAATAAACCTAATTCTATCCCCAAAACTAAATCCTAACTATTAATGTAATCCCAACCAGACCTAACCCTAATCCTGACCCTACCCTAATGCTAACCTTAACCTTTACTTCAAACCTAAACTATAATAGTTACTGTAATACAACCCTAACCATAACTCTTGAACTGGTTAGGGTTAGGGTTAGGGTTAGATTAGGGTGAGATTAGGGTTAGGATTTTGGTTAGGGTTAGTGTTAAGATTAGGGTTATGGTTAGGGCTAGGTTTAGGGTTAGGACTTAGGTTAGGATTATGGTCATGGTTATGGTAATGGGTGTGATTAGGTCAGCATTAGGTTTAGGGTTATGTTTAGGGCTGGGCCACAGGAGGGTTTACAGTTCAGGTTAGCTTCAGAGTTAGGATTGCTGTTAAAGTTTTAGCTAGGTTTATTGTTAAGATAGCTCTGTGCCTGCAGCTAGGGATAATGTCAGATTAAGGTTAGAGTTTTATTGCTAGTTTTAAGGCTCAGACTAGAGTTATGTTTAAGTTTAAGTTTAGGGCTAAGGCTAGTGTTTGTGTTATTTTTAGGGTGAGATTTTTAGGCTGGGGTAGTATGTGATTAGGTTTAGAGTGATGGTTTAGGGTTAGGGTTAGGGTTAGGGCTAGGGTGGGTTAGGGTGTAACCCATGAGGTTAGCTGTGAGCCATTCTTCCATGTGATGCCTTCGCTCCTCCCTCTTCTGGAGCCAGAAGGCACCCGTCCAAGTGAGCTAGGTTGGAGCTTGAGGTCATACAGGTGCACAGGCTCTCACGCGTGGGGACCCCGCAACAGCATAAAGGCCTGCATCAGGTCGTTCCCACACAGGCCAAGGACAAGCAGAAGCAAATAATGAGAAAAAATAAATCAATTTAAGAAAGCGTTCTAAAGCAAATGTTGACATTAGCCGGAAGATTCCTTTGATTCAACAGGAGCAGGGTATAGCCAGGCACCAGCTTGGCTCAGCTTGCGGCCTGCTCTGGGGGAAGGGAGTGCAGAGATTAGCACTATCAACTCCTTACTTATTTTTGAGATACCTGAGTTAGAGATTGATTATAAAATTGCATCTGGGCAAGTGTGCCTTATTCTTTAATCCTCTGCTGGCTTCTCTGAGACATCTGGGCCATGGTCACACGGGCCATGCTAAGGCGGCATGATCCAGGACAGCCATTGCTGTTGCTTTCCAGGGTCACCAAGAGCTCACAAGTCAAGGCCTGTGGCTGAAAGAGAAACTGCCTTGTTCCTGGGGTGGGAGGCTGGTACAGAGGGATCAGGACTGGGAAGGGCGGCTCACGCAGGTCCTCCCTGCCCGTGTATGTCAATGTGCTCAGGGGTACAAGGGTGGGGAAGGGCCGCAGCAGGGCGCAGGACTGGTCCAGAACTTGTCTGAAGGGGGCAGAGGGAGAGGTGTGGGAAGAGCTGGGGGTCAGGGGCCCCAGCGGAGGGCCACTCTGGGTTGGCCAAGAGCAGGGAGCACTGTATTATCAAGATCCCCTCTTAGGTGTTACAGAGTGAAGAAGTGATTTTGTAATATCCCGGAAACAGGCCGAATGGCATCAGCTGGTAACAGAATAGGCCAACCATGCTCTGCTCGTGTGTGGTGGGTTGAACGGTGCCCGCCCCAATTTGTATTCAGGGCTGATGCCCAGACCCTGTGGATGTGGTGCTTTGCAGGAAAGTCTTGGCAGACACCAGGGGGACTTTGAGGTCATCCCGATAACCTGAGTGCACCTTGAATCCACTCAGTGCAGTTCAGTGATGAACAGGTGGAGACAAAGCTGTGGCTGGAGAGAGGCAGCAGCCAGAGGCCTTGGGAGCCACCAGAAGCTGAGGACAGAAGGACCTGACTTGGGAAACAGGACACTATGGTTGGCACTTTGATTTGCAACTACCAGCCTTCAGAACTGAAGAGGACATTTCCCTTTTTTGAAGCCAGCAAACTGGTGGGAACACCTCACGCCATGTAAGGCTGAGCAGTAGCGGGAGGAGGAGCACCACCACGCGCACACAGTCACGCTTGAGAGTGCGTGCTAAGCAAAGCAGCCACACACGCACGGCAAGCGGCACTCAGACACTCCATCCCAGGACAGACAGCAGACCACAACAGCCCGACACAGGCCCTGCCAGTCACGGCTGAGGGCTCCTGTTGGGGGCTCCTCCTCTGGAGAGTCCTACCTCAGACCAACCTCCTGGCCTCAGCCAGAAGCCACTGAAAACTAGGCAGGAGGCCCTGGTCACCTTTCCCTCCTGGCTTTCTGGGTTTCCACTGACTGTTCTGGACCAGATGGCCAAGTGCAGCTACTCAGGCAGGACCTCGCGGCTCCGTCTTGTTCTGACTCTGGACGTGGCCTGTGTGTGTGGCCTTTGCATTCACCTGTGTTCTCTTGCCGACTGGGTCTCTGGAGGCTGAGCCGAACTGCAGCCAGGGCCTACAAAGCTCACCAGAGCCTCCAGATGAAACCTCTCTCTGTGTCTTTGTCTTTGTCTCTGTTATTCTGTCTCTGTATGTCTGTCTCTGTCTCTGTGTCTGTCTGTCAGTCTGTCAGTCTGTCTGTCTATCTCTATCCTCTGGCTCCTAGGGACACAGCAGTGCTTCGTGGCCCATTACTGAGTATACACTGGCACCCTGAGGGATGGCGCCTGGCCTGCAGGGCCTTACCTGTCCCCTTCCCTTTATCTGGTCCACAAATAGTCACTCCTCCACTTTCAGCTCAGCCACTCACAGCTGATGTGAGGCGATGCCAGGACCAACACATCCAGGCAGTGGCCGGGCACCCACTGCCATCAGCCTTCATTCCAAATCTACCCTAATCCAAAGCAATGCCACACAGGACCTCATGTTCTGACAGCAGTGCTGGCAGTAGGTTCTGTCGGCAGGGAAAGCAGCAAACCAGTACCTGGGGGAGGCATTGGTTCCAGAGAGAAGAAATTGTAACCCTTCCAGAGTAAATGAGTCCAGAGAAGCTAACCTGTAGCATGGTCCTTCTCAGCTGGGGCTTTGAGGGGGGGGGGGAGAGAGAGACAGAGAGAGACAGTGAGACAGAGAGAGAGACAGAGAGAGACAGAGAGAGACAGAGAGATGGAGAGAGACAGAGACAGAGAGAGACAGAGACAGAGACACAGAGACAGAGATAGAGACAGAGACAGAGACAGAGAGACAGAGAAAGACAGAGACAGAGACAGAGACAGAGACAGAGACAGAGAGACAGAGAGACAGAGACAGAGATAGAGAGACAGACAGAGAGACAGAGAGACAGAGACAGAGATAGAGAGACAGAGAGACAGAGACAGAGAGACAGAGAGAGAGACAGAGAGACAGAGACAGAGAGACAGAGAGAGAGAGAGAGAGAGAGAGAGACAGAGAGAGACAGAGAGACAGAGACAGAGAGACAGAGAGAGAGAGACAGAGAGAGAGAGAGAAACAGAGAGATACTGGGGTCTGAACCCAGGACACTTGCACTGAGTTACATCCCCAGACATTTTTAATTTTGATGCAGGTCTCACTGACTTCTAAGCTGCCCAGGCTGGGCTTGAATTTTTCTGCACAATGCTGGGCATACAGTCATGGGCTGCCTCTCCCTGCATCCTCTGTTCCTTAGAACCACTTCTGGTGCCAGTGGTCTTAGCCTGGCTGCCCCTGAGCCCACAAGCCCAAAACCATGGCTTAGAGGCTGAATGTCTTTGAGAAATGATCCTAAGAAATAGTAGCAGAGAACAGGAATGGTGCCAAAGGAAGGAGGTCAAACTGATCCCCGCTGGGCAGCTGGGGTCCGTTCTCCTGGGAACCCCATATGAGCCACGCAGAGCACAATGAGAACTGATTGTGTCGGGCCTGGAAGAGAGCAGTCTTCACTTCTGGATCTGACCTCCATTAGCAGAGGCCTTCCCTGCAGATGTCCGCCCTCTCAGGCCCACTGCAGTGGCCACCAGTGACACGAGCAGAGCCTGGGGGTGAGGTGCTGTGCTTCCCACCTGCGCAGATGCCGCTGGCAGAGGAGGCAGGGCAGGAGGAGACAGGCAGGCTTGGCACGGGTGCTTACCATATGTTACCTATATGCATCATGGATTAGGTTATGGACTGTAGTACTCAAGCATTTTTATTATGTTTCACAGCAGTTGGGGGGTGCAGGGAGGAAGGCAAAGTGAAAACAAAAACGAATGGGTTCCACACCCCAGAGTGTAATCATTACGTACTGCACACATTGCTAACAAAAACACCTTGAAGGTTAGAGTTTTTCACAGACTAGGATTTTGCTTCTGTCTGATGCTTGCCGGGGAACTGTGAGCATTCCTACATTGAATTATATATGACAGGCATCAGCGAAATAGCTGGGAAGGCAAAACTACAGAAGTCCTCTGGGGTTTTTGGACTCCGAAACTGTTTCATGGAGGGTGTAGACAATCTCTGAGCAGGGCTTAAGTACAAATGCCCAGACCATGGCCTGGGCTACGTGCGGGTCATCCTGGGTGGAGGCCGTGAGTGTGGGCTGCGCCTGTGGGTCTGCTCTGCTCACACAGCTAGTGCGCTAGGGATTTGCACCCCCAGTGCCTCCTGCCTCTTCCAGTGGCCTTCCTCTATCAAGGCCACTATCTTGCCCTTCTCGACCACTG
This sequence comes from Octodon degus, assembly GCF_000260255.1. Classification (NCBI taxonomy): domain Eukaryota; kingdom Metazoa; phylum Chordata; class Mammalia; order Rodentia; family Octodontidae; genus Octodon; species Octodon degus. The sequence continues at coordinate 11,251,174 of NW_004524582.1, read as the reverse complement.
TCCCCTCCGCCGCCCTGCCTTTCTACACAAGCCACTAGGATGTCCCTACCTGAAAATGGCATCAGTGCTCTTTCTCTTAGATTTATTCCCCACCACCAGATTGTCAGGTGTAAGAGACAAGTGTACTCAAGCAGTTCTAGCCAGTCCTGTGGGGCCAGGCCCTGTTTGCTTCTGACTCCTGCTCCTTTCCCGCTCGCTCTGCAAACCACTCACTGCCAAGATGAGTCCTTATCACCATGGTTTCTGCCCTGGGCAGCCCTGGAACCTTCCTCACGTCTCTTCTTTCTGCCTGTAAGCCTTTCTCTGCAGAGAGAGAGAGAGAGAGAGAGAGAGAGAGAGAGAGAGAGAGAGAGAGAAACAGAGACAGAGAGAGACAGAGAGAGACAGAGACAGAGATAGACAGACACATGTGCACACACACAGAAACTCAGCTTCATATGACAGAAGAGGAGGGTGGGAAATCTCATCTTTTTTTTCAAATCCTTAGCACCCAAAAAGTGATTGATTAAGTAGCTCTTGGTATGTGCTCAGATTAGTGCCAGCACAGTGGGGAAGAAAGGAATGAATAAATGAGGGAATGAGTGAATGCAATGTGTAACCCTTCACCTTTGAGGTTATAACTGTGAACTAAGTGCAGGGATTACTAAGTGGAACAGCCCCAGGCCAGTGACGCTAATTCCACACTTGGGCAACGCCCCTCAGGTCCCCAGCAGGTGGACACCTAGCCGTGCGAGCGCTCACTTCAGGAAGCCACGGGGCTTTCCTTACATCCGAAGTGCTCAGGATCCCAGGCCCTGGGCTCTGTGTTGGATGGCGCCTGCTTGGACCGTGGTCTACAGCAGTGGCGCTGCAGCCCCGCCTCGTGTTTCACACATGGACACAGTCTTTGAAGGAAGATTTCCCCGAAAGATGAGGACAGGAAACATTACAGTGATCTCCCAGGATAGCAGTTCCTGGAATTGCTACCAGGGTGAAAGCTAAGGTCCATGAGAGATTGAGACTCCTCTCCGAGGTGGACAGGAGCACATGGCTCTGGTAATCACCACCGTTTACTGCTTTTCCCCTAAAAATAGAAACGTGGGCACCCATGCTGAGCCTGGAGTCTGGGAGGACAGAGAAGCAGCCTGAATGCTTTCCCAGAAATCAAATTGCCTGAGGATATGAAACGGGCATGAATGAAACTAGTGTATTATCATTTTCCTTGTTTTGTTTTCTTTTTAATTTCAATTTTTTCTTAGTGCGTATTGGCAGTATGTAATGATCACATCCTGGGAGGTGGTATAGGCACTAAAGCATCCTAATGCTTTCTACATTGCCCCACCTCCCCACCTCTCGTCCTTTCCCCATCAGTAGAGCCTCTATCTCCCAGTTTCCCATTATCTGTCTTTTATTTTCATCTGACAGATACTTAGTGAGCACTCACTATGTCTAAAGCTCCGCTCTGCAGCCCACTACTTTGTCCCCCTTCTAGACTTGCTCTGTAGTCTGCACAAGTCTTCTAGAAAAGGGCACAGACTCTGTAGCAGGGTGCTTAGGGTTGATTGTTGGATCCACCACTTTGTCCCCCTGCAAACTGGGACATGTTACTCAACTTCTCTGGGCTTCAGTTGAAGAGTGGACTAATGATACTTCCCATAGGAATGGAAGGGTGACTGCGTTAGTAATAGCACCTGGTGGAAATTAGCCCTCCATTAAATTTGCCATTGTCATCTTTATGTCTACAGTAGAGATCATCGGTGTTTTCTCCCTATCATCCCTCTCTTGTTCTTTACAATATAACCCAGATTCTCACTGAGCATCTTCTTCTCCCTGCCCGCCCATCTTCCTGGACAGTGTGGGGTCCACTTCAGAGAAGAGGGTAGAGTTTATGAGCTGGTTATAAGCCAATCAAAACACTGCGCTTTTCCTTCTGTGGTGATTGGTTCAGGCCTGGTATTATGCAATAAGCTGAGCCAATCAGGGTGATCGCCCAGACCCTGGCAATGTGAATGCTGCCACCCTTTCACCTGAAAATAAAACAGATATGATGAGAATTTGAACTTAGAGATATGTAGACATTTGGAGTTCCGGGTCACCTCACACCTCCATATCCAGTTGGGTAAAAAGCCACATCTAGGCTTTGATCTTCTGTTACCAGGTCAACATCTTTTCTTTCGATTTAAACCAGGAATTTTCTGTCCCTGGCAACTGAGATTCCCACTAGAACATCACATACCACAGCACACCTGCTTGTTTAAGACAGATGTCACTGTCCTTGGGAAATATGAGGTCTGGGATGTGACCAGGAGACTCAGGCTTGAAGAGCACGAGAAATCCTAAACAGAGCTTTGTTTTCATTCTTTTGAAAATAGGATACTATCAAGTCTTTAGATTATGCATTCCTTATTCTTCTGAAAGCATCGCACATAGGTTCAGTTAAGATCTAACTACACACAGGTTAAGCTGATACTAAGTGCTGACCAGCAGATGGCAGCAAGTTTGAGCCTGCCGAGGAACTAGGTTTTCTTATTTAGTTGAACACATCGCTCAAATCAGCTCCAGCACCGGAAAAACTTGAAGAGCTTTGGACAAAAGCATGAGTAAAAATGTGCCACTAATCTTTATCATAATGGATATCTTTATAAAATCCCTTAACACATCCAGGATTTATGATGGTTAGTACGAAATGTGCACTGAATGTCCATTGCTGGTCTTTTTAAATTTTTTTTTTTTAAATTTATTTTTAGTACAGGGTCTGCAGGGTTTCATTATATAGATCAGATTCGTAGTGATCCACCTGCGTTCAGCCTCCCAAGAGCTCGGATTACAGGGTGCGCCAGCACGCCCAGTCTCATGCGCTGCCTAAGCAGGTACTTAAATCCACTGAGCTATTTGGCCGGCCCGCTCATTGCTGTTTTATTAATAAATATCCTTGTAAGGTCCATGACTTGAAGGCTTGGTCACAGCCTGGGAGCTATTGGGAGATGGTGGTACCTTTAAGAGGTGGAGCTCTGAGAGCAAGTGAGGTCACTGGGCGTGGCCTTGAAGGGTTTATCGGAGGAAGTGAGGTCACTGGGCGTGGCCTTGAAGGGTTTATCGGAGGAAGTGAGGTCACTGGGCATGGCCTTGAAAGAGTTTTTGGAAGTTTGGCTTCATACTATTTCTTTGTTTCCTGGGAAGGTGAGGTGAACAGGCTTCTTTTGTCACATGCTTCTGCCATTACGTACTGTGCTCCCCTTGGCCCAACGCAGTGGGCTGTGATAGACTAACTAGTGACCGACTTGTAATGCCTAGCTGAACTGAGTCAGCATGGTTCTCAGTGTGGAAGGCCCGCCTGAGGATTGTGCCCAACAGCACAGAGGGAAGACTGGAGGGGAGGATTGCGCTGTTGATTCTCCTGAAGAAGCTTGACACAGACTTTCCTGATATGAACCCAGCTGTTCACCTGGGTTCACCTGTTCGACCTGGAGGAGCTCTGGATCTTGCTGTTGCTGAGGACAGCTGCGGTTCTCTTTGGGGAGCTCTGGTCCTTCCCTTGAGCCTCCCTTTGTGGCTTCTGCACAGATCCCTCAGCCTGCTGGCACAGATCCTTCATCCCACTGACACAGGTTTTCTAGCTCCCACCATTGACCTTCGGGCCTCCTTGATACCTCCTTGCGTGAGACATTGCAGTGGGCTGTAGGCCTCCGGCTGGACTCCTTCAGGATGTTTCCACGGTCTCCAGGCCCTCAGGTGGATTCTCCGCATCTCTAGTGTGTGGACAGATCTCCTGCATTCTTTTGCATCTGACTGTTTGGGTGACTACTATAAAAAAAACCTTATAAATTATATGTCCCGTATTAAATCCTTTCCCGGCAAATCCTGACTACAACAGAGGCGAAGCAGCCATGCACTGAAACCATGAGCCAAGAGAAACATTTTCCCTTTTTCAGTTGATCATCTCTGGGATTTTGTCACAGCGACAGAAGGCTGACTGACACATACCACTTTGTGCCAGGTGGGGAGGTCATGGCAGGTGGGTGGCACCATGATGAAACTTACCTTTTAGCCCATCATTTAATTGTTTTCCAGTACAAGTGGTTTGTAATGATGCTTTTAAAGTAGGCTGGGGATATAACTCAGAGGCATAAGTGCCAGCCTGGCAAGTATAAGGTCCTGGGTTCAATCCCCAGTACTGAAAAAAAAAAAAAAAAAAAAAAAAGAAAAAAGAAACAAATAAAGAAATAAATAAAAAATAGGAGTACTGAGGGGCAAAGCAAAGTGTTTCAGAGGTCTTTGAAAGATGGTCTTAGTCCATTTTCTCTCAGGGTCCCAACTAGGGACAGCTCTGTAACTCACTGCGGTGACTGTTGCACCAACAAGAGAGAAAAAAAATCAGCCTTCAGAAGGTTTCACATTAGAAGAAAGAGACACAATTTGATACCATCCCGAGCTCACAGTGGACTGAAGAGTGTCCCTGGGGATGGAAATGCTTGGCAGTTCAGGAAGAATTTGCCCTGGATGACAATTCTATCTTCAGAGGTGCCTTGGGAAGAACCAGAAGAAGGCCTTCTGCAATCAGGATCTGCCCCACTGTGCTCCTCACACACAGTGACTGGGCTGGAAGACTACACAGGTGAGCAGGTAGCCCCACAGGGAGCAGGGCCCAGGGCTGTGAGCACCAGGGCCCGGCTCTCCAGGGGATGCTGCTGCTGCTGAACCTTCCTCAGCCCGGCTGCTAGATAGAAGCTAGACATGCGGCAGCTACTCAGAAGCCCAGCTGGGAGTGCCTGAGGCATGGCAGAGGGGTTGGCACCAGGGAGTAGCAAGCCAGGTTCAAGTATTCAGGACAATACAAAGGCCGTTAGACCTGGACTAGAGCATGCTCAACCTGTCCCAACTGTCTTCCTGGTGATCAGAATCCCCTGGAGGTATGAGATGTGCTTATTACATATCTATGTCACTGAGTGTCAGACCTTTTGCTCTGGTAGGTCTGCTATGATTTTTATAGAGTAGAGTTGAACAGTTATCAGGTAGTACTTGAGCCAACATCAGACTGGTCCATTGCTCATCAGTTAATTCACTGAAAAAGAGAATTATTAAAGAAATCGAAGAACTAAACACATACTAAGTATTAGGGTCATAGGTAACAAAGGTCAAGGGCTGGTCCTCATGAAGGGTCTGCTTCAGCAGGACATGTAGGGATAAAACAAGATACGGCACCACAGTGAAAGGGGGTCCCGCGCCCACCATGTCTCACTGCGTCTGCTGCCACCTGGTCCACAGCCCCTCGATCTCTTGCCTGTAGGACTGCAGTGATCATTCCATCCTGAGTCTCGAGCACTCTTTCCAGGATTTTTCAGGGGTGGGCCTTCCTGGAACCCAAAGGCCTCTGCTTCTCCCTCTTATTAGCTGTGTGGTGCAGGGCATGTTACCTAACTCCTTTGCATATCATGTTGCTCCTATGTAAAAAGAGGAGGCAAGAATCCCCATCCCCTAGGACTGCTGTGAAGGTTACGTGAGATAATGCCCACAAGAAAGATCCGCAGAAGGCTCCTGTCAGAGGGAAGAGTGGTGGGAGACACTATGCTGCCCTTCTCTGGCCCCTTTATCTATTTGGGACATGGCCCCTTATTTTCAAGCAAATCATCACATCACCTATTTTGTCTTCCTCTTTGTTATCAGACCACCCATGTCTTGACTTGTGTGTTTTCTCTGTCTCCGCCCCAGTATCATTGTCCCATGCCCCGTGTGTCACTAGCTCCTAGAGCTGGCCCCAGCACAGGGAGCTTCTAGTTACTATCTATTAAGGCAAGGAACAAACAGAAGAGGGGGAGACAGAGGAGTTAAGTGATGCTGTTTATCTCAGGCCAGGTTGGCAGGGACAGATGCCTTGTGTAGTGCATGTTAGTGACCTCACGGTGTCCTGCACCCTGACACAAAAGCCACTGCCATTAAGAACAGTTGATGAAAAGAAATGCATGGACCCCGCTGGCCTGGGCCGAGCTTTTCCTTGAGCAGTTTGGGTCTTCCTGGAAAATCTACAGAGGCCGCAAGTCCTCTTGAAGAACAAAACTCGAAGGACATCTAGTTACTCAAGGCTAAAGTTGACAGTCTGCCTTGAATCACGCTGGTCTGTGTCATACCTCTGACATTATATTTAAACATAGACTTTTTATTTAATAAACAGAAGGGCCCAGAGAGCTTCTCTGGAGCCTTCTGCTAATATTAATCATCTTCCTGCACTCACACTGCCAGTTAGTTGGGGATCTGGCCAAACCTGAAGGAAAGGGAGGGTGGAGAGTCTTCATACACCAGCTAGAAGGCCGCTGTTCCCCAACCTTCTCTGAGAAAACAGGACGATGAGACAGACACGACCTTTGCAGAGTCATTTTTGTAGGATTGTGAAGCTTCCTAAAATGTACTGGGGTCTGCCTCACCCTGGGGTGCTGTGAGTGTGAAATCAAGAGGCCCAGATGTCCCTCACTCATAAATTCCACTCTCGTCTGCTTGCTAATTGTTGAGAATAGCGAAGTCTTTCTGGCAAGAGATAAGTAGTTCGGAAAATGCTTATGTTTGGATGAGAAAAGTCTGAAGAAATTCAGTCTAAGAATTAAAAGTTTGCTTAAGTCCTTTAGATAGTAAAGTTTTTGTAGAAAGAAGGCAGAGGAAAAAGCATAGAAGGCACATAGCAAAAGAAGTAACCAGAGGACAAGAACAGGGCCATGCATCGGTCAGTGATGCTGTGTAACAAATTATCCAAACTTGCTGACATACATTAAGCATGAATTTGTCCCTCCAACATCCATTGATCAACTTAGGTTCTGCTAACTATGCAAAGATGTGCTGGGGTCTGCTCCAGGCTGCAGGTGAGGGCCATGACTGCTCTGTGTGCCTCTCCTCCTTCTTGGATCAGCTAAAAAGTGCAAGTGGAAATAATGCTTCTCTGGCTAGAGCCTGAAACCCTGTCCCTTGCCACTTCCACTCCTATTCCTCTGGTTTAAGCAGATCACAGAGTCAACTTCTTCATCTCTGGGGCAGGAAAAATGGTTCCCTTAGGGGTGGCAGCGATGATACCCAGGAAAAGCACATTTGCTGAACAATACTGCCCTTCCGCAGGCAGCCTGGGGATCAACAACATCTTTATCAATGTCATAGATTGTTTTCTTGCAGTACTCCCTTTGTACCTTCTTGGTCCTCATGGAGTGAGGACAGCGAGGCTCGATGAGGGCTTTAGCTCCTGTCACCCACCTCCCATTCCTCATTCCTTCCCCCACGCACTGTAATTGTATTGTGCAAATGGATCTCTCTCTTAAATGCACCTCCCGTCTCGCTGGCAGCTTCAGAGCACCAGCATCACTTGCTCTATTCCATGGACTAAAGCCCACAGAATCTATTTTCCTCTCTGTGAACTTTAAACTCTTGACTTGATATTGGAGCCAACACCTCTCCCTCACACAGACTGCTGAACAGTACATCTGGCCATCTGAATAATCCTCTCACAGAAACAAGGACTCGGGGGCCAGAGGCTAGAGTTTCAGAATCACCATAATGAGATTATTTTTTCCCAGAGGAAACTCAATAATAAAGATTATTTTTATAGTTAGTAAATGTAGTTTGTTATTGTTGAACTAAAAATATGACATTGGCAGATCAAAATGGACAAGTAAACTCGTTTGCCTGTTTGCTGCACAGTGCATACACACAAGACTCTCAGCTCTGCTTTTGTCTTAGTCTAGACCTTCTCACGAGTACTTGTATATGAAGGACAGAAGTGGAAACCAGGGACCGTGATGGCTGGTGACACTCAGTGGCAGCTCTGTGCGGCTCACAGTGGCACAGAGTGGTGAGCTTCTTAACAGCCAATGCTACTTATTCCCCTAACTTAACCAGGGAATCCCTACACTATTGCTTTGATCCAGAGAAGTATTTATATTAAGAGACCCATAATATGAAGGTCAGGGTGGAGTGGCAGCTGGGAGTTTTGAATGGCAAATGCCAAGGTGCCGTGTCCATGTGCAACGTGAGCCCCGTTTTCCTTGTATCTAGACCAGTGTGGGCTGCATCTGTCTCTAGGGCAGGCCTCCCCATTGGCTCTGGAGGCCTACAGACCCATTGCCCTTCTAGCTGCCTCCTGGTTGGCAGTGCTTCCACCGTGCTCCATAGCTCTGCTAAATGGCCTAGTGGATTTCTTTGTGCCAAAGGTGTGCATTCCTGCTCTACCCCTGATGGTGACATGGCTTTGGACAGAGTCCTTGGTCTTTTCAGACCTCAACCACAAAATAATACCACCCCAACCCCAGGAGTGAAGAGGACAGGAAGGAAGTGGACATAGTAGGAATCGCTTCCTGGCCTGAGCTGAGCAACCAGGGCCAGTGAGCCTTTTGTGGAGTTAGACATTCTCACACTGAATGCCTCATGGGTGCAATGATTCTGGCCTGTGTCACAGAAAGCAGAGAAGCTTGGACTTGAATTTTCTTTATTTTTCCTTTTTTTTTTTTTTTTAGTTTCTTTCAGTTTATTGAAAAGAAAGGTTTGCGCTAATATTTCTTGGACAAGACATCACGCCTGCACCCTGTATTCCAAATAGCCACCACAAAGACAACAATACACAGTATACCAACCATTGCAACTCTCCTACCAAGCTGGCCTGAAACTGCTTTGTCATTTTTATTATTATTATTTTTCTCTTTAAAAGAAACTCAAAAAACCCCTACTCTGTCATCAACTCCACACCACTGGCTGTCATCAACAGCTTCACCACCCCATGCACACCAGGACAGCCTTTCCGAGCACAGCATCTAGCATAATAACTGTCTTCACTGTATGACTTATTGTAGTGTTTGGAACGAATCAAGGGATGACATTCAAGGGAAGGAAGCTGAGTGAGTTGGGCATGTGGCATGGGACCGAGCTGTCCCCTGTGCAGAGTCCCCACTCTCCCCACATGTGTTCTACCTGCTATTAGTTGGACTTGAGTTTTCTAAGAGATGCTAATGGGTTAAACTGTATCTCTCCAAGATCTATATGTTGAAGTCCTAACTCCCCAGTACTTTAAGTAGTGACCTAATTTGAGAATACAGTCACTCAGACATGATTAATTAAGATGAGGGCTTTGGCACATCCAGTCTGATGAGTCCTTCTGAACATTTGGACACACAGACAGGCTGGGAAAGAATGCCATGTGTAGCCACAAGCAGCAGCGGGAAGATGCTTTGCAAGCCAAGGGTCACCAAAGGTGGCTGGCCACCAACAGAGGTGGAAAGTGTACTAGATGGGCCTTCCCGGCCCTTGGAAGGGGCCAGCTCAGCTGACCACTTCACTTCAGCCTCTGGGACTGCTAGAAGTGTCTGTCTGCTCTTTAGGCCATCCAGTTTGTGGTCCTTGGTTGCAGCAACCCTAGTGATCTCTGACAGTCATTAAGATTCTGAAGGCCACTGTGCTCCTCCCCTGGCTTCTGTGTGCAGAACAGTGGCCTAAAGGGTTCAGGGGCCTTGACCACCCTAGAGCAGGGACCATGAGAGGAAGCACATGGTCCTCGCTGACCAAACCAGTGGTTAGAAGCAATTTTTAAGGAAGTCTTAGAGCACCAAAAATGTCCCCCCAGAGCACAGGGAAAGCCTTTGGCGTTTGTTGTCTGATTTCATCTATGTATTTTAGCTTCAAACCTATATACTTCCTGCTAGAAGCAGCTCCTTTCCTTTTCCCCTTTGTGCCTCTTCTGGCAACTCAAGCCCTCAAAATTCAGAACCTTGACTTACCTTCACTGTCCTTGTATACAGTTGGCCTCACAAGCCCTGTTTTTTTGTAGCATCTGCCATCTTGACTGAGGGAAAAGTTTCGTAAATAGATTAATGACCCTCAAATATGTCCCCATCAAAATCCCTAGTGATACTTGTGACTAGGGTACCATTATCCAGGGGAGCTGATGTGATCCCATGAATCCTCGTAAAAAGGAGGCAGGAGAGAAAGGGTCACAGCAGGTGCTGGACAATGAAGGGCTGAGGGAGGTGAAGCCATGACACGAGGACCAGGGAGGCCGGGAGCCAAGGAACATGGCAGTACCAAGAGACCAGAAAAGGTTGAGAGATGCATTGTCCCTGGAATTTCCAGAGGGATACGGTCCTTCTGACACCTTGATTTTATCCCAGAGAGACTCACATCAGACATCTGACTTTCAGAGCTGTGACATACTGAACCTGAGGATTTTAATTTATTTATTTATTTATTTGATACAGGGTCTTGCTGTGCATTTCAGGCGTGTAGTGATATTTCTGTCTCAGCCTCCGCATAGTGATCTTCCTGTCTCAGCCTCCACAATACTGGGATTACAGGTGCTTGTCACCATGCCATTTTGGGGCTGGCTCGGTGCTCCTGGGATTCTCGGGTGGCCGGGCATGCAGTGCCAGGGATGGAACTCAGGGCCTGAGTTGTTTTAAGCCATGAATTTTGGTAATTCATAACAGCTATGACAGGAAGCTGAAACAGCTGCGATTCTTCTTGACTTGACTCCAGATAAGATGCTGCGGGGCTGGGCGTGGGGGTGACGGAGCTGCGACTTTCCTTCTTTTCCATGTGCTGTGTGTGCAGTCCTCACTGCAGTGTCTGATCTGCCTGATTTCTCATCTCTCTGTCCTTTCCCCTTGTGGCCCCGTGCCTATGCACATTTAGCAAATAAAAATGCATTGCCCAGGACATATTTATTCTGAAAAATTGTATTCATTGTGTATCTGACATTCAAATCGAAGTGGCATTTTGTGCTTTATCTGGACACCTTGCCCCTGGATGGCACCCAGGGAAACACCTGCTGCCTAGGTCCCAGGGCCCACTGGCTCCGCCCCTGGCCACTGTGTTCTTGACTGCCCTTCTGGGTTATTTGCTCCAGCTGGCTGTTTTCCTGTTGCAGCCATGTTTCTGTCCTTGAGGGATGTTACCGAAATCAGAGAACAGGCGAGAAGGGACAGAAGCTCTTGAGAGAGAGGGAAGCTAGGAACAGATAGTTGAAAGTCTTCACCCATCTCTGGGGATCTGGTTGGAAGAGGCAATTTTGAAGCTCCATCTTCTGGGACCTTCGGGGTAACTGGCGTTCTGAGCCCTGGTGCGTCACTTCATTGGTGCTGCCACACCAAAGTGCCACAGGCTGGTAGTGAAAATGAGAGAAACTTATTCTGTCATGGTCTGGAGGCCGGAAGTGTGAGACTGAAGGGTCAGCAGGCTGACTTCCGGCGGCCTATCATGGCCTGCTGGTGGCGGCTCATGTGGACTGCTGGTGGCGGCCCTCTTGCTGCCTCTTCCCATGGTCTCTCTGCGTGTTCTAACCTTTTCTTATAAGAATATCATCAGGTCATGTTAAGGTTCACCCTTGCGGCCTCATTTTAACTTGGTGCCCTCTTTGAAAGTCCTGTGTCCAAAACCAGCCACATTCGGAGGTGTTAGGCATTATGAATTCAACCTGTGAATTTTAGGGTGACACATTTCAGATATAATGGGAGGGCCCTTGGGCACACTGTCCCAGTGTCTCTCCTGCGCTCAAAGCTGTGACCTGTGGGAGAGGGGTTCATGGATTCCTCACCACAGACCATGTGGCCTCTTCTTCTCTACGCAGTAAATACAGATTTCTAAGCTGCAGGGACTCCGGACGCAGGAGGCCTGAAGAAAAGGCTCTCTGGTACGCTGAGCTGACAGAGACACCTTAGAGAAGGGCCTTCTGGAAACATCAAGGCTGAGGCATCAACATGGCAGGAAGTTGGGACAGACATCAGGTCAGAGGTAATTAATCCTCTCAGGGGAGGTTTGAGACTAAGAAATCATCATTAGCGCAGTGATAAAAACCCTTGCTGGAGCCTTTATTTATTTATTTTGACAGGAAGATTGGAAAACTCCAGTCACCCTGCATGGCTTGGGGTCTTCTGTGACGACTGCCAGGACAAGGCATCCTGGGGAAGGGTGACTCCTGCTAGGGGTAGGGACTCCTTCTCTCTGCCCCTGAGAACAGTGCCCAGGCCCCCAGCCAGCAAGCACCAGGCCGAGGCATCTCTGGCAGGAAACCAACAGCGCGAGCCTTGGAGCCTTGCCAGGAGCGGCCTGAATGATGCATGAGGGTGTCGGTAACTGAGAGGCTAACGGGAGGCGTCTGCCCGCCCCACAGAGCCAGGGCCGCAGTGAGTCTGGAAATTAAGGCCCTGAGCTTGTGAAGGAGGCCACACTGAACTAAGTCATTGCTAGTCCTGAAAAAGGCTGACGTCACAGGCCTTAGCATCACAGCTTGGTGGTCCTGAAGTGCTTTCCTATGAATGGCTTTTGAGCCGTGCTCTGTGGAGCCCAGGGTGTCCCTGCAGGATTTCAGGAAGGATCTTGGAGCTCTGATCCTTTATCCAGAACACTTGTACAGCTCTCTCTTTCCCATGTTAGACTTTCATGCAGAATTGCTGAGGGGTGGGGAGACAAAGATTTTTCTGTATTAAAATTTGAAAGCCACTAACCAGGTCTGTATGTTTCATAGATGAAACTACTTGATCATTAAAAGGGCCTTTGAACACACTTATTTATGGTGACCAGTGCTAGATTTGGGGGTTGCTCATTACCGAAGTGCGATGTAAGGAATGCTGACAAACCCAGAAACCTCAAGCCTCTTGTATCCCGTTGGCTAGAACCGGTGGTGTTTGTGTTGCCTTGCACTGGCTTATAAAAGCTTGATAAACTTTCAGGAAACTTGTTAATAAGTTCCCAAAATGCACTGCTTCCCAACTATTCTTCTATATTTACTTACTATCTGTGTTCTTGATGATTTATTTTTCTTACAGCCACATGATGGAAATAGTATAAAATGGTGTCCCAGGGTGTTCCTGCCACCTCCTGCTCAGACCAATCTGATTCCAGAGAGCAGGCAAAGTGGAGGACAGGGAGAAGCAGGGTTGGGAGGCCAGCTGGGTCACTGCTGCAGTTCTCTGGGTTATAAATAACAAAGGTCATTCAGATGTAAGGAACTTCAGTGAAGAGCCAAAGGGTCAGCTGGACAAGTCTGCTACCTGACGCAGGAGCCCTAGACATCCCCTCTGACGGCTGCTCATTAAGTACCTTGCTTTGAGACACTCTTCACTTAGAACTTGTTTATTTAAAGATGCAGAACATTCAGAAAAAATAGCATTTTCTCCCGCTTCTGCCTTCTGTCCTCACGGTAGCTCTTCTACCCCACCCTCCCGTGTCCTGCCGCTGTTTCAGCAAACTGGCATTATATTTATCCCTCTGCTTGGAGTATAGGGCAACTTGCCCCTGCCTATCCACAACTATCGTGTGAGGCCAGAAACCATTGAAAAAAATCACACTAAAGTTAATATCATTAACATCTTTTAGCATTACTGTTGTCTAACTGTCACAAAACCCTACGATGCAAGTGCTCCAGCTGAGGAGCTGGGACTTGGGGACTGAGTGACTTGCCCACTGTCTCGCCACCAGTGGGGCCCGGTATACGAATTCAAGTCTTTCTGTCTCCCAAGCTCCTCACCACATCCTGACACTGTCCTTCCAAAGGTGAGGCAGGCCTGGAGGATGAAAACTGGGGCGAGCCAGGCACCAGTAGTGGGGGGTAGAAGCAGAAGCAGGAGTGGTTTGAGATACACCAATGGGTCCCGTTGCTGACAGGGTGAGCTGGAAGTGGCAGGGGACATCGGGCTTGCTAGTGACATTCTGCAGATAGCAGCAATCTTCCCATTTCACTGGGGAAGGAGAACTTGATAAAAGATCACACGGAAAGGCAAGCCCAGAAGTTTTACACCTTGGGCTGATCGACAAGTTGGCCTGTGTGTGTCTTCTTCCTGAGGATTCAGAGGAAACACATTTGTTTGAAATTGTTAATAATTTGCCAAAGAGGTGAACTCTGGTTTACTGGTGCTATCTCTTGGCTTTCTTGTGAGGTGGCAAAGTGTATGTAATTTTACTGCTATAAAGAAAAACAGGGACCGAAACATTCAGGACACAAGGGCAAAAATCCAGCTTTCAAACCCTGCACCAGCAGGGAGCTCAGAGTGAGGTGGCCCAGATGTTCACTGGTCTGGACAGGGATCTCTTCCTTGGGGTTGACAGTGCAGGGACTGGGACCTGGGCAGCATCACAGGAAACTGAGTAGTTGCTATTGATTACTTAGAATAGCAGATGTCATCCAATCCCAAGTCACTGATAGAATTAAAACGTGGCTTGACCCTGCCCCATTGCTTACCAGCCATCTGATGAAATTGAGGGAAAACTGAATAACAACCAGAGAGCAAATTCTGACCCACTGAGTCACATGGTCTCAGACATGGAAGCACAACTTCCTCCCTTATTATGTGGGAGAGAAAACTGACCCCCAGGGGATGTGGGGTCATGCAGTAAGTTAGTGATAGCCAGGGGGGCTAGGACACAGGCCTGTGGACTTTATCTTCATTGTCCACAGAAGTAGATTTTTTGGTTAATGATTTCAGAAGTAAGATTTGCTACACATCATGTACAGCATGGATGCATGGAATCTGGATGTGACTTCTTGGTCAGCTTGGCTTTGCACAATCATTACTGCACACTCTGCCCCTGGGTGGGAAGGTATGCCCTGCCCAAAGTGGCCAGGAAAGGACTGGTACTGGGGAACAACTCCATTCTCATTCATTCATTCATTCATTCATTCATTCATTCATTCATTCATTCCATGAAGCACTTATTGAGCACCCATAGAGTGTTGGATAATTGTACCTGCTCCATCTCACCTCCTGTGCAAGGTGACTGTGCTTCCCAGAGCTGGGTTGGAGCAGGGGGCTTAGTGGGGCTCTCCTTGTGCTATGCCAACAGAGGGTGCTAGGAAGCCTGAGAGGTCTAGGACACCCAGTAAAGCTGGGGTGGAGAGTACCATGCTTGGTACTGAGATCAACCACAGGAAGGAGCCAGATGCAGCGTGAGCTGGGAGATGGCCCAGCAAGGCACCCAGAGGACCAGGCAGCAGCAAACAGGCAGGAGTAGCAGCCAGGCAAGCTACATGGGCTTTGATGTTTATCAGACCTAAGGAGTAAGCCAGGTTAGAAATGTGGGGATGGGGCTTTACTGTTCTTCCCAATGAGAACAAGGGCAGAAAGAGTCAAGCTGAGAGACACCCTTGTCCATCTGGATCTCAGTGCTGCCCACCCAAGTAGCATCTTTGGTTACAATCACTGTGCCCCCCACCCAGGCCATAGGAGACAAGAAAAGAGGCGGAGACGGCTACAGATACTGGCTGGTGCATCAGGAACCTTGGGTGGGGAGGTGGCCAGAGGGGAAGGATGCTTGTCAGAATTCTGCTCCCCTCCTCTGCTCTCCCCCCAAGAATAAGCTTCCTCCTGCTGAGGTGCAGAGCTGTGAGTGGAACAGCAGTAAGGGCACAGGAATCACAACCGTCACACACAACATTTATTGAGCACTTACATTGTGGGGGTGACTGGGGGACACATAGCCACCGTCACTCATCTTGTGATTACATGTCATTGGAAGGAAAGGAACCTCTGTTAGGCATATAGGGCTGTGTGAAACTGAGCCCTAGAAACACAGGCACTTCTCCTTCACCAGCACGGGTGTATTAGGAGAGGTTACCACGGTGATGCGGCCACGTGAAGCCACCAACACACAGGATTTAATTAAAGGACAAATATACAACTCTCCATTCTAGTGCCTTAATTTATCACTAAGGTGATGGAGGAAACTACCAGAAGCCACTTGAAAATACCAGAAAATTGACATATTTTTTAATTTACCTCCATGGCCACTTTAGTTCCTAATCTGCTTTAGCATGAAACAAAGCCAGTTAACAAAGTATGAGAATAGCATTATATTAAATCTTTAAAAAGTCAGTGAAATCAGACTTTTCCAAAGGTCAGACACAGATCCTCGAAGTTAATAGTTTTTCTTCTCCTTTTAAAAAAGGCTTTCATTAAGCAAAAGGCCTTCCAATAAATTAATAGAGGAATTTTATTACATTATATCTAGAAAATCATCTTTATATTTTTGTAGTTTTAAATATTTCAAAGTAGGATTGCCAGTTAAACTACAAGATGTATTTTAGGGCATGGGACATAGTCATACTAATTTTTTTTATTGCTTATCTGAAATTAGAATTAGTTTGATCTGTACTTTCATTAGCTAAGCTGGGGGACCATATTTTTAGGTTAATGTTTCTTTGGAAATTCTAGACATTTCTAATAATTGGCAATATTTGTTTTATTTATATGTTAAACCTGTTAGAGGGGAAGACATTCTTCTGACAGGAAAATTGTAGCTAATGCCAGACACACCAAACTACTGAGGATATTTTTCTTTCATATACCTTTTACCATTACAACTGTGGCAGTGCACATTTTAGTTGGTTAAATTTTTACCTTGGAATGGTAAAAGTTACCTTGAGATGCTTAGTGAAAGAAAAATTCGATCGTGGTCGGAGAAGGAACAGTCTGGCCTGAAAAGTCCCCTCTAGAATCACACCCTCCGTTTCCTCTTGGCACATGATTGTCACCTGCTAGAGAGCCAATGGAACTCCCATGTCCTGTCACATTGCACAGCACCTGTTACCCCATCGCCTCTTGTCACTATCATCTCTTACCCCAACCCCCTTTCCATGGTGACATTTGGGGGGCTGATGGTTGAAACCACCTCACAGCTTGTCAACCTGGGTCAGTGGTTACCGATGACCCCAGAGAAACCAGAAGAGACCAGGCACATTTCTTAGGTGCTTGGAGTCTCAAAGGTACAAACTTCCTTTCTTTCCTTTTTTCCTGTGTTTAAGTACTTTGCATACCATTATGTAAATTTGCTTCTGTGGAAAGTGTCCATAGTGACTTACTTTACCAGACTGGAAAATGTTCTTCAGGAAAAAAACAAACAAACAAACAAAAAACAATCTTGCTAGGTTGGACTGATACAGACTGTTCTAGAAAGGCACTTCCCTGGTGTCTGTGTGTATAACTAGTATCTTATTTTAAATTGAGATTTCTAACTTAGTGTAGAGACATTTCGACATTAATTGTGCAACAAAGTTCACACAAGACTCCTTAATTTATGAAGGCAAACAAGAAGCACGAAACCTGCTGATTGTCAACATCTCTTAAGAATTCTTTTTTCTAAACACACCAAAGGTATGCCTATATGTAAATTATATATATATATATATATATATATATATATATATATATATATAATTCGCCAACACTGGTTATATTTAAAAGCATAGATGGTTTTGACATTCAAAAGCTATTTGCTAACTGAGTGCATTTATGCCAGCTTTGCTTCCAGGCCTGACTAACCTGTTTAGACTTGTGCCCAGGTACTCATTAGTCACTCTCCTTTGCACCTGGAGGTCTTTCTGGAAAAGAGGAAGTGGAGCTAAATATGGGAAATTAAGTTGAGGCAATGAAGTAATGAGGTTTAAAATCAGCATAAAAGGGAAGCAGAAAACATCCGCAGTGCACCCGCTGTGCTTACCATGCCTTACAGTGAGGTACTGTCCTGCATAGCTTTCTGCCTTGTAATCTCTTTTCTTTGTAGAAGTATGAGTTCTGTCACACTCCTTCCTTAGGACAACACTCCTTCAGTTGTTCTGATGATGGCATAGCCTGTGTTTCTAAATGCTCTGCACCGAAGTTTGAGATGAACACCACCAGACTGGCGTCTCCTTCACAAGGTGGCCAAAGGAGGGGGCTGCAGGAAGATGGGTGGCTGTAGTAGGCACTCAAAAGTGATGAGTTTCCTGGGACAGAGCAGTCCCCACAGATCTGCACAAGCAGAAGCAGCAGAATATAGAAAGATGTTGCTATGGAGGGTGATGTGGGATGTTTCAGAATTTTCTAAAGCTCTGTAGGGTCCACATCTGCGTTTGAACATAGGCTGGATGACTGCATTTGCAGCGTGACTCTGTAGATTCCTGTCACTAGCCTGGCCCCAGTTTCTCTGATAGTATTTCTGAGAATATCCTGCCTACCTGGACACCAAATCAGGGCCATCCCAGAGCAGGGCTTCCTCTCCAGGAAGAGAAGAAAGATAAAATGCAGACAATGGAGAGTTCCCTCGGGGAACCGGCCTTCTTTCTCCTCCCTTCTGCCCCTTCTTTCCCCTTCTGCTTTCTCCTTTCCTTCCTTCTCTCTTCTTCCTCCTGTGGCCTCCTTTCTGTGGTACTGGGTGGCCCAAGGCCCCGCTCATGGGGGCGGAGCACAGGCGCTCATGTGGCTGTAGGAGTATCTGGACAGAGATGCGCCTGTGGTCCTGCCTTCCTCCTCCTCCCCCACCTCTCCTCTCACCCCTTGGGGCCCTGGGTTGGGGCAGCAGGGGAAGGTGGCCATGAAGCCGAGGCGGAACCGTTTGTTCATAAAGCAGTAGATGATGGGGTTGACGCAGGAGGAGGTGTAGGAGAGCAGGAGGATGAAGGAGATGGGCGTCCCGGAGAGGTGGCGCTCGGCAGAGACAGTGTCGTACGCCCGCCAGGCATTGGCGCTGAAGATGGGCATCCAGCACAGGAAGAAGAGGACCACAATGACCATGAGCATGCGGATAACCCGCTTCTTGGCCATCAGGTTGGCCGCGGAGCTGCTGCTCCGGATACGATTGATCCTGCTGCCACTGTTGCTGCTGGGGGACAGCTGGCGAAGCTCCAGCTTCCTGGAATGTTTGGACTTCTGTAGGTAACACCCATCGTTGTCCTCAATTTGGCCACTGCTGCTAGTGCTGGTCTTCCTTTCTAGATGGGCAAGTGACATGTTTATTGTTTAGGTGGGTCAAGCCTGACAAGAGTCACAGAGCGCCCACCTCTATCTGCCCTGGAAGCCAGGCCAAACTGAATTGGATAATCCAATAGGCACTGTGGCCCACATGGAGTAAGTGTGGATCTACACTCATTCTCAGCGTGACTGAAAAGCTACTTGAAACTAATAAAATCATGCATCTGTAGCATAATACATAATAAAATAGTATCTTACATTGAGATTATAAGGATAAAAAATTATTACAGAGTGAATACTAGCACTCACAAACAAATAAATTTTTAAAATGGGAAAAAAGAAAATATTCATACACTCTCTTGCCCACGTGTAAGCTTTGATTTGATTGCTTTTTAGATAAATGAGAAAAAGTCAGGGAGAAACCCAGAAAGCAGAGTGACTTAGTTATCTCCATAGTAAAGAGCTGACCAAGGGATTAGAGGGGAGAGGGAAAGGTTATGTCAACAGCAACAACATCAGTGGCTAGTGGCTTGGGTGGAATGGGAAGGTGTGGGGCATTGTGGCCCCTGCAGCACAGGAGTGACAGAGAGGAGGGAGATGGGAAGAAATCAAGAAGAAGCTGGGTTGTTTCTTTTGAATTCCTTTGGAGAGACCCAAGTGCAGTGACTCACGGTGTGCTGTAGTGAAGGAATCTGTTTGCAGTGTAACAGATTTTAGGAGTGATACATGGCCCCACTCTTATAACTGAGTTATAGGCATATTATTTTTTTGTAGACCATTCAGTACCTTTTTGAGAGGAATGACTGTATTTCCCCACTTTACAGAGGAACAAGTACAGAGACTGGGTCTCACGACTGTGCCTCATGACACAAAGCCTTGGAAGAACACTTTCAAACATCTCCAGTACCTCAGCATGGGCTTCTGGTAGACCCTTCCAAGGCACAGAAGATCTGTATAAGCATACAGCTGTAAGACAGTTACCTTTAGCGGATTTCTTCTGGGTAGCATCAAATTTTATGCCTTGATAAAGTTCCAGAGAGATTAATCCATAGGCCACCATCATCACAACTCCAGGAATAAGGAAGAGGATGAGTAACAGGAACGTGTGCCTGGGGACACGAGAAGAAACCCAGTGACCAGAAACACAGCCTTCGAACTCAATTGGGGCAGAACGGCGCGGGCTCAGCTTTGTCTTAACTGGCCTGAGCGGGCACATTAATTGCTTGCACATTAATTAATTTAGTATAGTCAGAAAGTCCACATCTGGCAGGTCAGTCATTAGAAGCTGTTTATTTTACTCTTTCAAGGGGCTGGGGAGATGGCTCAGTAGAATAAATGCTCTTTGGCAAGTGTGAGGGCTTGAGTTCAATCCCTGGTTAAAAAAAAAAAAAATTTTTTTTTTTACTCTTTCAAGATGAAGACCTGGGGCCAGCCAGATAGCTCAGTGGACTAAAGCACCTGCATAGGCAGATGCAGGGATCAGAGTTCGATCAGCCCACCGGGCACACTGAGACAGTGATTGAGACTGGGCATGGTGGCAGGTACCTATAATTTTAGTGCTTGGGAGGCCGAAAACAGGAGGATCATTATGAGTCCAATCTGTGTAGTGAGACCCTGTACTAAATACATGAAAAAGAAAAAAGACAAAGACCTGTATGAAGGACTAGTTAAGTAGCAAAATCTTGGCCAAATTCTGTGCTTGAAACAAGTTTACATATTAAAAATAATGAACAGGCTAGTGTGAGTCTGTGCCCCTGTTGTCCCAGATGTTCAGGAAGGTGAGGTGGGAGGATCATTTGAGTCCAGGAGTTCAAGACTTGGGGGCCACATAAGGAGACCTCCCCCAGAATAAGTATTAAAGAAAGTTTAAGAAATGAGAGTAGATGAATTATATCTTGAATTATTATTATATTTATCACTGAAAATTAAACATAATAAGAACTTACATTCACTAAGGACTTATCCTATGTGCTACCTGCTAGGCTAAGCCTTTTAGATGTATTACTGCATTGAACTCCTATAGTAACCTTTGAAGTAGATACTATTGTCCTAGGAGCCAGATTACAGGTGAGGAGATTGAGATTTAAAGAGACTGAATAACTTGCCCAGAGTCACACAGCTCAGGGCAGAAGTGGAATTTGAACCCAAGTAATACAATTCTAGAGCTTGTACTCTCAGGCATCAGAATTCACAACTTGTCGACTTTGCAACAAAAGACTAATCAGACACTTAGCCATGGATGGGGGAGACTTCCTTTGGGTTCTACAGTGCAGAGCATCTGTCTGCTCCTGAGCCAGGAGCATCCATCCCCCAAGACCCGGGAGACGTACACAGCGGCACACCCAGGCTCCTGCAGGAGCAGCCATGCTTTCTCTAAACACATGCGATGCCTGAGAATTCACAGCCTCCTGCTTTCCGAGCCTGGCCTCTAAATCACTTGTACAGTTGAACTCGTCTAAGGCAGCATGGTAAAGCCATAAAATTGTCAGAGGCTTACAGCGCCTGGGCCATTTCTCACTGCAATTGGACATGATTTGATAAGAGTCCTCGTCGGGTCCTGGAAACGTCCCTGTCCTTTGCGGTTTAGTTCTTGTGTGTGTGCTCCTTGATTGGGATGAATGTGGGACGCAAGGAAAGCAGATGCGTTCAAAGTTCCGAGCTGCTCGGAATGTCTAAGATCCCTGCTTCGGAAACAGCCCTGGAATTAGTAAAAGCATCCTGCGTTTGTGTCACCCTTTATAAAGACGTTTTATATGCAGGCTCTGGTTTGAATTATGCATCAACCCAATGAGTTAGATTTTCAAGCTCTGTTTAATTAACTCTTTGTAGAGATGAAGAATCTGAAGTTCTACTTATGAGAACCTGTCCAAGATCACCCAGCAGGAAAGCCCAGCAGCTGGGGTGAGAATCCCACCTTATTCTGGTGAACTATCTGGGCGAGTCCCACAGCTATAGCTCTAAGAAATGCTGTGGAGCAGCTATCTTCAGTTGTTGAGAAAATTGTAGCTCTCTGAGCCATCCAGCCTTCCACTCATCTGCAGCATTCTGCACAGTGGCCCTGCCTTTGCCTAGATTTGTAAGCTTGGGCAACTTAGCCTTTCCTAGCCTCAGCTTCCTCATCTGTAAAATGGGTACAACAATAATACCTACTCTATAGGATTTGTGGAGGATTGAGCCAATATAAGTATGGCATTTAAAACAGAGCAGCCTACCAAGGTGTTCGCTCTCTCTGTCATTCCTCTAGCCAGGGTAGAATAACCCTCCTCAAAAAGCCTCTGTGACACCAGTCTCTCAACCACTCTGAGCAAGGCATTCCAGTTTTTCATATTAGAAACTTAAATAAAATTGTATTAAAAATAAACGCAACGCCACCTTACCAGGTCTGCCGCATCACATCATTTGGCAGCAGGAAGCGGCACATATTTCCAGTCTGGTTGTTGTTTTTGGTGAAAGGCACCAGGTTGCTATAAATGGGGTACGGAGTCATGATGGCGAAGGACAGGCACCAGGTTGCGGCGATCACCTTCAGCGCGTGCGACTTCGTTTGCCAAACTCGGGACTGCAAGGGCTTGCAGATGGCTCCGTATCGCTCCAGCGATATGGCTACCAGGTTAAAGGTGGATACGCTCACAGAAGTGCCTGCGAAGAGGCGAAGGAGCCGGCTCCGTCAGTGTGGAAACACAAAATTCATGTGCCCATGAGCTTTCGGCGTATCACACCTGCTCAGGTTTGCTACTATCAAAGGGAGGCAGAAACACGTGTGTGTGTGTGTGTGTGTGTGTGTGTGTGTGTGTGTGTATTTTAAAGAAATGATTTATTCCCACTTTGTTCCAAAAGGATTTAAGGCAGTTAAGGGACTATATTTGTAAATACAGCTACTGCTAGTTTTCAGATAAGTTCATTGAGCTTTGATTGCAATCTAACTCCTGCTTGGGTTGAAGGTGCTCATTAATTAATAACCAAGGGGATAAAAAGACATTGCTGTCCTGCCAAAAAGGATGTCGATAAATCTAGAGAAAAGCACTAATCAGAACCAGACATGGAAACGCAGGCCCACATGGTTAAAGTGACCTGCACAACCAAGAGTCTCAAGAACTCTGTAACCCTCAAGGGTCACTGGAGTCTGAGCTGGAAGGCATTAATTTTCTAAAAATGTCTCATACATAACTTTTTTTTAAAAAAAAGAGAACATGCTTAATTTTAAAATATAATCTGTTAAAAATACATAGTAAAAAAAGGTGGAAGAGAAAAACTGCATTCTGTAACTAAAGGTTTCTGTCGGGGGGCGGGGATTAGGGTCGTCTTTTTCACCCTGCTTGCTGTTTTGTATTTTGTAAAGTGTGTGCATTATCATTACAGTGTAAAAAGATTCAAAATGCATCATGTGTAACAACACATATTTGGGCATAGTAATAAAAGACCATGCCCAATTCCCCTTAATATTTGCAGTGTGCGTATGTACATATAATACCTTAACCCTTGAAAGTTTTCCTTTGAAAACTCCAGTCACGAATTCTGCCCACTTTGAGTATTTCTCCGAGTCTTCAAACCTGAGGATTAACATAGCCTTGGAAAGAGTTCTTGACCTGACTCCTTAGAGCCTCATAACATATATGTTTATAAGTCAGAACTCTAAAATTATACAAAATTGAACTTATTTTTGCACGGCTGGACCTAACTTTCTTAGCCTTAAAGGAGTCTGAGACTCTAAAATCATTAAATAAAAGCTGACACCATGGGATGGAATTAGCTATGTTTTTCTGTGCTTTGCTGTAAAGCATGAGCCGGCTAAAGCACTGTCAAGCTTTTGTTCTGTGTAGTGGGTTCACTGTAACTATGAGCTCACTGTTGGGAGAGCACTCAGTCCTCCTTTTCTTTGATATAAATAGTTTAATGAATGATAAGAATAGTGTTTAAGAGACCACAAAAACTCCAAGAATCCAAATCCCTAGAACTAGAAATCCAACAAAGTGAGTATGCTATCCCCAACACTTTCAGAATTAGCTTTTCTTTTTGCCTGTTTAACTTCTTTTTTTTTAATTTGGGCAAAACTCACATAACACAAGGCCATAGTAAAGGGAACAAGTCACACTGCACAGCAACCATGTGGACACCCACCTGCAATCTCCTTTTATGCCCTGTAATCCTATTCTACAACATATATTGGATATGCCTTGGAAATCTAAAGCACTGTGGAATAGTTATTATTATTATCATTGTGTTGTTATTTAACAAGAACCCTTTTAATTAAAAAATACCTTTTCATGACACAATGACATGATCTTGGGTATTTGTTCCTGGCACGACGGTCAGGAATTCATGTCCATTTGATCTGTGCTGGACCCACTTCCTTAGCTTGGAAAAACAACATCTCACAGCTTTCTGATCACTGTAGCCTGCCGCAGCTCGGCCCAGTGCTGTGTGGTTTGCAAGCCTTGGGGTACACAAGAAAACAGTTGCCTCCATATGTACTTCCTCTCCCTCTCTCCCAACTATTTCTCAGGATGGCCAGGAATTCAGCAACTTGGTGGGCGACAGTCAACAGAGTCAGTGTGCTCACCACGGTGGTGGTGATGGTGGTGACAGCTGCCACCCTGGGTTCAAAGCCCCGCAGTGTCACTCCTCATCTGTGTTCTTCAGCAGCTTAGAGCCTCTCTGGACCTCTGCTTCTCCTTGACGGGGGAGGCAAGGGTAACTGCATTCTCTCCACAGAGAGGGTGGGAGGTGAAATGGGCAAAAGCACCAGCATAGTGTCTGGTACAGAAAAGATCTTTAGCTCTTGTGAGTTTTATTGCAATAATGATTTCATCATTAGGAAAGAGCTGTGGATGTCAGGGGCAGCTGGGGTGATCCACAGCTCTCAGGCTCACATTCAGCTCTTCATGAGGGGCAGAGACCTCTCTCTCTCTCTCTCTCTCTCTCTCTCTCTCTCTCTCTCTCTCTCTCTCTCTCTCTCTGAGTCTTTCCTCTCTCTCACCTTTCTTTTCCTTTCGCCCTTTGCCTGACATGGTCCTATCCATTTTGGGGAACAATCTAGGAAGTGAGTCTTGAGAAGAGAAACTAGACCTGTGACAAAATTGGTTTAAAAATAGTCTCTAGTGGCAAAGAAAACAAGAGGCACAACAGCAGAGAGTGTTCCTCCATGCCCTCCACCCTCCCCCCAAGTGGAGGAGAGATAAGGATAGCATCATCGGCTCCCAGAAAGAACAGCAGCTTGAAGTCACTTTGTTTGCTTTCAGCACTGGGAATTGAACCTCCAGGTGGGTACCAGGCCAACAAATCTCCCTACACTTTTGAACCCTTCTCCCTTTGAGCTGGAGCAAAAATATTCAACCTCCTCTGTGTTTTCATCTGAACTTCTGAGCCCTGGTGGTGTAGGAGGACTGGCCTCCTACAAAGCCAGCACCTGTACCCTTGCACTTAGCCCTACACAGCCAGGGGCTGTCAGAACCCAGTGGGGCTTGGGAAGGTCTGGCCCTGAGGCAGATCTGGAGCCAGCTCTGCACGTAGCGCCCTGCAGCAGCTCACCCATGAAGTAGGTGGTGGTCTTGCACAGGGCACTCCCGAAGATGAAATCCTTGAGTAGGCTGGGGATGAGGTTGAAGGGCATGCAGAAGAGGCAGAGCATGAGGTCGCTGGCGGCCAGCGAGAGCAGGAAGATGTTGGTGACCGTCCTCATCCTCTTGTTCCGAATCAGCACCGTGATGACCAGTGTGTTTCCCAGTACGCTGAGCAGGAATATCAAGGAGTACAAGAGAATCTGCACTGCCGGCTGCCACTCTGCAAGGGACAGCACAGCAGCGGGAAGCAGGGATGAGAGCAGAATGCTAAAATCCTAGTGCCGCTTCCTGCCCCCTCCCCAGCGGCCCCTCCACTTCCCACATAGACAACAGTTTACAGAAAAACTGAGCAAAGCACGGGGTGATTCAGTTGCTTTTGAAAGGTTGGCTTGCTAAAGGATCGCTCGGGATAGCACTGCTTCTTGAGGACAGCGGGGCTGGATGGTGCCAGCTTTCTCAGCGGCTGAGCATTATTTGGTTTTAATCACTTCGTCACGCTAGGTTTCCCCGAGAAAAGGCAACTGTTCCATCGTGACAGCGTCTTTTCTGCAGGGCTTGTAAGTCCGGGCTGCCACACTTGTCCTCCTTTCTCACTGCGTTCAGCTCTGCCTCCCCCTGCTTTTGTCCTTCCAAGTCCCACGCCTTGGTCCCCAACTCTCCCGCGGGGAACAGTACGACTATTTTGACTGGAGTCTGCTTTTGATCTTTCTACCCAAACTTCTGAGCTTCGGACTTTACTCAGCCTTGTCTCACAATGACTTTGCTCTGTTTTCTTTATCAGCTTTGCCTTGACAGATTGCTCCCTTCAACTCAGGAGTTTTTGAATTAAAATAATAGCCTCTGGCACCTACCTTTGGAAGGCCTGGGTCGATCCAAACAGAAAAATGTCTCATTTTCAAAGCCGAGCTCACAGGGAGGTGTGATGTTGCTCCCATTCACAAGAAGGCTGTCCACCACATCCATCCTTGCCCCTGCGTCCTACCAAGTGCTGGCGGGCTGGCGCACGGCTCTCTCCCGGTTCATTCCTCTGATGATCAGAGCGGCTCCCAAATGCAACCTGCCAGGGAGGGGCAGGCAGAGAGTGATTTCCAGGTGTGGGCTTTTGCAGCCATTCCTGCAACACCTGGAGTTCACCAGCCTTGGTCTGGCCGGGCATGTGTCTGCTCCTCTGTGCTGGAGGAGGCAGTTGGTGCGAGCCCAGCCACCACACCTTCCAGGCCTTCCCCGCCCATTCCTGGGCCAGCTTCGGGTCCTGAGCGTGGACAGCCAGGCTGCAGGTTAACTCTTTCCAGCGTGTGGCTGCCTTTATGCCCGTGCACAGTCACGTGCCCATGCTCTTCCCCAGGACCTGTCTTTCCAGTATAGGAACCTGTCACCATCCCAGACATGCAGAAGGAAGCCCACAGTGGCTGTGTGAGATACGACCAATTAACACAGTAACCAGTCTAATAATGCAGCCCGACAGGGCTCAGGGACACGGTGGCTCTGTGCTCCTATCTCTTTACATAAAAGCTATTAGTGCCTCTTTAGCTTTGGAACGGTGCCCAGCAACATGTGTGGGTATAGCTGCTGGGAGGTTGTTAAGTTGTTACCAAGCCCGCTGTCGTTTCTTGTGGTCTCTACCTTTGTTAACCAGAATGAGGTAGGCGCTCATGAATGTAGTTTCCTGGATCTTTATTGCAAAACAAAGTAAGAGTTCCCAATTATTATTTCACTTAGCCATTCATTCGGCACATGTTGAGAATCAACAATGTGCCACGCTCTTCTCTAGGACGGGCATTTCAGATGGTGCTGAGAACCATGAAAGAAGTTAAGCAGGGGAGGGACAGGTCGAGATGGGTTCAGGATACCACTTCCTTGCAGTGGTCAGCAAAGGCCTCCTTCAAGAGGGGATCATGACCTGAGCCAAGGACAACAAAGGAGGAGGAAGAATCTTCTTTTTTTCCTTCTTTTAGAAGGAAAAATCACCTCTTAAGAATGATGTCTTCAGCAGAGGCCACAACCAGTGCAAAGGCCCTGAGCTCAGAAGTGCGTATGAGCTGGTGTTAGAGGCCTGGGTTTCTCAGCAAGTCCTGGGGTGCTTGAAAGCCTCCACACACTCTGCAGAGGGTCTCCCCAGTCTTATGACCTGTGCTCTGGCTCTTCTTTAGCTGAGCAAGGGTCCCTCTGTTTGCAGGACACCTCTGGGGCCTGGTGCAGTGACAAGTCCTCCACAGACAGAGACACAGGTGGGGTCTTTGTGTACTCCCTCCAGGCACATGAGCCAACTGGGCTTTTGGCATGGAGGTTTAGAATGGAGCAGCCCCTCAAGCAGTGCTACTGTGTGGCGCAAATGGTCATAAAAACAAGAAGTGGAAGGGACACTGGAGAAGCTCTGGATAGTACCAGGACAGGC
The DNA here is from genome assembly GCF_000260255.1 of Octodon degus. Lineage (NCBI taxonomy): Eukaryota > Metazoa > Chordata > Mammalia > Rodentia > Octodontidae > Octodon > Octodon degus. Next base: position 11,223,563 of record NW_004524582.1, on the reverse strand, counting down.
ATTGGCATACAGCAGCTCTGGGACCAAATCCTGGCTTCACGGTCTCCTGCTGGAAAGCTCAGGCAAGTCCCTAAGCCACACTACAGCCCATTCTCCTTGTGTGTCAGTGTCAAAGGGGCCAAGTGACTTCACGGACATTTGTAATGAAGATGGACCAACTGACTCGAGACAGGCAGTGTCTGACTCAGAGTTGAGCAGCCACAGAGGACAGCAGAGCACCCTTCGGATAATAACAAGACTTTGCTTTTACAGATGAGGAAACTGAAACCCAGTGGTTTGCTGCAGAAGCAGCCATGGGTCCCCGCCCTGGAATCCCATCCTCAGGCCCCTCCTGCGGTCTCTACCCCTCCCCCTGGCTGCTTTGCTGTCTTCATCTGCAGGTGCCTGCCCACCTGCCTGCTGGAGCCACCTGGGAAGCAGTGCCCTCATCTGACAGGCTTGACCTGGCCACACTTAAATTTCATCTTACTGTTCTTGCTGGTAGTTGGCTGCCTAAATGGCACCATCTCAGCAGGGATCCCTGGCACAGAGGGCCACTGAATCCTACTGAGGCTCATGAGGCCCTCAGCCCTGGGGGAGCCCACTGAGGCCCCCCTCAAGCAGAAGTGGGGGGGCCTCAGTGCTGACCTGCCTTGAGCTGAAAAGGATCCCAACCGGGGGCAATTTCCTCCCTCCCTCCTTTCCTACCCTGTTCTTTTCTTTTCTTCTTTGCCCCTTGATTGGCATGACACAGATGGGAATGCAACATGACTGAGAGCTGCGGTCACCAACCCTGCTGCTGGCTTAGTGACTTTTCACATTGTTGAGACAAAATACCCTATGCCAAAAGTTAACGAGGGACAGGCTTATGTAGCTCTCAGTCCATAGAGGCTTCAGCCCATCATCGGGTAGCTCCAAGGCAGGGTGGCATGGTGGACAACCATCAAAAAGGAGAAACAGTTCATGGTGGGCAGAAGGCAGCACAGCAAGCCAAAGGCGACCACAGGCCTCTCTGTCCCTTATATCTCATCTGGACTACGTAGGGCCTGGGTATTATTCACATCCTTAATCCTAGTGCCCTTAAGTCTAGCATTATGCCCTGAATCAATTCCAGTATCACATACTATATATCCAGCCACCTCTATAAAAGCCCACCTGTGACCACACGAGGCTTTGGGGGACATCTAGACACAGATGACACAGCTGTGCATGCAAATTACCTGGACAAGTGGCTTTAGGCAGGGATTTCCAGGCTCTCCTCACCTGCAGAGTTTCTGATTCTGCAGGCCTGGGTATCTGCTTTTTCCTTTCTTCTTTTGTCTGCACTGGGGACTGAACCCAGGTTGTTTGCACTAAGCTATATCCTCAGCACTTTTGGTATCTTTCTACTTGATGCAGGGTCTCACTAGGGTGGTAAGTTGCCCCCGGTGGGCTCTAATTTTTGATTCTCCTGCCTCTGCTTCCCAGACTACTGGGTTTACAGGTGTACTCCACCAGTGTATGTTCTGATCCCGAGTTCCTGGTGGCCTGAAGCCAGTGATCTTAGGCCTGCACCTGGGGAAGGGCCCTGATGGTCAGTAAGCAGGTGAGGGCAGACACTGCGCCACAGGAATCTGAGCCTGGGCTTCATGCAGGCCAGCCGTGGAGCATGGCCACAAGAACTCAACTTGTCCAAGTCTCCACTTGCTTGTCTATAAAGCAGAAATTAATTCTACTTATAATCTAAACAATATACAGGAAGAACTTAGGCCAGTGCCTGGAACATAAATAGCTCTGTGTTTGACATAATTAAGGGATAAGAGAAATTATAAAGATGCAGTTTGTATTCCCCTTACCATGCTCAGATTAAGGATTTGTCTTGTGAGCAGCTAGCACAGTGTCTGGTATTCATGTGCTCAGCAAACCTGAATAATAGCGAATAGTGAGGACTGTCAGGATTTCAGTGGTCACTGTGCCCTTTGCTAACTCCATACATTATTTCTTTTCCTGGCCACTTCTGAAGTTTTGAGTTTCAGTTTCTGAGGCAGTGTTATTGTATACTTAAACTCAAAAAGAGAATTCGGATGAGAGATGTTGGGGGTTTCCAGAGAAAATCTAGTGTTTTTCCAGGTGTCAGGCCTGATTTCTTCCCCGACACACCTTTACCGAGTGCTTCACTAGTGCCAGGGTCCATGCTAGCTTCTGGAATCCTGGGAACAGAACACTGAACTCCTGTCCTGTGTTAGGGTTTACTAGAGGAGCAGGATCAATAGAAAATGTTTGTATAATTACAGGAGGGCAGTACTAGATAAGCTCACAGAATCAGAAGTGGAGTCCTAGAAGATCAAGGAACTCTTGAAGGCTGAAGACCTGGAAACTCTGCAGTCACCAGTTCAGGTGAACAGCTTGGGGACAGATGTTCAAAGGCAATAAGGAAGAGTGGAGTTCCTGCAAGATAGGAACACTTACCTCCTCTTTCCCTTTTTATTCATTCCAGGTACAAGCTTATTGGTTGGTGCCACCCACATCTGAGGTGGACCTTCCCTTCTATTTGCTGGCCTCCATGTCAATCATCTGCAAACACTTTACCAATCTGCCAGATGGTTCTTACTAAGTTGACACATCACAATTATCAATTTTGTTTCCTCGTGAAGTGCCCGCTGTATGTGGGAGACACAAGATCAGGGGTGGGGCACAGGGAAGTGTTTCTCATCTCAGAGCCCATCCTTAGATTCTGAATAATTCCAGGTAAAATGATAAAAAATGATGAAGTTGAAATGGAATGGTTTAAGCTTCTCTCTTGTCTCTAAGATGTACAAAATCTGCCAGGCCGTTGGCCTCCTGCAGCTACAAAGCACTTCAGGGATCTGGACCTTTCTTTTCTGCCAAATAGCAAGAAGAAAAGAACACGAGCAATTGGAACAGGTTTTCAGGAAATGGTATTATTAACTTCTTCCCAAACTATCTAAAGGAACAATTGTTCTAAAGCTCTGAAAATATTTTTATGTGTTTTTTTTCATTATACCATTAATCACACTCTCAATGTCAATTTCTTAATAAAGAAAAAGGAAGGTATCAATATAACACAAATAAAATTCAGGGACCTGCATGATTTATTCTCAATCTTTTTTTTTTTCCAGAGAAACTTATTTCAAAAGCCAGAAGTAGTTAATAGGCAATTGAATGTATGACCGACACAATTGGCAGGGCAGCGTGACATTTCTTAAAATCTTGCCTGTCTGTTGTCCTCCTGACCTGCTGTGCAAATGTCGCTGTCCACATTTATCATTCTTCTCTCTCACCAACCTGCAGCCTAGGAAGGTTCTTCTCCTCCTCTTCACTCGCGCTCCCAGACTTCTGGGTATGACCAGATGGGGCTCTCTCCTTCCCCCGGTGTGTGTGTGCCAGCGGAGTCGTCAGTGAATGTGGGTACCCAAGGCTCTTGTGTGTCCCCTCTCCACAGGGGCAGTGGTAACCAACCCTGGAGTCCTTCCCCCAGTGGCTGTCCTTCCTGGAGAAATCATGCTGCATCCTGGCTGGTGAATCGCTGACCTCCATGAGGCACAAGTCAAGGGTCACGTCTTTCTGATGAGGCTGTCATTTATAAGCCACAGCTGGGCTTTGGGCCAGTAGCTTCGCCTCTCTCCATCTCCATTTCCTTGCCATTCCCAGGACAATCTCCACCTCTGGGGTTGCTACAATTTACACATCACGGTGTGTCTAAAGCACCCAGCACAGACTTAGGTGTCACAGGGCTCAGTAAGTTGTGACAACCATGCATCAAGCTCTTTGTTGATAGGGACACGAAAAGACCCTTTGCTGGTGGTTAGGAGGGGAATCCATCAGCACTGTCTCCCAAATGCAGGTTTTAAAAAACAAGTTTGGAATAATTCTCTTTAAATAATATTCTTCCTATGTTCATTTTGTGTGCAGGGCATTTTAAGATAATGTTTTCCTTCATAATGAGAAATATACCTTTTGAGGTATTCTGGGAAAAAGAGTGTGTTTAATTCAGACAAAGGAGAAAAAATCCATTCATAATCTCATCATCCCAAGACTTTTACATGCATTTTGCATATGAGCTGTTTTGGACATTCCTCCTTCTTCATGCAGAAGTATTCCTTCACCAGGTTTTAGTGTTTCTCAGTGGTGTGTGTAAAAATGTCTGTTTTCTGACTAAGAATATAACCTGCGTACCTTTCCAGCACTCTGGGAGGTTAAGGCGGGTGGATCAGAATAGTGAGCCCACCTGTCTTAGTTACTCTTCTCTCATTGCTGGGACAAATACCCGATGCTCAAAATGAGGGAAGGAAAGGTTTATTCAGCTCAGTTACTGGAGGTCTCAAGACACTGGAGGAGAGGCTGGGAGGTGGCCGTGTCCAGGATGACCCTCGCCACATCTCTGAGAAAGCACAGGCTAGCCAGTTGAACGGTTTGTGCCTCTCCGGCCCGCCCCTCGGGTCCTGCCCAGGTCCTCCGGCCCCGCCCCTCGGGTCCTGCCCAGGTCCTCTGGCCCCGCCCCTCAAGCCACCCATTGCTCCTCCAGCCGCATTTGCTCTACAACTTTACATGAGGCCTTGGGGGACAACTAGGCACAAACCATAACACCACTGAACCTATGAAATTTGAGACTCTGTCCCAAAAGAAGAACATAGAAGGGCTGAGAATGAACATCCATGCAGAAGAACCAGGTCAATTCCCTTATCACAAATATAAGAATTTAGTAAATTTGCTTATCCAAATTTACTAAAACATTTCCCTATAGTTGGATATTTGCATTTTGCTTTTAATTCTTTTGTTCCTCTAAGGGACAGTGTGGCGAACACTTTAGCACACATCTTTGGTTGGTGCTGCTGTTGCTGTTTTCTTACCCTGTAGTCCATGCAGCAGGGCAGCCTCGAACTTAGTCCAGGCTGATGCTGAATTCATGATCCTCTTGCCTTAGCCTCCCAGGTGCTGGGATTACAGGTGTGCGTCTCTGCCCCAGCTCTGTGTGTGGTTTTGTGCTATTTCTTATACTCTGGGGACGTCAGGGCAGCTACCAGCCCAACTCCAGGGCTGGGTGCTGCCTTTAGATCATCCACCTCCTCATTACTCTCCAGCCACTGTGACCAGCCAAGGGCCAGCCTCTCTCCACAGCCTCATCTTTTGCCCTCTGTGCTTGGTTCCAGGCATTACCCTCTCTCTGCCCTCCCTAGAGCTCATCACTGCTCTCTTGGCCTGGATGCTTCTGCCCTGGCTTCACTGCACTGAGACCCTGACTCCTGCTATCTCTTCAGGGGTCCCTGACCAGGACCTGGATCAGACACTCACATGGCTGGCAGGCATGTTCTTTCATAGCCCTTGCCATGGTTTGGAATATTCTGTTTATACGATGTTTTTTCCCTGCAGTACTGGGGAGGGGGTAGAACCCAGGGCTTTTGTACTGAGCTACTTGCCAGCCTTTTTTATCTTGAGACAAGGTCTTCTTAACTCCCTAACTTATCCAGTTTGGGTTTAGAGTGCTGAGATCACAGGTGTGCACTACCACACCCAGGTGTTTATACAATCACTGAGTCCCACCCATCTCCCCACTAGATGGAAGTCCCATAGGACACAGGGTGTCAGCTTTGCACACCATTATACTAACCTTCTATGAAGGCATCAGTCACCTTGTGTTACAAATCCCCCAGTAACCAGGCATGGTAGCAAATGATCGTAATCCTAGCACTCAGGGGAGGCTGAGGCAGGAGGATCACCATGGCCAGCTTGGGCTACACAATGAGTTCAAGGCTCTCCTGAACTTTATAGTGAGACCCTGTCTCAAAAAACTAAATAAACAAAACAAAACAACAATAATCAAATTCCCCACGAAGTGGATGTTTCCCTTTTGTAGACTAGGAAAGTGAGCTTTGCAGAAATTATAACAATGCAGACGTGGCTCTCTGACCTCAGCAGGATTGGTGCCAGTGTCCATACTCATGTCAGTATGCTTCATAGCAGAGAATACCACCTGAAGTAGCTGGGCATGCTGGCTCACAGCCATTACCCTGGTGCTCTGGAAGGCTGAGGCAGGAGGATCACAAGTTGGAGTCCAGCTGGAATAATTTACTACTTATAAAGATTCTATCTTAAAATAAAACATGAAAACGATCTGGGGCTCAGTGTGAAGGCCCCAGGATCAATCTCCACTAATGAAAGGAAAAAGAAGAAGAAGAAGAAGAAGAAGAAGAAGAAGAAGAAGAAGAAGAAGAAGAAGAAGAAGAAGAAGAGGAAGAGGAAGAGGAAGAGGAAGAGGAAGAGGAAGAGGAAGAGGAAGAGGAAGAGGAAGAGGAAGAGGAAGAGGAAGAGGAAGAGGAAGA
>NW_004524582.1:11213991-11217164 GCF_000260255.1 Octodon degus | reverse complement strand
AAGAAGAAGAAGAAGAAGAAGCCATCAAATTCTGAGAGTCTGAAGGGAGCAGAGGCTAACAACTGACTCCCAGAACCAGGAGACCTGCAGCATCATGGTAGTGGGAGGACAACTGTGAGTTTTCTCACGACCCCAAGAGGCTCCCCCCCATCCCCATAGAGAAGGACACCACGAGCACTGGCCTGAGTGGGCAGGTGATGGCCTAGTCTGCATCCCTGTCATGACCCAGATCTGACCTCTCTGTCTCCATCGTTGACCTTCACTCCCTGAATTTCCAATCTGCACGTGAACCTCACAGTGCTATGGGGCTCCCCCGAGGGACATGCGGGGTGTGTGTGTGTGTGTGTGTGTGTGTGTGTGAACTCTGGGGAGGCGCAGGATGTAAACTGCCCCAACCCTCCTCTAGCTGTTCTCTGGCTCCATTCTGCCCACACCTGTTTCCGGCCTAGGCATCTTCTTGCCTCAAGTCCTCCGAGAGGTCAGGGCGCACCTGCAGGCCATTGTCTCGGCTCTGGATACCACGAGATGCCTGTCCTGGATCCCACCCTGGGCAAGGACGGCATGAACTTCACGCTCATAGCTGAGGCTTCTAGAGGCTATTGGATTGCCCTGCCTCTAGCTGACTTGCTGGTAGGAGGTGGGGTCTGGCCAGAAGAGGCAGGAAACTGGAGGAGTGGCCTGCTGGGGTTTGCGTCCCTTCCTGGCTCCTCCCTCAGCCTTTCTCTGCTTCTCCCCACCCCCCATCCTTGAGTCGCAGGGAGCATCCTTCTCCATCATGCCCCTCTGCCATGGGTCCTGTCTCAGGGACAGCTGGCTATAGACACTAACCAGGAGCCCAAACAAACCTCTCCTTGTTTAATTGCAGGTGTCAGGTATTGTGTCATAACCACAAGAAGTGGCTGAGACACCTTGAAATCACTGGAATTCTGCCAGGACAACAGCAGTGCTGCAGACAGGGCGCTTCTTCGCGTGCTTCTCTGTGGCAGGTCCTCAGGCACCCGTGTGCAGTGAGGGGGGCTGAGTACCCCAGAAAGTGCTAGTCCTCAAATCCAGTTCCCTGGCCCACCTGGCCTCTATCTTTCCACTCTCCTGCTACATCGTCCCATTCAGATTCTTTCTTTCTTTTTTTTTTTCTCTCTGAAAATTAAGAGACAAAAGTGCCCAGGAAACCAGTAGTATAAAGAGATGGATGCGCCTCTGTGGGGGAGCGGTCGTCTCTGCCCCAGCGCAGCCAGCCCAGTGTCAGACCTCTTCATGGTAGCACCGCCTTCCAGTAACAAATCCCACCTCTGTGGCAGGGGTGGGGTGGGGTGGGCAAGGGAGCTGCATCACAACCTTGTCCCTAAGGCCTTGAGGCTCACGTGCCTCCAAGGTATGGAGAGTGGCCTGGATGCCTTTTACAGCAGGCTTGAAAAGCTGTGCCTTGGGGGCATCTGGTCTACTCACTTGTTCACCTCCTATTTTAGGGCTCTAACAGCAAAGGATGGAGTCCATTAACTGAACTAATAGACACAAGTGCCCTGAAGTGGTCACGCACCTTGCGCTTGTCTGACCTTCTTTCTGGGGAGGTGGAACCGAAATGGAGCTCTTGATTTCCACCCTATGAAAATAAATGACCTGATCCATTAGAGGAGAAATGCCAGATTGAAGGATTAAAAAGTATAATGTCTATGCCTGTCAGTAATAAAAGGTTGGATTTGAAGCCCAGTTGCCTTGGAAAGCCCGCAGCAGACTGCAGCATAATTACAGCTCCTGTGGGTGTGGCCTCAGAGCTTGTGGTAGTGGTGTCACTGCCCCTTTGGGTCCTCCCCACAGCCTGGAGTCAGCCCTGGTTCCCACATTAGCACCAATTATATCTCAGCTATTTCCGCAATGCCTGTGCACTGCATGCGCTGTTTCTTGGGCCAAGAATAAACACATGGGAGGGTTGATGTCAATTTTATCATTCTTACAAGTAAGAGAAAATTTAAGAGTCTAAAATAGCAGGATTTTCAGACAAGGTGAAATTATCTGTTATCCTTGTAATATGACTTTTTGAAAACTCATTTCCAGAGTGAAGTGCTTACTTAAAGAGATTAGTAATGGTAGTAATAACAAAAGTAATAATCACAGGCAACAGTTTTTGAGTTCTACCTCAAGTGCGTGATGCACAACTGACGCGGTCCCACGTCACCCCTTGTGGTGCGTGCTGCTCTCATCTCCACTTTGCAAAGAGCTGGAATCACTTTCCCATTGCCACAGCAGAGCAGCAATATTTTCCACTGAAATTGTTCTTGACCTTTATTGGACTCGGGTCCTGCTGTACACCTTCCCCCACCCCAATCTTAAGTCTCAGCCTCTAAGGCCTCACTCTCGACACGGAGACTTGGGAACATGGGTAAGTTGTGAAAGTGGCTCCCTCAGCTCCTTTCTCCTGCTTTTGGTTGTGGAGACATAACCAAAAGGTGAATGCCTATGAAACAGGAAGTAGGCCTTGGACTTGGCCCATCTGGCATCTGCCTTGATCCTGGAGTTCCCAGCCTCTGAACTGTGAGTAGTGATTGTCCATTTCTTCTAAGCCAATGCAGTCATGGCTTCTTGTTATAGCAGTCAGAATGGGACAATACAGATCCCTTTGAGAATCCAATACTGGAAATCTCCACTGAAGAAAAAATGTGCATTTCTCAAAATTTGCACACACACATATGTACATGCTCACACACATGTACATGCTCACACACACATGCACACAAAATTGCTATGCACAGAATTTTAAGAAGTTGGTGAACCTGAGTCTCACCATAAGCCATAGGCTAAGAACCAGTAATGCAGTATCCCTAGCTCTGGATTCAGATCCTTTTGTATCTCTCTCTGTGTGTTTAGCATTATTTTAAAAAGTGGTGTTCAGAGTAATAAAAGGACATTTTGGGGCAGGGGAGATGGTTCAGTAGAATAAGTCCTTGCCCGGCTAGTGCAAGGGCCTGAATTCATTACCGAGTTCGGCAAAAACAAACAAACAAACAAACAAACAAAAAAACCCAAAAACTAATTTCACTGTGTATCTGTATATGCTTAGATTTCTAAACTTCTGTGTAAAAAATGTAATTGTTTATTCCTATTTTTAAAATATATTTTTATGTTTTAAATATTTTTTCTTCATATTCTGTAGGGACTTAAAGTTTAACATACCAATA
>NW_004524582.1:11205933-11207271 GCF_000260255.1 Octodon degus | reverse complement strand
TTGTTTCCAAGATTTGGCTGTCTCAAATTGTGCTGCTATAAACACAGGTGCACATATATTGCTATATTATGATGTTTTCAGTTCTTTGGGGAAAATTCCCTGCAGGGGGATAGCTGGACTGAATGGGATTTCCAGTCCTATATTTTGAGGAGTCTCCACACTGATTTCCATAATGATTGCACCAATTTACATTCCCACCAGCAGTGGATAAGGGTTCCTTTTTTTCCTGCAGCCTCTCCAACATTTGTTATTGGTTGATTTCTTTGTGATAGCCATTCTTTCTGGGGCGAGATGATATTTCAGTGTTGTTTTAATTTGCATTTCTTGAATGGCCAGTGATGTGGAACATTTTTTCAATGTATTTATTTGCCTCTCGTATTTCTTCCTCTGAGAAGTGTGTATGATTTCAGATGCCCATTTTTGGATTGGGCCCTTAAATTTTGGGGCCCTAATGTTTTTTAGTTCTTTATATATTCTAGAGAGAAGACCTTTTTCTTCTATCTAGTGTGATACAGACACTTTCAGTCTATCTCTTGTCTTCTGTAGTTTTGACACCTGCATTGGAATTCTGGTACTAACACAGACTTTCCATTGATGGAAAGATACCTCTGAGCTTTAGCTTCCTTATCTGCAACCCAGGCATAGCAATAGTAAACACCTTCAGCATTGTTGTAGGAGTAAATGAGATAATGACTACAGGATGTTTGGCCTATCCTCTGGCATATGTAATAAGTGTTTAAAGGTAATTATTTGCTATTGTTCATAGAAAATTTAAAGAAGATTCTTCTATATATAGCCAATATGCCTACTTCCACCTTCTTCTTATTAGGTTATAGGTCATTTTTGACAAAAATGACATAGGAAAGATCTTTTAGGCTGAATAGTAGGGGGAAAAATTGCATCTGATTTTACTTCATAACTTCTGCAAGAGGTCTGTTTTATTTTCACTTCCAGACAACAGAGTAGAAGTCAAATTGTCAGCACAGCAGGGGAAAGCCTGACTAGAAGTAAAATTCTGTTTTCATTCAAAAAAACTTTTAACCCAAATGTATAAAAACACTTTTTATAACAGCCTGGGCCTGGGGAAAGGTGGAGACATCCTGTCCTCTTCCTACTTCTGCAAAATTATCTGCAGAATCACTATAAAACTACCCGTGTCATCAGAAAAACCAAACATCTCCTGCTGAAGCCAAGGGATGGTGAGCCCTTCTGTAAGGCTAGCTGTGCCCCGTGGGGCGCAGACTTTCCTGATGCACTTGGTAATAAGCCTCTAGTACACTGGGACAGGGAGGCCTTTCTCCAGATCTCCAAGGCTCTGAGAAGAAAGTCATCCTAGAC
>NW_004524582.1:11203397-11205534 GCF_000260255.1 Octodon degus | reverse complement strand
TGTGGGTCTGATTTATTTCACTTATGAGTATGGTCTCAAGTTGTATCCAGTTACCTGTGAAAGTCTCCAGTTTATCCTTTTTTATGGCTTGTAGCCCATGGGAATATAAAGGGACAGAAAGAAGGTAGGCTTGCTGCTTCCTGTCTTCTGCCTTCTGCTGGCCACACCATAGACGGTTGCTCCTCTACGATGTCTCTCTGTCACGCCACCAGTCAACTATGGAGTGAAACCTCAACAAACTGAGAGCTGAAATAGACCTTTCCCCCTTTAACTCATGAATGTTGGGTATTTTGTTTCAGCAACAAGAAAAGTAACTAAGACGTACATCACATAGATGAATAATATTTCATTCTATGGATATATCACTTCTGTTTATCCATTCATCAACTGTCTACTATATTTCAGGGTATAGAAATTTTGCACTTACTAGTACATTAGTACATGCATCAGTAAAATTCAGTAAGCAAGTAAAGAGACTAAATAAAAACAAATGACAAAAAAGAAACTATGTTCAAGACACGTGCATACATCTTGATTTCCTCCACTAGATGAGCTCCTGGTGAGCAGAAATTCTACCGTCTGCATGTCTGTAATGCTTGCCTGGTGTAATGAATGGAAGGAAGAAAGGATAAATGAAATATGAGTCCATCGACGTCGGACTTGGTAAGAAGTGGAAACCAGGTCTCCATAGATCATACCAAGCCCTCCTTCTTTAGATACAGTTAACATTTTAAAATAAAGTTTTCAATTGTTCTATAGTAAAATTGACCATGGGGGATATTTGTGCATGGTTCTATGAATTTTAACAGAGGCATAGATCCATGTGAACACCTTCACAATCAAGTTGCAGGCTGCCCACCCCAACAGGAACTCCTGAGTGCCACCCTCTGTAGTCACAGACACCCACCCCACCCCATGGTGTTCTCTAGTTTGTCTTTTATTTTTTGAGATTATCTTATGAATGGGATCATACAGTACTTGATCCAAAAGTGGTTTCTTTCCCTCAGTCTAATGCATTTGAGATCCACACATGTGTTTGTGTATTCCTACAGACTTTTTATTTTTTTATGTGGCTAAGCAGCAGTCCTTGGTTTGGACAGACCATGGCATGTTTATCCATTCACCTCTAGAAGATGATTTGGGTTGTTTTTAGTTTGGGGAGTTCATGAGTAAAACTAATGAAATTGTACCTTACTGTCTCATTTTTGTTGCTTTCTGAAACAGTGTCACTGTGTGGTGCAGGACGTATTTGCAAAACTATTTCCCAGGGTAGATATACCCAGGACTCTTTCTGAAGGATTTTCACTTTTCTTACTACATGCTTCTGCACATGATGGTTACATTCACTGTGGGGAGTGGATTGATTCTTTTTCCACCCTTCTCCATGCATGTCTCTCCCCTCCTGCCATCTTTTGTGCCAGTTCCAATTTATAAAGATTTACCTCCCTGCTTCCCATTATCTATTTTTTTTTACTTTGTTCTTTACTTTATACTTTGGGTTTCTCTTCTAAGGCAAATCACATGACATTTAAACTTGTGTGTTGGACTTATTTCATTTAACATTGTAGCCTTAATGTGCATTTATTTCCCTAGAAGTGACTCAAATATATTCTTCTTTATAGCAGAATAGAACTCTGCTGGGTATAAATTTCACATTTTCTGTATTGATTTCTCTGTTGAGGGACATAGAGTCTGCTTATAAGAATTAGTTATTATAGACCCAGTCCTAGTTGAGGCCCAGTGAGTGTGTGGGAGACCTTCTGGCTACCCTGCACCTGCGGGACCAACTGGTCCCAGCCCAGGTACAGCATGGGTGAGACCCACTTCCACCCCTTGGGAAGCCCCCACCACTCCACAGCACCTCCCCCACCCCGCCTGCCGAGTATGAATTTCTGCCGCGTTCCGGAAACCCCCAGATGCAGTCCTAGCTCAGGCCCTGTGAGTGTGTGGGAGAACTTCCAGCTACCCTGTGCTGGCATGACCTACTGGTCCCAGCCCAGGCACAGCGTAGATGACACCCTCTTTCACCTTTTTGGGAAGCCCCCCATCACTCCTTAGTATCCCCCCACACCGCGCCCACAGAGTAGAAATTTCTGTCACGTTCTGGGAACCCCCAGATCCAGTCCTAGTCCAGGCC
>NW_004524582.1:11176732-11177938 GCF_000260255.1 Octodon degus | reverse complement strand
TCTTTCTTTCTTTCTTTCTTTCTTTCTTTCTTTCTTTCTTTCTTTCTTTCACGGTACCAGGGATTGAACTCAAGACCCTGCAATTGCCAGGCAGAAGCTTATTCTACTGAGCTATCTCCCCAACTTGGTCATTTCTTTTTGATGTGCAGAAACTTTTCAAAAAGATGAGATTCCAGTTGTTGATTCTTTGAAGTATTTCCCCTGAAGTTTGGTTTTTGTTCATTAACTCCACCTGGTCCTGTCTAAGATTTTTCTCCAGGAGATTTGGTGTTTCTGTTTTAATGGTTAAATTTTTTATCCATTTTGACTGTAGTTTAATGTGTGGTGATAGATGTGGGTCTGATTTTATCTTCTGTATGTCGAATGCCAGTTTTTCCAACACCTTTTTTTATTTTTTATTTTTTTAATTAAAAACTTATTTATTTATTTGGTACACAGTCTCACTATGCAGCTCAGACTCATAGTGATCTTCCTGTCTCAACCTCACTAGCACTGGGATTACAGGCATGTGCCACCATTATGGGTTTTGGTGGCTGGCACAGCATGTAGTATCCAGGATCAAACCTGGGTCCTTGCACTTGCCAGGAAGGTGCTTAGACCACCAAGCTATCTCCCCCAGCCTTTAAGCACCATTTATTAAAGAGACTATGTTTCTTCCAGTGAACATGTTTGGCCCCTTTGTTGAAGATAATTTGGCTGAGTATGTTTGTAGTTGTTTCTCCATCCATCTTCTCAGCTGTTTCATTGATCCTCAGGTCTGTCTATATGCCAGTACCATGGTGACTTTGTCACAGTAGCTTTATAGTATGATTTCAAGTTAGGGATGTGATGCGTCCTGCCTTTCCTTAATTACTCAGGATTCTTTTTGATATTCTGGATCTCTTCTGCTTCCAGGTGAATTTTAGGAATATTTTCTCTAGTTCTGTGAGGTATGCTAATGATATTTTAACTGGGATTGTGTTGAATATGTATAACAATTTTGGGAGTATTGCTATTTTCACAGTGCTGGTTCTTCCTACCCAGGAGCAAGCAATATCTTTCCATTTTCTGAAATCCTGTTCAATCTCTGTCCTCAATGTACTGTAATTTTCACTGTATAAATCTTTTTCTTCCTTTGTGAAATTGATTCTTAAAGATTTGTTTGTTTGGTTCAGTTATTTTTTGTTGCTGTTTTGTGAAAGGTATGGTTTCCCTAATTTCTTTCCT
>NW_004524582.1:11170888-11175377 GCF_000260255.1 Octodon degus | reverse complement strand
GATTTATTAATTTTAAAGAACCAATTCTTTGTTACACTTATTCTTTGTATTGTTTTATTTGTCTCCATTGCATTAATTTTTGCTCTGATATTTATAATTTTCTGCCTTCTTTGGGTTTTGGGCTTGACTCATTCTTCTTTTTGTAGGACCTTGAGGTGCAGCATAAGATCGCTTATTTGGGCTTGTTCTATTTTCCTAATGTGTAAGTCTTTGTCTATGAATTTCCCTCTTAAGACAGTCTTCATTGTATCCCACATGTCTGGTAAGTTGTATCTGTATTTTCATTTTGTTGTAAATATTGTTTGAGATTTTCTTTAATTTCATTGCTTGTTTAGGAGGTTATTTAATTTCCACATGTTTATGGTTTCTTTGGTCATGATTTCTAATTTCATTGCACTATGGTCTGATAGCATGCATAGGATAGTTTCAATTCCTTTGAATTTACTTAAGCATGCTCAGTGTACTGGTATATGATCTGTTTTGGGGATTGTCCCATAAACAGATCATATGGGACATATTCCCATACTCCCATATGCAGCTGAGAGGAACATGTATTCTGATGCTGTTGGGTTTAACACTCCGTAAAGGTCTACTACATCCATTTCTTCTTAAGTTTCACTTAGTTTTGTTATTTCTTTGCTGATTTTTTTTTTTTTTGCCTAGCTGAGCTATCTCTTTGTGACAGTTTAAGTCCCTCATTATAATTGTATTATTGCTCATTTCATTTTTCATGTCTGTTAAAGTTTTCTTATGTAGAAGGGTGCTCTTACATTGAGTGCATATATATTTATAATTGTTATGTTTCCCACTTTAAGTTTCCCCCTAACAAGTATGTAGTGACCTTATCTCTTTTATTGCTTTGAATCATTTTTGGTTTGAAGTTGATATTGTCAGCTACCAGAATAGTTGCCCGTGTTTTTTTGTGGATTCTTGCAGCACTCAATATTGTTTCCCATCCTTTGACTTTCAGTCTGTGAATTTCCTTTTGAATTAGATGTGTTTCTTGTATACAGCATGTTGTTGGCTTTTGTTTCTTAATCCACAAGTCTGCTTCTTTTGATTGGTGAATTGAGGCCATTTACATTCCCCCCTCCCCCGGAACAGGGGATTGAACTCAGGCCCTTACGCTTGCCAGGGAAGTACTTATTCCACTGAGCCAGCTCTCCAGCCCTGGTTATTTACATTAATGTTATTACTGATATGTATTGGCTTATCTTTGTCATGTTGTTATTCTGCTATGGGTTCCATACGTTACCCCCTCTTTTTAGTTTCTTGCTCTGTTAGGTAGTTCCTTTCTGTTATTATTGAAGTAGTAGTTGTTTCTTTCTAGATTATCTGTCAGTAATAATTATAGGATTGGTGGTCATGGATTTCTTCAGTTATTCTTTTTTTTTTTTTTTTTTTTGATACCAGGGATTAAACTCAGGACTTTGCACTTGCCAGGCAGGCGTTTATGCTGCTGAGCTATATCCCTGACCCTCTTCAGTTGTTCTTTGTCATGGAAAAATTTTATCTAACCATGAAATTTGATAGTTTCCAGGTACGACAATCTGTGTTGGAAGTTATTTTCTTTCAAGATGTGAAATAATTCACTCTAAGCTCTTCTTGATTTGATGGTTTGTGTTGAGAAATCTGCCATGATTCTGATGGGCTTTCCATTGTAAGTTGATTTTTTTTTTTTTTTCCCTCTAACAGCTTTTAATATTCTATTCTTTTGCTGAACCTCTGGGATTTGATTATTATGTGTGTAAGCATATATTTATTTTGATTATGGCTATGGAGTTCTATATGCCACATTTATCTGTATGTCTGATTCTCTTCTCATATTTGAGAAATTTTCAGTAATTACTTCTTCAAATAGTCCTTTTATGTCATTTGTGCTGACTTGTGCTGTTTTGTTGACACTTAGTAATCTTATATTGTTTTCCTTTGCATCATCTTGCAGCTGCTAAGCTGTTATTTCCTGGTTCATTGTTAGTTTTAAATCTTTCCTTTCATGTTCATTAGCTGCACCACTATCCTCCAACTCTAAAAGTCTATCTTCAGTTTTGTTCAAGTGATTTTGCCAGTTTTCAATGAAATTCTTAATTTTCAGGTTATCTGTTTGAATCTGTTTCATGAGTTCTAATTCTTTCCTACATTCTTTGTTCAGTATTTCCATCGTTTTTCTATTTTCATCTATTTGTTTTTTACCTATGTCATCTTTAACTGTGCTGAGCATTTCTTTCACAATTGCCATTTCTTCTTTGACCTGAGAGATTATTTCTGGTCTTATTTTTTCTGTAGCTTGATGGTTTTTTCCCTTTACTTCAGTTACTATCATTTCAGAAATTTCAGGTGTGTGACTTCCAAGTTGTTGTATGACCTTATCTCTTGGACTTGTTTTGGGTGGGCTAGGGGATTGAAATTGCACTTTTCTCCTGCATTTTGGCATTTTTGAAGCCCCCAATGATTATCCAGCTCAGCAGTGATGGGAGACCAGTGAAGTATGGATCAGTAAGGTTCCCACTACAGTGGAGAGGACAGGGTAAGACTCACCGAGGCTCTCACTACTGGTGTGGGTGACTGGCTAGGGCTCAACAAAGCTCCTGTGCAGGTGATAGGTGCGGGCCTGATTCATCAGCATCCCAAGGCTGCCCGGTGTCCTCCTAAGTTCTCAGAGGTTAGGGTAGGCATCAGCACAGCCGTTGCACCTATGCACCAGGGCCCATGGGTTGCAGGTTGCCAGAATCCCACAGGATGCCCAGAGTCCACCTAAGTTCTCAAATGGTGGGGTCAGGCCTGCTCCACTTCTTTTCTGCGCACTTGCCTTCTTTTCTGTACACTTGTTCTTTTCTCTTATCCCACCAGTGTGAAGACAGTATTCCTTTTGCCTAACTTCTGTGCTGCACTTTTAAATGAAGGGATGATAAAGCTCAGGCACTTCGACCTGCCACATCTTGGCTCTTCTGTTTGGGTCTAATCATGCAGTCCTATTACACTGACACCAGGGAGGTAGCAGTGTGGGTGGGGCAGGCAGGGGAACCCTGATGAGGCTATCAGTGAGCCTGCTTTACAAGATGTGGGAGACCCCAAGTACTTCTTAAAATAAACTACTGAAATACTTGAAGCCTTTGTCTATGATTTTGAGCACAACATTACCAATGGAACATGACTTTCTAAGTCTTTATATCCACTCATTGTTATGTTATGAGAATTGTTTCATTCATGACAGACTTTACAAACCCAATGGACAAAAAGAAAAGCTCTTTCTGTCTCTCTTTGCAAAATCTGGATGCAGGGCAGATCCACACTCCTCTTCCAGTCCTCTGACCAGCCCAGCAATGGAGTGATCTGCCAGTAAGGCCCTCAGCCTCTGGTCTGTGTGAAGCTCTGAGGGACACATGTTCCTACTGGTGCTGGCCCACTGAGATGGTCCCTCAAATGGCTCAGTCCCACTGGCCCTGTCCCTCTGCCCTTCCTGCTGGAGAGTTCCTCCCTGATGCACCTACTGGGATCTCTGCAGTTCAGGAAGAAGTTGCCATAGGCCTCAAAGTCAGTGGGTGTAGAGGAAGCTCCTTCCGCACAGCTTGCCTTCACCTTCCCCAGGAGCTTGGAAATGGGACAGCAGGGAGAAGGGAGGACTTGGTATGGGATGAGGGTACTTCTGGGGAAGGTGATTGTGATGGGGTTATGATGCCAAAATCCTAATATGGGAATGTGGGCAATGGGACTAGGGCTGTGGATTTCCCACATGCTCTCACTTCCTAGCCATTCTGAATGGCCCCCAGGCACCAAGATCCACTTCTGTGGCTCCATGATCTCTCCAGGGTCTTCCTACTCCAGGGGTGCCATTGCTTAGCAGGGGAGAGTGGACAATGTCATCTCCAGACCAACAGGTCAAGGTAGGGCTCAGCACTGTGTTAGGCAGAGGGCCGTTCTACCATAGGATGCTGTGGTACCCCCTTGACCTGTGGCTTTCCAGCCTCCAGGGCTATGAGTCAATACCTTTCTGTTTATTATGAATTACTCAGTCTGTGATATTCTGTTATAATACCACAAAACAAAGTAAGCAGATAACTGGAAGAAAGATTCCAGACCCCTATCACAGCAGCTCTGGATTGCTTACATTTAGTCTCTTAGAAGAGAGAGAAATAATTAGTTTTTGGGCAGCTGGGCTGCAGAGTCTCTGTTCCATCACCTTAGCCCATACTTGCTTGGCTTTTCCCCTTATTTTACTTAAAACTTGTACTTTGAATGTTCTCTTCTCAGAGAGATCTACCATGACCACCTAATCTGAAACAAAGCATCCACAATCTCTAATCCTGTGGCCTGCTAACTGTAATTTATGTCCACCACTATATAAGACTTTGCTATTTAAAATAATTGTTCCTGACTCCATGTCCCAGTAAATTCTTTTTTTTTCTTTTCAAAGTTTTATTGATAAACATATAGCAATGAGACAGTTTCAAATCAAATCGGAAGTACAGTTTCAACAAATAATACACTG
>NW_004524582.1:11149978-11169828 GCF_000260255.1 Octodon degus | reverse complement strand
AGGGAAAGAAAGAAAAAAAAAGTCTACTTGTTTATTTATAAATTATGTAGGAATTTTTTGTTTATGTTTTGTGGTGCTGGCGGTCAAACCCACATGCTCTACCATTGACCTACGTCCCCAGCCCTTTAAATGTTTTTATTTTATTATGAGATAGATCTTGTTAAGTTACCCAGGCAGGATCCAAAATGGGGATCCCTCTGCCTGGGCCTCCCAAAGTTCTGGGATTACAGGAGTGTGCCACCGTGCCTGGCTTTATGTAGAAATTTTTTGTTGTTTTGCTTTTGCTGTGCTGGGCATCGAACCCAGGGTTTGAAGCACAGTAGGCGAGCATTCCACATTCCCAGCTCACTTGTGAAGAAATTTGTAAGTGTGAGAAGGAAAATAGAAATGTAACATCCAAGCTTTCGTGAACTATCTCCTGAACCCACATGAAGTCCGTGCACTAGAGACCATGTAAGAGGGGGCCAGCATCAGAGCTGCCCTTGAGGACATAGTGAAATACAGGGGCCAGGCAAAGCCACTATGGAGTCACTGGACTTGATCAACATCTCTAAGGGCATCGTCTTTCCTCTAAACTTTCCTTGGCTACCTGGTGACTGACTCATGGAGTGGGCTCTGCTTAACGCCTGGGGTAGCATCCAGGACCACCACATTCCGTATGCAGCAGGTTTGAGCCACATGGGAAAATACCACGCTTCCCTTTAGCAGGCGAGTGTGGGGCACGGAGAGCCCATTCGGCTTCTTTCTCCCTTCAATTTCCCAAGCATGTCGAGTGGGCATGTGCTTTTTTTCTTTCGGCAGACAAGCTCTCCATCATTTCTCAGCCCTGGTTTGCAGGTCAGGATGTGCTGTGCTGGGTATAGAACTCAAAGGCAAGACTCTCAAAAGTCACCAGGGTTTGAAATGAGAAACACAAGAAATAAAAATGGGAACAGGAGTATTGGGAGGGCACTGCTGGTGAGGAGCAATCCTTGTTGCTTATAAACCGTGGGGAGCTTTGTGTAAGATGCTGGATTTTCTAGGGCCTCCCCTCTGCATCGCTCACATTGCAGGAGCCCTGGGCAGCTGCTTCGCACACTGTTTACCTTGTTATCTCCTCTCCCGACTCCAGTTCTTGGCTTATTGGCAATTTCCCTCACTTTCAGGAACTGGCTGCTCAGATTACCAGGCTGCTCCTGCTTCTGGCTGCCCTGGGAGGGACTTTATTTGTGATTAACATTTTCCATCCTGCCTCTGTGTTCTGGATGTTTCTTCTTCGCTTTATTAAACCAGATATGCTAATATTGGGGATTTTCACTGTTACTAGCACCTTGAAAACCAGCTTATTCTTGTAACTTCTTCTCCCCAGGAGTCAGGCAGGAGGCCCTGGAGACTGGGTCAGAGGGTGCACTCTGGGGTGACTGTGGCATCCAGTGCTGGGACTTAAGATGTTTCCTGTATGCTAATCCTGCTGCACACCTGAGTCCAACCTGGGATGAGATTTAATCCCAAGGACTGTGGACTGTTCTTGGCTCCTCATGAAAACAGTGTTTTGATACAACTCTCCCCATTCCTCCTGCAGGTACTTTTGAATCCTAAGCCTCCACTTGAGTTCTGACAAATACACCTGCACACACCAGTGTGTGTGTGTGTGTGTGTGTGTGTGTGTGCGCTTTTGTTGAAACAGCATGGGCTTTGGTATCAGTGAAATGTGCACTTGAAAGGGATTTCATCATGCAGCCTGTGACCTTGGCCAAGTTACCTTGGGAGCCTTGGGCCCCTTGTCTTTATGTGACAGAGAAAAAAGGAAAGATACAAGCTTATGAATATTTGTAGTTTTACACACACACACACACACACACACACACACACACTTAGCTACACTATGCAGGCAGAGCTCTTCATCTGTCTGATCAGTTACGAGGGTTGGATCAGTTAGTCCATCAAAATGAGAAAAGGAAAAGAGAGTTATGGAAAGCAAGATATGGATGGCGGTAGTAAGGCAGGAAGGAGCAAGTGGGAGCCCTTTTCCTGACAAAATATAAAGACATAAAACCTGGCCACTGTACTTAGAGGATGTATCATTTTAGCTCTTCCTAAAAGCAGATACCACATGCAATGAGGATAGCAGGAATTTTCTGACTGAAATGCAGGTAGGATAAAAGCACAGGGAACAGGAAGAGCAGGGGGAGGCTTCAAAACTACAAAGAAGAATTGGATGTAGGAGAAGCTTTCATGTCCAGTGCAGCTCTGAGGAAGTCTTGGCAAGGCTGGTGGGGAGTCCAGATCACCGATGACCCACTGGAGGCGTCCTAGGTGGGCTAGAATGGCTGGGCTCTATGACCTCACTTCACTCAGTTGCTTGTCAGGACCAGCCCAGGGAGGGCTTGTGCTAGGTGCTGTTAGCAGCTACTCTCCTCCCTGAAGGCTCACTCTAAGGGTGACTAGAGAGAGACACTCCTATTTGTGTCACAGAAGGTGGTCTTCAGTGTTGCCCTGCTATTATCCACTATTATGATTCCTGGGGTATGGCTCCTGTCTTTGTAATTGTGTTGTATTGTTGATAAAACAATGACCATAGAGTTAGTGGGTTAAAAATGAAACACAAATGTGTTACCTTATGATTGAACAAGGGTCTTATTTGGATCACTGTAAATGTCACCCAAGGCTGTGCTCCTTGCTGCAAGCTCCAGGATGGTTTGTTTTTTAATCTTTCTCAGGTTCTAGAGGCTGGAGTCTCTTCCAATCCATAATTCTTATCTTTCCCCTGTGGCTGTATCTCACTTTCTCACTCCTTTTCTCCTCGCTTTTCTCTCAATTTTAAGGACCTTTGGAGTGACATGGAGCCCACCTGGATAATCCAGGGTCATTTCCCTACCTCAAGGTCCCTGATCACACCTGTAAACTCCTGCTTGCCATGGGACATAACAAGTTCAAATCTTCCAGTGGTGGTGGGGTGGCATCTTTGGGAGCCATTGTTCTGCTTGTTGTAGAGACTGTGGGTTTTATTATTTTATTTTATCTTAGTTTACTTTATTTTTTTATGTATTTAGTACAGAGTCTACAGTATCTCACTACACAGATTGGACTTGTAGAGATCCTCCTGTTTTTGGCCTCCCAAGCGCTGGGATTATAGGTGTGTGCTACCACGCCCAGTCTCAATCACTGTCTCAGCACACCCCAGGGGCAAGGCCAGCAAGGTATGCTGTGGATTGAACACTTATCTCTGTGTCTGCCTAGGCAGGTGCTTTAATCTGCTTAGCTGTCTGGCCAGCTGGAGACCGTGAGTTTTAAATTCTATGTGTCCTAGAAACACACTCCACAGAGCCAATCAGTGCTGAAGGGGGAAGCGGTTTTGTTGTATGGAAAAAGCTGAACTAGGAAGTTGGATTTTTATCAAGAATTATGCTGGAAGTTATGGATGGAAAAACTTGCAAGCCATACCCTTGAGATATTTTTGTTCAGGAAAAAAATGAGAAGAGGTTCCATTTACTGGTACAGGTACATCGAATTTGCAAAAGAACACATAGTAATTTCAGGGTAGTTTCTATTTGAAGTTAGTTCTTTTTGTCCAATAGCTTATTATCATGAAGAGAACACATAAATATCATCCACATGATCAAAGTTTCAAAAGAAGTATATTAACAATAAAGTACACAATTACCTATATAAGATGAAAAAATCTTGATATGTAGTAGACTTGAAAAGGATTTTATTCTTTTCATAAGAGAACCAATTTTATTCTGTGTGGAAACTTTATTAGAGTAAGGTTATAAAATGACCTTCATCAATGCTCAACATTTTATCAACATCACAGACTTCATAATGAAATAAAGACCCATCCATGGAGTGAATGAAGGGGGAGATTATTAGCTTTAGTGAGATTCATTTTGCTCAGCATCAAGGAATATATGGATATGAGTATATTTCATATGAATATGAAAGCACTATGGATATGAATAACACTGTGAGAAATCCTTTAGCCAATACTTAGTATTTACACTTCACCACATAATTCACACTGTGGATGAAGCCCATGAATGTAGTCGGTATAGAATATCTTTTAACAAGTGCTCTTACATTACTAGACACAAAAGAATTAATAACAAAGATGAAACCTATCAATGGAGTGAGTGTGAGAAGACACGATCCTCGGCCATCGTTCTGGCTCTAACACAAGAGATCTATTGGAGAGAAGCACAGTGAAGATAAGGATTGTAGGAGTCCCTTATGCAGAGCTCAAACACATAGCAGCAGTCCAGAATTCACACTGGAGGGAAAAACCCATGGGCAAGTGATGCACAGACCTTAGCAGACGCCGGGCAGTTCCTACAGTGACTACGCCTTCTGAGTATAAGGCGAGCGGGACACCACGGGCCGTGTTTAGCTTTTATTCCTATCAGAGGATCCATGCTGGGGAATATAGGGGAACTTATCTTTTGTAAGTTTCATTGATTTAACATCAGAAAAATCGTAGCAATGGGAACACTCTGAAACTGGCAGTGTCTTCTGTCGTGGCTCAAACTATTGACAAGCAGAGAATTCTCCATGGGGAGCAATCTCCATGCAAAATCAAGTAATTTAATTATACTGATAGTAAATCAGGAGAAAGGTAAAAAATATATATATTTGCTTATGTGAAAACATAGGCAATTTTCATTACTACTTCATAGTGAATAGTGGAAAATAAAGCCAAACAGGCTTCTTTTGTCTGTTTGGATTGCTATGAGAGAATACAATGACCTAGTGGCTTATGAACAAGTGTTTATTTCTGTAGTTATAGAAACTACAAAATCCAAGACCAAGATGCCAACCCATCAGGCATGTGGTTAGCCCCACTTATATAGGTGGCATGTTCTTTCTGTGCTCTCCCATGGCAAAAGGGGTGACCACACTCCTTGGGCCCCAATTTCTACGTACCCCAAACTCATTACCTAATAACCTTCCACAGGCCTTACCTCCAAATCCCATGATATCAGTGGATAAAAGCCAGCGTATGAATTGGACAGGGAGACAAACATTCTGACCATAGGATATATTAGAGACTTTGCTTGCAGTCTAGCTATGTGAGTTGAGGCTGTGGCTTTAGGTAGGTCATTACTCTACTGCATGAAGCCACAGAAAGGGTGTAAGACAGGTTGGCCACCTTTGTTTTCAAAGATTTTTTTTCTTTTAATATTGTGCTAAGTATTGTAAATGAATTCATTTTTAATGAATATATATGAGACTATATCTTAAATGATCCTGAGATGATATTGAAAAACTAAGCAGTCCAGAACCAAGAGTTTCTAACCAGTGCAATGGTATATACTTGTAATCCCACCTACTTGGCGTTCTGAGGGGTTGTGGGTTTGGAGTTCTGAAGCAGGAGGATCACAAGCTCAAGGCCAGTATTGACAACATAGAGAGACCCTGTCTCAAAATGAAATATTAAAAAAGGGCTGGGAAATAGCTCAGTGTGAAGACCCTATATTTAATTCAGTACTGCAATCAATCAATTGATCAATCAGTCAGTCAATCAATTTATGAAAAGGATTGGGAATATAGGCCAGCACTCCCTGGGCTGAGTCCCCAACACAAATTAAAATATAGTTTTCGGATGAGAGAAGTTTGGTCCATCACTTGGTACCTCACGGGTAAGGAAGCCCCGGATGGGATCTGAGGGGCCTGGTGATGTGGAGCCAGGGGCGCAGCTGCAATGTACAGAGCACTGACCTGTGTGGAGAGAAACGGCTGGGTACAGATCAGGCTGGCCACTGTGGAACCCCAGAACAATGCTCGCTGCAGAAACAGAGACCCCGCAGAGGCAAGTGCGGCCCAGACAGATGGGCGCAAAGGCGCGATCTTCTCTACCACTGGGGCAGGACATGCCCACAAACCACAGTGAGCATCAGGGTTTGAGATTAGTTTGTTTGGCTTGAAGCTAATTTAACATATTGTACATATCAAAATAATGAACTTTGGGAAGATCATTAGACTTATACAGGGTAAAATCTTCTGAGAAGTGGAGAGGAGAGAAGGATGGAAAACGTGAGGGGCTGAGAGCGGCCATGTGGAGGGGCATGGAGCAGCCCCTGGCCGGTACCACCCGAGGGGGCTTGTGTGCGTCATTCCTTCCCTGCCCTTGTCTGCTCTACCTTCCTATCCCATTCCAGCGACACAGTGAAGGCTTCCTGGGCTCTGTGCACCCTCAGTTTGGATTTTGCTTCTATTAAGGTGGCCTTGTTTTGCTGGCTTCTGTGTAAAGTACCAAGCTATGGTGCTGACAGCTGTCTTTCAGTATGGCAGGGACTAACAACAGCACTGCCAATAAGATTACTTGACACCCAAATGGTCAAGCACTCAAAGGCTTCCCATGGACATTCTATTTGGTTAGAGTAAAGAGAGAAGTGAGGACAGTTACATCTCTGATTCCTTTGAATTTTAGTAAATGGTAATTTTTATCTTCCTTTTCTTCCTGTCGAGGAGCATTTGGATTTAGCAGGCAATGCAAGCTTAAACTATTGTGGTTTCATTAAAATCCTGGTTTCACACCTGTGTAGATGGGCAATCCACCATTGATAAGGTTTTGATTAGTTACGATAATAATGACTTTAGCTAATATTTGTAGCTCACCCTGGAGAAATTCTCTGTGTTATTCGACTTAACCCTCACAGCACACCTGTGAAGTTAGTATCCGTGTCATTCTAGGGATGAAAGAGACAAAGTGCTGAGAAGGTCTTGCAGCCTCTTCAAGGTTGTAGCAGGGATGAGATTTAGACCAATAGCCGTCTCCCACGCTGTCCCTTCTACTGAGATCCCCCTCCCTCGGAGTGAAAGTGATCCACTGCCTCTGGAGAAACAAGGGATACCTGATGGTCCTGCCTATGGAGGCTGTAACAAGTTAAATGTTGGACAAATGTTTGCTTTTCATAAAGCAAACTTTAATGCCTTTATCTTTCCAAATGTGTATAGTTCCCACTGTTGGCCATTCCGGGAGCCAGGGAACAGAGGCAGCTCGAAGGAGCCTTTATTTACATTTCGAGAAGTGGAGTCAAGCATTTTTCTTGTCTACACAGTCAGTAGTGCTAATGTTGTCTGTAGACTCACTGCAGGTTCCTGGGGTTGTGTGCTCCTGCCACTCCCATCCCTGGCTACCACGAGTGAGGGCTCCCTCCTTGTCCTCATTGTGCCTAGACCCCCAGTTCCCAGTTCCAGGCGGGCATTTCCCATGCCTGTGCCAGGAATACAGCATTTCTCCAAATTGTCATATCACTCCTTCATTTACAAAAGAAAAGTTTATGTTTTGGTAGAGGTTTGAGGTAGGGTCTCGCTATGTACTTCAGGCTGGTCTTGAACTCACTATGTAGCCCAGATGGGTCTTTTCCTTAAAATGTATTTTGTTGTCACAGGGTCTTGCAGTGCAACTCAGACTTGTGGTGATTCTCCTGTTTTCAGCCTCCCTGGCGCTGGAATTGTAGGCATGTGCCACCACTCAGGACTCTGGCCAGCTCAGCCCACCCTGGGATGGGGCTGGAGCAGCATGTGGTGCTGGAGATCGAAATGTAGTCCCTGAATTTGCCTAAGCTTGCCTACGCAGGCACTTTAGTCTGCTGAGCTATCTCTCCAGCCCCAACCAGGTGGGTCTTGAACCTGCTGTAATCTTTCTGCCTCAGCCTTCTGATGGCTCAAGTTATAGGTGTGTGTCACCACCCTTGCTAAAAAACAACATCAAAAATATTAAAAGCAGTTTTAAGTTCATGGCAAAACAGAGGAAGGTACAGAGATTTCTCATATACGGAGGCCACCCTCCACACATCAGCATCACCCGCAGTGTCACAGTCCCTTCTCCGGATGAGCCTACATGGCCATCATCCTCACACAGACCATACTTGAGGGAGGGTTTGCCCTTGGTAGTACTCATCCTGGAGGGTGAGGAGATAGCTCTGTGGCACAAGCACCTGCCTTGTAGTGCTCCTACTGCAGGCTCCAACACAAGTACAGTGACATGTGTCCACCACCGGAGTGTAAATGGGCCTTGTTCCTCACCCCAGAGGTCCTCTGGGTTCTGCCTGTTTGTCCTTTCTCCTCTCTGATGCCTACCAACCACTGATCTTATTAGAGTGCCATAGTGTTGCCATTCTATCCCTTTACTTTAAAGTTGGTGCTACTAGCTAATTTGTGTTTAGTGCAATATCTGTCTTTGTGGTGGATGATATAACTCATTGTGATTTAATGAATTAGGTCTCAATATGTAGTCCAGACTGCCCCAAACTAGATCCTCTTGCCTCCAGAGTGATCTGTTTATTTTTGTCTATTTGGATTTTCTCCTATTATTCTAACTTCATGGTAAGTGATACTATCTTATATTTGGTATTTTTTTTCTGTATTTAGGAGTTTTTAAAAAATTTTTTCTGTACTTAGGGCAGGGTCTACAGGGTGTTCAGGGTCTTACTATGTAGATTGGACTCTTACTGATTCCCCTGTTTACAGCCTCCCAAGTGCTGGGATTATAGACCGGTGCCACCACTCCCAGTCTTAATCGTCCCCTCAGCATGCCTCAGGCTGAGAGGGGCTGGCAAAAGCGCACCAGAAATCCAGGGATGGAACACTGGCTGCTGCGCACTGCCTAGGCAGGCACATTAGTCCGCTGAGCTATCTGACTGGCTTCCTTGGTTTCTTGATTAGCCACTTCAGCCTGTTTTCCCTTGGCTCTCCTTTTTTTCCCTTTTGCTTGCACTTTTTTGTCTTAAGATTTATCCTTGATGGCTGCCTTTTTTGGTTTCATTTCCACTTTAGCAGGAACAGGTTTAGCTGACAACCTCACCGATCTCCTCTTGGGCTCCTCTTTCACTGCCCCTTTGGCAGGCGGGCTAGCTGACCTTCCTCTTATGCGTCTTGGGAGGAGCAGGGGTGCATTTGCCCTTCACTGTCAGAGCTGCTGATCTGGTGCCCTTATCACACAGCCACAATCCAGTCTCTCCTGAAGGCCCTCCCTGTGCATGCAGGAGGCTTTTGGATGCATGTGGGTGTAGAAATATAGATTTGAGGGGCCGGGGAGATGGCTCAGTAGATAAGCGCTTCCTTGGCAAGCACAAGGGCCTGAGTTCAATCCAATATCTTATATTTGGATAGTTGCTTTATAATTACTTATTTTAAGAGTAGGAAGAACTTATTAAGAAAAAGGCTTCTGTCTGAGAGGGAAAAAAAGGGAGCTTGGAAAGTGGGTTTCTCACCAACTCCACTCCTCAAGGGTGTTTATTGAGCAGAGCCATGAGGTGAGGTGGGCTTAAGGCAGAGCAGAACTATAACCAATCAATGCAATTACAATCTCATCACTTAGGCAGTACTGAACCAATGGCAGATCATTGGATGAGTGAGAGGTGGGACAAAACTATGGTCAACCAATAAGCTAGTTCCTTCATAATTACAAGTGCTACCTTATCTTCCCCAGAATTTCATGAGATGTGTACTTTATACTCATTGTACAGATGAAGAAGTGGAGATTCAGTTATTCTTGGTGATTTGTCCAGTGGGACTATAGTGAAGATGTTTTTTAGCAGTACCCATTCTGCTCCTTATTGGTATGATCCCGATTTTTGCCAGTCAACTTCTTCATTCTCAAGGTGTGAAGTCCTTGAATGGTTGAGCCAGATGACAGTTCCAGAGGATAAGGGGACTATCTGAGTCATGTGAGATCTGAGAACCACTGAAAGTCAACCCCTACAGAGCCAGTTGGAGTTCTCCTGAGAGCGACCTGAAGCAGGGGCCACAGGAGAAATGAGACAGATGAAAATGGAGTTGATGCAAAAGGGTGCCAAGCTTATACAAAGTCACCATCTTTTCACCAGGCTGGGAGATTCCTTTTTTCTTTAATTTTTTTGAGACAGAACTTACTATGTAGACCAGGCTGGCTTTGAACTCACCATGTAGTCTTTGAACTCTTGGTGATCCTCCTGCCTCAGCCTCCCCAGGTTCTGGGATTTCAGGCCTGCACCATCACACCCAGCTTCTGGTGGAAGTCTCAGTTGAGAAAACCACAGCACTGCCCTTTCGCTTCCGCCAGGTGAACAGGGTGCCCGCTGGCAAGTCCTGCTCATTCCCTGGGCAAAGTTGGAGGACTGCTGTGACCTGCACATCTGTGTCCAAGGCCAGCAGGCTGGCCCTGCTTGGGGCTTCGTCGCAGGGTCTGAGTGTGACTGCAGAGGCCTGTGAGGCCTCATTAGGACGCCACCCCTCATCCTCCCCGGCACCTCACCTTCTCCTAGCGGCTGCATTATTGCCTATTTAAGCACCTTCCCCAACAGCTTTCCTGTGTGAAGAAAGAGTTAAAGAGTGTCCAGCCCATGATACTCAAGGCCACCCGGCCTTCATTGTGAGTAGAAACGTGGCCTTTTCTGTCTTCCAGGACTTCTTTTATTCTCTCAAAGAACTAAAAAATAATCATTAATGGCTTTGTAGGATTATCTTTCCATTCCCGAGTCTCTTAGAATAAATGCAACGAGGCTGGTGGTTGGGGCACGTTCAGTCTCAGAACATCCTCGGCCATTCTCTGTTTCTACAGAAAGATGAAAGAACAACCAGAAAGCTCCTGACCTTGGCAATGAGATTTTCTGTCTCTCTGTTTTGCTTTGTGTCTGGCATTGCTTTCCTCTCAATGATTTTTGTTAGAACAAAATTAATACACACTTACTGCCAACATGTCAAATAATGACATAAAATTCAAAGCATAACCCCATTCTTTATGAACTCACCCTTCCCAGTCCAACCCTCTGGAACTAATCACCTTCAACAAATTGTATTTGAAACTTGCCCAACAGTTTTGATGCATTTCCAAAATTCTTTGAAAAAAAGAAGAAAAAAGGAATCTCCCAGCCTGGTGAAAAGATGGTGGCTTTTTATAAGCTTGGCACCCTTTTGCATCAATTCCATTTTCAGTTGTCTCACTTCTCCTGAAAAGAATATATATGTTCTCTGTTTACTCACCATACTCACTCACTTTGGGGAGTCACTGGGGCTATTTTTATACTATTTTGCAATTATCAGAGTATTTGAGAGACTTGGTGTGGTGATCCGCACATTCATTCTCTTCAAACTTTGCACCCTAGTTTCTCAGCTGGATTTGACCACGATTCGCTGAACCATTCTCTAGTGGATGGGTATTTCAGTTGTGTCTATTGCCCATTATTTTACCCTATTTTTGATAAATATTGCCACATAAGTTTCCCCAAAAGGTAGTATCAGTTCCTGCTGCCACAGAATTGTATGAAAGTACCAGTTTCTCAACATGTTTGCCAGCACCGGAGGTGATGGAGTTTTACATTTTTACCAGGCAAGAAGTGTAAAATGGAATTGGGTTGTTATTTTAAAATCCATTCCTTTTGCTACTGTGAGGAATTTGCTGCTTTTCAGTATTTCTTAGCTATAAATATTTCCTTAGAGGATTTCTTTGATAAATCATTTAATCATATGTCTATCATATCTTTTATCATAGTACTATCATACTGTCTGACTCTTCCTTCCAATTTTGCAGAAGCAGCTTGCATTGTTACATATACTGAAGCAGCTCATTTGACTCACCAAGTAGAAGATTTTGCTGTATTTCTATTGATTTAAAATTGCTGGTTTTTCTTGATATTGAGGTGTTCTTGGTTTCATGATTGGAAGAAACATTTTCCACTATACTTTTATTAATTTTTGTTTCCTAAACCTTAGATGATGTGAAATAGGAACTTAAATGTTGTCAATTATTCCAACCCATTTTGGTGAATATCAGTTTATCCTTTTTGTTCTGATTTGAAGCATCACCTTGACCGTTCTTCCTAAGCCTGTCTTCACACTCTCTCTAGACTCCCTGTGCTGTCTCACAGTAGTATACTTGGGGACTGTGAACACGCCTCGCTGCTGGTCAAACAGCTTTGGAACTGTACTCCCTGTGTCAGAATTCCAGCTCTGCCTTTTACCAGTGCTGTGACTTTGATGAGCCACAAGATCTTCCTTGATCTCACTTTCTCCATCTGGAAAACACGAACAATAATATCAGCCTAATCATGCTGTGACGATAAAATGGAATCAGACACACTGAGCATTTAATGAAATTACTGGCTCGCTGTAAGTGATGATTTCCTAGGTAACTTCAAGTCTGAGCACCTACCACATGCTACATAGTGATTTTGTCAGTAAGTCTTAAAATTTCTGTTTAAAAATAATACATAAGCTTTAGAAGCATTGATTTACTGGATTTGTGACCAATGCTTCTAAACTCTATTTGGCTCACTGTAAGACATGTGCTATCTTCAATTTGTTTTTCTCCTTTTGTATAACAATAGACACTGGGCAACCATGGCAATTTGAGACTCAACATCTTAGATTTTCTAGCTATTATATCCTCAACCTTTTTAGGTTCCCTTGTCTTTCTGGCTTCTATATCTGTGTCTAAGTTAGTTCTGAAAAGGCACTTACCATGTATTAAGAACTGGGAAAAACAAACTCAAACATAATTATGCATTTTCTATTCTGATGACTTTCATAGCTATGTTATCTAAAAACAATATTCTGTATAGGCTGCTAGTCAAAGCTTAACATTATTTTAACATTAATTGAATTTTTAAAATGAGAGTCCTGGTAGTTGGGTTGGTCCCGAGACCTTGGTCTACTGAGTTCCTAGCTCATCCTGCATCCTGTCACCCTCTGCTCCCTGGTTCTCTGTTAGGCACCCTCCTCCCTTGGTTTAAACACTTCTAGGATAGCTCTCCTCTGGGATCAGGGAGCTTTATATTGAAAACCTACTGTGGCAGAGACTAGCTGATTCAATATCCTTTCCCCAGATGCAGGGAAGATTATATTCCTTGCCTTCCCTGGAGGATAGATTGGGACTGCCTCCTAACCTACAAGTGATGGGATGTGCTTAGAAGTCATAGCACCACTCTGGCTCTGACAATAAAGTACACCATGTGTGTCAGTTAATTGTATGCCTCCATTCTGCTGTGCCATAGTGTCCAGATAAATGCTCAAATGTTGTCCTGGATGTCTCTGTGAGGATGTTATTAGGTGAACTTGACACATATCAATGGTAAATTGCAGATGATTCTTCGTGATGTGGGACAAGGTATCCAGTCAGTTGAGGAGTCAAGTAAGGCAAAAGACTGACCTCCGGTGAGTCAGAAGGGGTTCTGGCAGTCGATGACCTTCAGACCTGAAATGCAGGATCAGTGCTTTGCTGGTCTTCAGACTTCTAGCCCATCCTGCAGTGTGTTAGTCAGTTGTCCACTACTAAACCAAAATCTTTGAGAAAACTAACTTATGGGGGGCATAGCCTACATCTTGACTGCTGCACACACCCAAGTATATCATCAGAGGTGTATCCTCCTACAAAAATTGGCAGGAAAGGTAGTTGTTAACATGGCATTTCATTTCTAATAGAATTGGTAGAAATACTAGAGAAACAATTGGAAAAAAAAGTGGCAGGAACTCAGAAACATATCTAAGGCTATATGTCAGCAACTTTTTGCTATTATGGCCACTGGACTCACTGCCATTTGTGCTATAAAGACTGCCCCAGCATCTTCATGTCATTCTCTAGATAGAAGAAATGGTTCTCCAAACCTGGGTCAAGTATTCAAGACATAATGGCCTGGAGTTAGCGACAGGGATTCTTCTGAATAGAAAGGATGAGATGGACAGATTCTGGGAGGCTAAGCGTAATGACTACCTATCAAAGGCAGATAGTTTCAAGTAATACTGGGCTCCAGAGAAAGGGAAAAGATAAAAGAAACTCTGGGCATTAGTGATATCAGAAGGCAGCATAGATGAAGTTTCTGGTCACACAGGAAAAACTAGAAACCATCAGGGTGAATAGGATTCTTTGGCTTTGAGTATATATTAAAGAAAATCCTGAATTTCAAGAAATAAAAGCAAACTCAAATCAACCTAAGCCGAGGGTAGGGCGAGGGATTTATTTCCCCATGAAATTGAAAAGTCTTAGAATTTTTTGATGTCACTAGAAGGCTTTCTCTGTGCCTCTCACCTGTACTGTCTTCTATATTTTCTCCCTTCACAAGCTCGTCTTGGTAGCAACTCCAGATCTGTGTTTCTTCAAGTTTGTGATCAGACAGAAGCAGTATGTCCCTTTCCAGGAAGTCCCAGCAGAATCCTATGTATGTTTCATTGGCTCTGCTTGGTGATATACCCATTCTTCACCTCATCATATAACTGACTGGCCAAGCCAAGTCACATGTCCACCTGAGAGTGCTCCTGTTACGGAGATTGATTCTCCTCCAGCACAGAAGGAAAAATAGGAGAAAGTAGTTATCCAGAGAAGAACTGAAAGAGGGCACACATATGTGTTAGTAACAAACACACACTGCCAGTTTTTGAGAAACTCACCTCCCCTCCCCCCGGCAGGCAGTGGTGGAGCAATGTTCCAGCCAGTAGGCCTGACTCAGTAAAGATCAGGAGTTGATTTTCCAATAGGGAATCCACACGAATACCAGAGAATGGTGCAGAAAGAAAAGAGTAGGGTTATAGACTCCCTGGAAGCTGGCCTGGAGTCAGAGCTTTTGCAGGCACAACAGATACCTGTCCTGCAAAACAAACCCCAGACCCCAGCTGCTGGAAGCTGGGAGTCTGGTCAGCATCAGCTTAAGGACTGCCTGGGAAGGAGCCACTTGGCCCCTGTAGAGTCAAAGAGGCTGGGACCTCATCCAGCTGACCCAGAATTAATTCTCTCAGAAGCAGATGGCAATACAGGTAGCTAGACCAGGAAATCATTTCCTCTGCCTAATCTCCTTTGACCCTTTGCTTAATTCATATATCTCCAAGTATCCTTGCCCTTCCTGCTAGTTTTGTTGACATCTTGTTCTCTCCTTCCTGTCTTTCTCCTATATGATGAATTGAGTTTCCTCCTTTCCTTATTTAGTCCTCTGATTCCTACCCATAGCTAGGTTGAACTTCAAGGCATGAAGATCAGAAGGAATCAGGCACTGGTCTCAGCACGATTCCAGATTTTGATGTCCTTGCCCCTAATCATGGATTGAACAGTGTCCTCTAAAAGTCACGCCCACCTTAGAATGTGAACTAATCTAGAAACAGGGCTTCTGAAGATGTAATTAACAATCATGAGATGACCTCATGCTGGGTGTCCAGCAGACCCTGCATCCAGCGACTAATGTCCTTATGAGAACTAGTGAGGACAACGTGAGGTGGAAGCCAAGATTGGAGGGATGTGTTCGTGAAGCAAGGAAGGCCAAGCGTTGTCGACGGCCATGAGAAGCAAGAGAGCAGCATAGAAAATTTCAGAAGCCAACCCACCAAGAACTTGATTCCAGATTGCTAGCCTCTGGCACTGGGAGAGAGCATGGCTTGTGGTATTTGTTAAGCCCCCTAGGAAATTCATGTTTCTCTTGGGACCCTGATGTGCCTATTGTCTCATACACAGAACCTGCTGACCAAGGCCACATGGCTGGTGAGTGGCAGAAATTGAATTTGAACCCAGTTCTTATTCCTAGGCTAAGACTATTTACTTCTCAAGCTTGAGTCTTGTGGAAGGAGGTCACATGGGACTATTTGGTCAAAGGAGACAAGGAGGGCACAAGAAGCCCTCATGCCAACCTTGATCATTATTAACTTTGTCCTGAGGTTATGGGTTAGATATTCCTGTTGTTTAATTTACACATTTCTGGTAAGAAAGAGAGAATGCATTGTCTATATTACCTGTATGTTGTGTACAATGAAATGGAAAAATTCTGTTAATCCCCCAAATGTTTATTTGTGAGCTTCAAACTACTAAATTAGAGAATCATCTAATTGCTAGCCGGATGTTTGCTTGGTTCAAGCATGGAGAGAGTCAAACATCTCCTTAGTTGGCTTTGTTTAAGAAAAAAATTAGAGGGGTGACTCAGAATGTAAAAATCACATTATCTTAAACAATATGAATAGAGTCAAGGCAAGGACCTCATTATCTGTAGGTGGAATCAGAAAGCAGAGATTCTCTATTACAGCCCAGAGCAGGGTTTGTGGTTGTCTGCTTTCCTTCCTCTCTCAGACAATTTAACTCATTGTTGATTAATCAAGTCCAGTTGAGAGCACTGAAGTCATACCAGTGTGTTGAAGAAAATAGATGGCATTTGAAATTAGTTGCGGGAGGGGTTATTATGAAACAATTCAACTGGGAGCAATTGGTTTCCATTTAGAAGAAAAGGTAATGTTAATCTTACCTTACAGCATCTTTGTTGCAAACAACAGGAGCCTTTCCAGCTCATGTAAGTGGAAAAGGAAATCATTAAATTAGTTAAAAGACATGGTAGACTTGAACTCTCCAAGAAGGATAGGAATCTGGTTTAAGAGCAGTGCAGCCAGAGGGAAAGTTCCAGTTAGGGTGCAGGCCAGCGCTAGAGGAGATTCTCCTGCCTCCCTCCCAAGCACAAGCCAACAGAATTGACTGGAACAGCCAGGCAAAGAGGGAGCCACAGAACCTTGGCCATCATTGCCTCCGCGATGCAATGTTTGTGCTACCACCTTCCCCAGACTGGATTTCTATTTTGTTTTATTTTTATTTTTTGTATTTTGGGGAAGGGTCTACAGGGTGTGGGGTCTCACTACTAGATTGGACCCGTAGTGATTCTTCTATTTACAGCCTCTCAAGTGCTGGGATTACAGGTGTGTGCCACCACGCCCAGTCTCAATCTACTGTCTCAGCACACCCCGGGGGCGGGTCCAGCAGGGCAAGCCCGGGGATCGAACCGCCCAGACTGGATTTCTGAAGGACCCTGCTCACACTCATCACTGGTTTTTAAACTGAAATTTCACACAAACTAACTGATTGGTGGGATCTTGGTCCCTTGACTGTATCTTATTTTCAAAGACAGCTGGGATATCTACTTTCTGGCTTCTGCCATGAGAGAGGTACAAACTGATAAAGTGGAGATGACCTCTCCACGCATACATGACAAAATACACCAAAATTTGGAATTGGTGGTCAGCCAAAAAGTATAACTAATGTTCACCACTATCATTTAAAATTCGTTCTGGAAATTGAAGAGTTAAAGAGTTACCTGGACAAAAAGAAATCCTAAAAAACTGGAAGATATAGGTGAATACTGAAGCAATTGGAGAATGAAGAAGGACTTTTTGAACATAAAAGCAATAGAAGACATCACAAATGAACTGATCAGTAGATTCAACTACTTAAAAATCCAATCCTACAGCAAGCAAACCATGAACAATTATACTGGCTACCCCATGGTGTTGTTGGCCCCCTTTAAAGCCTGCACATACATAAAGCCAAAGTCAAGTGAATAAAATATATTTGGATAATTATCAGAGTTCTCACAGTTGAAGTCAAAAGCAACACTATTTTAATTGTTTGAAACCCAGCTTTATTCTACACCAGAAAAGTATTGATATTTCTAAGGACAAAGCTTTTATTTCTTTTTCTGTCTTAAGAATTAATCACTTTTGCATATTCAGTAAGTTTAATTATTTTTATTGTTCTGATTACTTTCTACCTTTAAGAGGAATTTAAATAATCTATGTCTAGACTTGTGCAATTCTTTTAATTAGAAAGAAGAGCGGCTTGGGTTGCAAAATAGATTTTCTTCCAGTTCTCTCAGCTCTGTTTATTGTTGAATGTATTACTGCTAAGGGAAGGCAGATGTGGAGCAGTAAAAAAAAATCCTCTTTATTCCTTTTCATTACAGCTACTGGAGATTGTTTGGACTGGGCTTCATGGCTAGCTGGGGTCTGACAATTGCTTTTTAGTGGCAACATTAAATATATTGCCTTTTCATTTCCTATCAGATTTAAAATATAGCATTCAGATGGTAATAAACTCAATCTGCAAAGAAATGAAGGAGAAAGAAGAACAAGTCCAAGGCCTGACAGGGATGTGTGGAGAAGGGTCATAGTGCTGAGCCTGTAAGCAAGCAACACAGCTACATCCCGAGCTCTGGCCTGCTCTAAGGGGAAGGGGGCGCAGGGAAGAGCAAACTGCTGTTGTTGGGAAGGATGACTATCTGATAAACACAGTCGTCACTGTTTTGGAGTTACTGATCTCAGATTTATCAAACGAGAGAATTTGTAGACAACAGTGAACATTAGGGTATATTCTGATGCAGTGCTTTGCTTTGTTGGAGTTCCCCGTATTGTAAAATTTCCAAAGTTCTTATTTTATGAGAAGAAACAGAATCAGCCAGAAAACCTCATGCTGGCATGTATATGTCAGTACTTTGAATCAATAAGCCTAACTATTTCTTTTTATAAACCTTTTGAAGATGATAGGTGTCTTTGCTTTCTCATCCCTCTACCCCAATACCTGACATCCACAACTTAAAGGAGGAGAAATTTAATTTGGTTCATGGTTACAGAGGATTCAGTCCATGATTAGCTGGTTCCAAGGAAAGAAATCCTGGTGGAAGGGTGTGATGTGATAAAGTGGCTTAGTTCATGGTATCTGGGAAACAGAGCAGGGGGCTGGTGCTAGAGGAGAAGGATCCAGGAAGCACAGACAGCACCTACAATGATACTCTTCTGTGAACCAACCAGAACCTCCCAGAAATGTGCTTTACTAATTCCCTGGCATTGTTTAGATGACTCAAGGTGGCCCATTATATCCTGATACCTCTTAGAAACACTTAATTTCCAAATAAAGACAATAACAAGTTTATTATTCTGCCTAACATGATAAAACTATCCTGTGAACAAATACACATACCATAATTTTTTCCCAAGGCAGCAGTAGTTCTAGCTTTTTTTTTTTTTTTTTAAAGTCCAAGCCAAACTCTTTTCTGGGACCCAAGACAAACCCTCAGTTGTATACTTTTGGAAAAATAAAATACAAGTTATGTAATCTTGAGGCACAGTAGCACAGGGTAGACATTCCCATTTCAAAAGGGAGAATAGGGGATAGAAAAGAATTGACCCAAACAAGACTAAAAGCTAAGAAGCAAACATGTACTGTATTGGGGGCACATAGTGGTGAGATGTGAGTTCCAGCAGGCTTAAGCAACCCTACCACTAGGGACTTGCTGCTTGCAGCCCACACAGTCTCTCTGTGGTATAGGCTCCATTCTTGGGATAAAGCTTTCCTTAGCAGATGTTCCAGGTGCCTGGAACCTGCCACCAACTGCTTGGGGTCTTCATGCACCTTTAGATCTATTCCCATAGCTCTCCCAAGGGCTCCTTTGAAATCTGTATGGAAGCCTTCCTGAGCCCATGGGGATGTGCCATGCTTGGCTGCCTGCTTGGGTAGTAGCTAAGCCCCTTTGGACCATGGAAGTAGTGGCCTCTGAATGCTTGGATGGCCAAGCACAGCTAACTGAATCATAAGAATGAATTACCCAGGGGGCCTATGTTAACGAGAGGCCCAGAATTTCTCTTCTAAAATAGAAAGTTTATACTTTCACACCCTTGAGTCTAAAAGGACTTGGATCTTGCTGATTTCTAAGAAGTGTTTTTCTTCTTGTGTCCATACAAAGTACTAGGCTGGGGAGATAGCTCAGTAGAATAAGTGCTTGCCTGGTAAGCACAAGGGCCTAAGTTCAATCCCTGGTTCTGCCAAAAAAAAAAAAAAATCATATACAAAGTACTTTGTTTCTTTTTAATAGTGCTAATTTCTTCACCAATAACACCCCCATTGCCCTCAGATTTCCATATTCATCCTTCTTGGTCCAAACATAATTTTAAAAATTTTTTTTTCTTGGGCTGGGAGATAGGTAAGTGGCCAGTGCCTGCCTGGCAAACCTAAGTTTGATCCCTGGTACTGCATACTGTATGGGCACAAGAAACCCAGGCACACTGTGGTCAGCCACCAAATCAGTGAACTGGGGAGTCAGATGCAGGAAGATCACTATGAGTCCAAGCTGGATAGCAAGACCCTGTACCAAATAAATAAATAA
>NW_004524582.1:11145516-11146025 GCF_000260255.1 Octodon degus | reverse complement strand
AGCAATTAACCACTAGGAAGAATGTATGCAATGTGTTAATTATTGAAACTGTCCTAGCAATTTGGTTTGAAACTGTCTCATTGCTATTTGTTTCTTAATAAAATTATAGAAAAAAAAAAAAAAGAAGAGTGGAGGATCACCTGGATGACTTTCTTGAAAGAATGGCAATAATCTCCTTCTTGGCTAAGCCTGACTCTATTTCCAGGTATTGATATGTACAGAGATGGATATGGTTTTTCTTAATCCTTCAATATACTTTAAGCAATACAAATCAGTCTAGTGAGAGGTACTGGTGTGTATTCTTTCAAGCAAGGTAACATGGCAGTGTGGCCCCATCCTGTTCCTTCCACAAAACATGTGTGATTTGGGCAAGAAAGAGAACCATGCTTCATGTAGTCAGCTAGGGTTTATATAAGAGACTGTGATAGGCTGGCCAAATAGCTCAGTGGATTAAAGCACCTGCAAGCAGGCACAGGGGCCAGGGGTTCAATCCCCTGGCCTGCCGTGCT
>NW_004524582.1:11141915-11145051 GCF_000260255.1 Octodon degus | reverse complement strand
AGAGAGAGAGAGAGAGAGAGAGAGAGAGAGAGAGAGAGAGAGAGAGAGAAAGAAAGACTATGACTTTTCAGGGCATAAAAGATTACACATCAGAGCAGAAGCACTGACTCCAAACCAACATTAGATACTACCTTGAATTATGTTATGCAGATTGCTCTTTCTTCATATCCTTCTCTCCTATTTTCCTGAGACAGGATCTTGCTACGCAGTTCAGGCTGGCCTTGAGCTCACTTTGTAGTTTAGAGTGCTCTTGAACTTGCAGTCATCCTCCTGCCTCAGTCTCTTGAGTGGTGCGATAGCTCAGTTGTAGGCACGGTGACCCTGCAGCCAGCCTACCGCGCTTCAAAGCTCTGCTCCGCCACTCACCAGCTTGGCAATCGTGAATGAATCCCCTTAACACTTCTGCACCTTCTTAGTTTGGACATGAAAGGCAAGATTCTCCACCCCTGCGTGGTGAAGTTGTTCCTTACTAGTAAGCAAGGGATTTTGTCCAATCAGCACCAGGGGATCAATGAAAACCTACATAAAGTTTCTTTTTTCCAAACTGGAATTAAATAAATTCTTCCTTAACTGCAAAGGAGATAAATACAAATCAGGAGATTAAAAAAGAAAAAAAAGAGAAGAAGGTAGCAAAATAACTTTAGAGAGATGTGGGAGATGAGGATTTTCCTTTGGAGTCCTGTCTTTTACTGGTATATATTGCTCATCCTTTTCTAAGAGAATGCAATAGAATTCAAACCTCATGCCAAAAACGAGGTGAAATTTGAGCATGTGTCTCAAGGACTACTTAGGAGGAACCATACAGAAAAGAGTTGCAGAAGACTACTAATTGGTTGGGCTCCTAGCCTTTCCAGCCTTGCTGCAGCTGCTTTGCAGCCGTTTTCAGCATCCAAACAACCGCAAGCTACTGTTCCCAGGATGGTGATCTGTGTGTGTACTGCATCTTCTTCTGGCTCTACAGCGATGAGGAAGAAACAGCAAGATGTGCTTGGTTTCAAATAGGATTTGAAGAACAAGATATTGCAGCCTGTGAAGAGAATCGGAAGCAGATGAGAGCAAATGTACCAGAAAACCATCGAGCAGCCACAGGTATCTCTTGCTGCCTCAGACTTTCAGTGAAAGCCAGTACCCTGGGGACTATGATGCTTTCTTTGAAGCCTGAGAAAATAGTGCAGTGCGTGCCTTTGTAGGCTTAAAGGCACCACCCGGTTCAAAGGAAGCAGAAGCCCAGGCAGAGCAGCAAGCATGAACCTCAAGCATTCTGCCTTAAGCATCTTGAAAAATGAATCCCTATTGCTTTTATAAAATAAGTTTTTCAAATAGCAGAATTATCTTGATTTCAATAGAAATTGCTTGAAGTTTAAATAATGAGGTGGATTTTCATGTATAATAAAAGAAGTGCATAGGCAAAATATGAACATGAAATTGTCATGGAATTGGGATAGTAAGCTTAAAGAGGCAGCCTCTTAAATAGAGTTCAGACTTTAACTATTAAAAAGTATGTTGTCATTTATTACCCAAGATTTGTTTTCCATAGGTTTTTGCTGAAAGAAATTTTAGTGGATTTCCCCTTTCCAACACATATTGTAACTGTGAATGCTGGTGTTTCTTGACACCGTACCTTTTTGTTTCAGTTTAGTCATAAATTGTTTGAACAAATTAAACCAAGCAGAAATAATACCTTCTGTGCCCTATTCCATGCAAATGTATAAATATCAAGTAAAAGGGTTATGTTAATCAGTGTTCCATTGCTGTGACAAAACATCTGAGGAACAATTTAAAAGAAGAGAAGCTTCCATTTGGCTCATGGTTTTGAGGGTCCTTGTCACTCGGCCTTGTCACTGCTGGCCTGTGGCAAGCAAGAGCATGAATGTGCTGGGGAGAGCCTGGAAGGACAAAGCTGCTCACTCAGGGGGCAGGGAAACTGAGAGAAAGGCCTCTTTTGCAGCAAAGTTCCTACCCCCAAACACATTCCAATATGAATTAATCGATAGATTAATACAGGTTAATATGTTGATAAATTTAGAGCTTCTGCTAGCCAATAATTTTTTTTTTTTGGCAGAACCGGGGATTGAACTCAGGCCCTTGCACTTGCCAGAGAAGCGCTTATTCCACTGAGCCATCTCCCCAGCCCCTTATCCAATAATTTTTGAAAGGCTTCAAGGCCACCTACTGCTGCTGTGGGGACCAAGCTTTCAACACACGAGCTTTTGAGGGACACTGTAGATACCAATCATGACAAAGGACATCTTTTAAAATATTATTAAAGAATTCTAGGCAAGAAAATCATTTAAATCAGAAGAGAAGGTTTTCTGTATTAGCTCTGCACTAGCTATTTCTAAAAATTACATCTTTCTTTAGTTCATCCTATATCTTGTTTGCCAGTCTGTACTCTATAAAAATCAACATATAATGCAAAAATGGCTTTGTTTATTGATAAGGAAATGATGTGATGCTTTATAATAAACTCAGTACTTTCAGGAAAAAAAAGACTATTAATTATCAAAATACTAATGGGGGTCATCTCTGAGTGACACATTTATACACAAGCTTAACTTTTTTCTTTACACTATCCTGTACTTTTTAACTTTTTGAAACATGACTGTATGTTGTTCTTGTTTTCAATAGAAATAAGAAAGCCACTGTGTGGGGGAAGTAGCTTGTGGCTTATTTTAAGCCAACTTGGAATTCATAAAATCTCTAGAAATCTCAACTTCAGAAATAATCTTTGCCCTCCCAATAGCTCAGCCTAAAAGAGAATGGTGCTCTGCCCAAGCCCGTCTGCAGACAGCTCCTCCATCTCCTAGAGGCTCTCATATTTCTTCAACTTTCCTGGAGGAAAATAATACCAATTTCATTGCTCTTTTCTCCCACAGCCAATTTTCCCAACCTTTTAATTATGTCAGCATCATTTATTATCAACATCAGCATCCATGAAAAAAAATTACTTTGCTCTGACCTCCATCCAAGTGAGTTATGAGATCATGCCTGCAGTTAACATTTGGAGAGTCTGAAATACAATCTTGCCAAATCACTCATCTCCAAGACATTGGGAAATAAAGTACAGCAACCAAATAGGTCCTAGAGGCCTTTGTCTCTGTGCACTTTCAGTTGTTACTGTAATTCTTTCTTTCTT
>NW_004524582.1:11136289-11141815 GCF_000260255.1 Octodon degus | reverse complement strand
TTCTTCTTCTTCTTCTTCTTCTTCTTCTTCTTCTTCTTCTTCTTCTTCTTCTTCTTCTTCTTCCTCTTCTTCTTCTTCTTCTTCTTCTTCTTCTTCTTCTTCTTCTTCTTCTTCTTCTTCTTCTTCTTCTTCTTCTTCCTCTTCCTCTTCCTCTTCCTCTTCCTCTTCCTCTTCCTCTTCTCCTCCTTCTCATTCTCTTCCTCTTCCTCCTTCTCCTCCTTCTCTTTCTTCTTCATTTATGTATTTGGTACAGGGTCTCACTACAGAGTTCAGACTCATAGTGATCCTCCTGTTTCTGCCTCCCCAGTGCTGGGATTGTAGTAGTGCACCACCCCGCCCAATCTCAGTGGCTGTCTCAGCACACCTAGGGGTGAGGCTGGCATAGCATGTGGTGCTGGGGTCAAACCCCAGTCCCTGTGTTTTCCTAAGCAGATGTTTAGTCTGCTGATCTATCTCACTGGCCCTGTTACTGAAATTCTTATCCAGGGGCAGCTGCTCATTTCTCAATCAGGAAACTCAGGAACAGGGAGCCAATCCTCCATAGTCCACCTGTCCTGCCTAAGTGCACAGTAATAGTTCTAATTATTCTATCACCCATAATGACAAATGAGCATTGTTCTTTTTATTGCTGTTGATTCTCATTATTCACTGTAGTAGCTGTTTATAAAATGGCTGTGAACATCGCATTAGCAAAAATCTCAACAGGTACTCTGCAGGGAAACGCAGGTTTGGTCACATAGAGGCTTCTGGTCACAACATTATCAAGTGATTAACAGGCAACTTTGATTTACGTGTGCTTTTATTA
This sequence comes from Octodon degus, assembly GCF_000260255.1. Taxonomy (NCBI): domain Eukaryota; kingdom Metazoa; phylum Chordata; class Mammalia; order Rodentia; family Octodontidae; genus Octodon; species Octodon degus. Next base: position 11,141,010 of record NW_004524582.1, on the reverse strand, counting down.
AAGTTACCTTGTTTAGCATTTATCATTGGTCCTTAGCAATTAACTTGTAACTAACAGTAGTCTATCTTACGCCTGCATGAAATTTACCTAATGTGTATTTCTCCAGAAAACTCACCCTAGCCTTCTTGTGCTTAGAAACACATTAGCACTATGTGTGTTGTGTGTGTGTGTGTGGGGGGGGGTATCAAGCAGCAAAAATCTCCAACAGAAAGGGCAAAAATGTGAAAAGCACAGTATTAGGGGCCAGGGAGATGGCTCAGTAGAATAAGCGCTTCCCTGGCAAGCACAAGGTCCTGAGTTCAATCCCTGGTTCCACCAAAAAAAGAAAAAGAAAAAAAAGAAAGAAAGAAAGAAAAAAGAAAAACACAGTATTAGACAGATCATGAAAAGACACTCGTTTGCAGCTTGCGAGCTGAAACAAGATGCTCGGTCTCAGCAGGGAAGGTGCTTTCTGGGTGGTGCAGGAGTTCTTGCCACTCTGCACTTAGACACACACGAACTCAAAAGCTCTGTGAGCACTTACTTGTGTTGCATTTCAGTGATGAATTCACAAACAAGAGATCCATAAGTACCAGGGACTGTATATGAATCTCTGCTAAGATTTATTTCACACTTTCTGCAAGGAATACTTCCACTACAACAGGTACTTCATATGCCATCTGCTCACTAAGCCTTTAAATAATTCCATAAGAAAATTGCTATTGTCAGTGCCATTTTACCTATGAAAAAACCAAATCTCAAGCAAAATAATGTTACCAAGCTACTGAGTGGCCGAGCAGGACCCATAAAGCCCACGGGCTTATCAGCAGCGTGACTCACAGACCTCCATGGTGAAGCTAGGGCTCAATGGGAAGAAGGCTTCCTAAGGTCAGTAGTTAGGGAACTTCAGATTGTCACCTTCAAGGCAAGAGGTAGCAGGTGTGGTGCAAAGCAGATCAAGGTTTGGAAATAGCACCTGAATGTGAATCTCGATTGCTTCATTGTGTGTAGGTAAATTTGAGTAAGGCCCATGGCCCCCTTCCTCCTCCGCATCTTGTTGCAAGTAGCACAAACACCACTCACACCAGCCTAAGCCAGGGGAGAGAGTATCAGGCAATAATGGTGAGCTCACAGGCTCTGGCGAGGGGACTGGCATCTGATGTGTACTGTGGCGATCCAGGGACCAGCACAACTCGAGGAAACTTGTGGTCCCACTGTTAGCCTTGGATACTGTGGCTCTTGTTTTAGAGAACCCCGAATAGTAGAATTCAGCTCCAAGAACTTCCTTATGTGATGTTCCTGGTTCAAATTTTAAAATAGCATATGACAAGCACTTAAAACGATTGTATTAGTAGATATTTGTGATGCATAATGAACACTGTCCTCATGGGGTATTGGTACACGTATGTATGGCAACTATATCCTTTCTACTTTTCCTTCCCTACTTCCTATCTTCTCCTATCACTAAGTCCCCTTTCTTATCTGTATAGAGCTTATCTCCCTGCTTCCTTTATTTTACTTTCTCTTTAAACTATTAGTATTCATTGGGTTCCTCATACAACAAAATCAAGCAACATTAAATGATTTATTTCACTTAGCACTAAGGATTCAAGCTGTACCCATTTTGCTACAAATGACTCCATTTTATCTTTATAACTGAGTGTGCTCCCCTGTGTACATTGACCTTACATTGCCTTTATCCATTCATCTGCTGGTGGGTCTATGGGCAAGATTCAGCTATTCCCAAGTCCGCTCCAGGAGATGGGCAGTGGCTCACTTGCAGATTTGAAGCTGAGACCTGTTTCCAAGTTTAGCCTTGGCTGGGCTGGGAGGCAGGGTGTAGCTTGGAGTGCCTCTCCCCTGACTTAACATTTGCCATCTCTTGTCTTACCACAATTGGCTCCAGGTCTCCTCCTCACCCTTGTTGCTTCCTTCCAGTCCCAGGAGAAGCTGGTGTCTCCCTACCTCTTTCCCTTTACTCTAGAAGACAGAGGAGGATGGATCCCATTGGTAAAGTGGGAAGAAATAGTGCGCATGCTCAATTCAGCTCCTCCCCTTTTCCCACTGCCATGTGTCATGGACTCCCTGCTTTGGACAGGAAGGTGGTTCCCTGTTGCCTAAAATCAGACAGGTACATCTAATTCTGTGGCTCAGAACTAGGAAATCCATTTACCGTCAGACGTACTGGCAGTCTTTATTAGTGAGGAGTGTGAACTTGGGCCCAAAGCCTTTTCTTCCTTTGTCTTACTGATGAATCACCTTCACAATCCTCTGGGCCCTGGCACCAACTCTAATACATGATGGGCTATTGATCAAATCCAGTGGAATTCTGGAATAATTGAAATTTCCTTCCTTAAGTCCTGAAATTACCTGGGCCATCTCACTTTCAAATTCATCCAGTTACCCAGTGAAAAAGGAAAGTGGTCTGGCAAGGAAAACAAACCACCCAGTGGGTCACAGTTAGCCTGCAGGGATGCCTAGTGATTTTGTTGCATGAAGGGCACTTGCCAGGAGCTGGTGTGATGCCCCAGGGCTACCCATGTCACTGTCCTCTTGTATGCAAACTTGACATGGCTCCCTAGAACTCCAGAGCTAAATATTATCCAAACACTGACAAGGAGCCCAATTGTTGCTCTTGTAAGCTGGGTATATTTTCTTTGTTCTGCTTCAGAGGGTATTATCAGTCCACCCAGGATGCCTTCTATTCAGAAAAGACCTTCTCAGAGAGCTGTAGGTGAAGTTTACAGTTTGGCATGATTTACACAGGGCTGGATTAGGCATCTGAAATAAGGTCAAAACCAAGCCCAATTTTTGGTCCTAGTTCTTAGTTTATTTTAGGTGTGTGGCATGTTGTTTGCACAAGAAGAGCACTCAGCACTGGGGATTTGAAAGGGGAAGTGGGGTCTGCCTTCTGGCAAACTGATCTTCTTGTTTGGGCCTCTCTTTAAAACAACTTGTTAATTATAAACACAAATATAAAACTGGCATTTTTATCTTCTGTTCATCTGCAGACTGGAACTAGCTTGGGCACCTGTTTTTGAGTACAAACTAAGACCTGTCTTATTGGCCATTCAGTCTGCCTGAGCATCATGATGGCTGCTTCCACAGAAAACATTCCACATAACCTTGTATCTGCTCTCTGAGCTGCATGTAGTAATAATCCATTTTACTGTGAAAGAAAGCGAGACTCACACCTGCCTACAATCGCTCAGTCACAGTTTGCTCACAGTTGCTCAGAAAGGGGAGATCTAGAAACACAATCCAAGTTTTAAGACCAAGTGTAGCCTAAGATTCTTTTTCCTCTAGGGTCAAAAGAATGGACTACACTTATTTAAAAATACAAAAATATTTGTCTGATAAAAATACCCTAAGTAAAAAATGCTTTTAAAAGCCTCCCCATTCCAAAGTGAGGTGCAGCCAGACCTCTGCAGGACTTGCAAAGGGAATTTTGAAAAGCCTGCTCTGCCATCCAGTGAGGGCCATGGCTGACCACCTTCCCTTGAGAGGGCTGCGGGTGCTGTGTGCTCTCCTCCTTTTGCGAGGGCAGGGAGGAAGGGCTATCTTTCCACTTCATGTCCTAGGACAAAAGTTGGCACTGTCCTTGCTGGAGTTAAAGGAGCCCATTCTTGACATTTATCTCTCCCTGACAAATCCAACAAGCAGGTAACTGGGAAACTAGCCTGAGGTGACAGAGTAGAGAATCCCCCCAATGGAAGCGAACAGTGATTTACTGATGGGGAGTGAGGATGCTTCCCTTGGGGCCAAAACTTTGGAATAATTCAGTTGGGGGTCATCTTGAATTCCATCTGTTGTAATCAGGGGTTACCAGGGTAAAAACTTATTATAGGACATATAATTTTCAGGATTATAATATTCGCCAAGCGAGTCAAAGGCAAAAGAGTGCAGGAGATCTTTCCACACATTGGAGACCCAAAGAATCAGCTAAGGGCCTGGACCCACAGCAATGTCCTGAACCAATCCATAAGGCCTGGAGCCCACAATGATGTCTCATGTGTGTCTGTATCAAGCATCTGCACTAGGAAGGCCCAAAGGTCTGCGGTGGAAGCTAGGAAGCCTGTACCAGCGTGATGAAGGATCTGTGCCAGCAGGCTGAGGGGTCTGCGCTGGAGCCATGAAGCCACACTAAAGGTAAGAGCTGAGTCTCCTAAAGAGCACTGCAGCCATCCTCAGCAACAGTGAGGACCTAAACTCCTCCAATGATAACAGCTGAGTTCTTATCAAAAAAAGTCAGTGCAGAAATCTTCTCCAAGAGAATCAACAGCACACCATCTTCCCCTCCAGCTCTTTTTATGCCATTGGCAACAATCCTCAGGTGGGCCTTCCACACCCAGCACCGTGCTGATCTGTATAGCTGGGTGCTACAGGTTCACCGTTAGTCAATCCATCACACCACCCCAACAGCCCTGTGGGAAGGTAAAGAGACCTCAACAGAGGTTGGAAAAAATGTAAATAGCTGGAGTGAAGGTAAGAAATTCAAGACAGAGTCCTAGCCCAGGCCCGGTAAGTGTGTGGGAGAGCTTCCGGCCACCCTGTGCCGGTGGGACCTACTTGTTCCAGCCCAGGTGCAGCATGGGTGGGACCCTCTTCTACCCCCTTGGGAAGCCCCCCACCACTCCGTAGCACCTCCCCTACCCCGCCCGCCAAGTAGGAATTTCTGCCACGATCCAGGAACCACAAGACCCAGTCCTAGCCCAGGCCCAATGAGTGTGTGGGAGAGCTTC
>NW_004524582.1:11133378-11136189 GCF_000260255.1 Octodon degus | reverse complement strand
TCTTGAATACTGATGGAAGAATAAATATCTAGATGAGTATATTTAAATATATATGTAAAATACTTTAGGACTCTAAGTTTATACTGTCTTTTAAGATACACAATATTTATGACAAAATGTCACTACTCACAGTGTGGTAAAGTCCCAGTGAGGTCTCTGAAAACACTGATAAAAGAATCAGTTGAATCTCAGTGGATTTTTAAAAATCTAGTATTATAGCTGGGCATAGGGGTATAGACCTGTAATCCCAGCACTCAGGAGGCTGAGGCAGGAAGATGGCTGAGAATTTGAGGCCAGCTTGGGCTACATAATGAGTTCAAGTCTAGCCTGACCTACATAGTATGATTCTGTCTCTACAATCAATCAATCAATAAATAAATAAATAAATATTTTTTTCTTCTCTTCTTTCTGACTCTGTTTCTCACCACAAATCCAGCTAAATGTAGCCAGCACTACCCATTCCAAAGCCTAAATGTTGAGCTATTCAGGAATTTCATCTGCCAGAGCAATTTGCCCACCATGTTTAATGTTAGGCTCCTGAAAAAGTCTCAGGACATTGGGAAGACATAGACCAACTTTCTGCCACAGCATGTCACACATGACCTTTAGTCGAGCTGCCAGTTAAATCCCTGTTCTCAGCTGAAACCTCCTCAGACTGGCCTTTATGGTCTGCATTTCATCAGCATTCTGGTCTTTTGATCTCTGAGCTAATAACCCATTGGGTTATACTTATAGCATTTTACTTCTTTAGACCACCCCCCAGAAGCTTCCCTGCAAACTGACATACTCAGGGGTAATCAGCGCACCCATCCTGCTTCTCCAGTGCCAATTTTCTGTCTCGGTCAATTTTCTCTTTGCTAAGTCATAATACTTGACAACAACATTTTGAGTAGAAATTTAATTTTTTCAATTCTTTATTTATAGATATAAGTGCTTTGTCTGAGGGACAATTGGCTATGCTTTTTTCCAATTCTGTGTGCTGTCTTTTCACCCTGTTGGTGATTTCTTTTGTTGTGAAGAAGCTTTTTAATAAGGTGAGAACCCATTTGTTGATTCTTTGTAATATTTCCCATGTAGGCTGAGTTTCATTCATGAAGTCTCTGCCCACACCTATGTCTTCAAGATTTCTACCATTTTTTTTTCTGCCACACCAAGTATTGAACTCAGGACCCTGCACTTGCCAAGCAGGCACTTACTCTACTAAGCTATCTCTCCGGCCCCTCTACCTATTTTATCTTCCACTATATTTAGTGTTTCTGTTTTAATGTTTAGATTTTTGATCTGTTTTGACTTTAATTCATGGTGATAATTTTAGTCTTTGGCATATGGAGAGCCTGTTTTTACAGCATCATTTATTAAAGAGACTTTATCTTTTATACTTCTAGTGAACATACTTCATTCATTTGTCAAAGATAAGGTAATTTAGTGTGTTTGCAGTTGCATCTGCATGTTTTATTCTGTTCCACTGATCATCAGACCTTCTTTTTTTTCCCAATACCAGGTTGATTGTAGTGTAAAACCAGAGAACAACCCAACCAAAAAGAAACCAATCTCCCTAATGAACATAGACATAAAAATACTCAATAAGATACTGGCAAACAGAATGTAGCATATCATCAAAAAGATTATAAACTGTGGCCAAGTAGGATTCATAACAGGGATTCAAGAATGGTTCATCATACACAAATCAATAAATGCAATACACTATATTAATAGAACCAAAGACAAAAACCACATAATCATCTCAATAAATGTGAAAAAGCAATTGATAAAGTCCAACACTGAATTATGATGAAAACCCTACAGAAAACTGGAAAGAGAGTCTTTATCTTAATCTGATAAAGGCCATCTATGCCAAACCAACAGCTACATCATACTAAATGTTGAAAAACTGAAAACTTTCATTTTAAAATCAGGAACTAAACAAGGCTGCCCACTATCACCCATCCTATTCAACACAGTTCTGGAAACTTTATCTAGAGCAATTAAACAAGAGAAATAAAAGGAATAAGGCTGGGAAAGAAAGAAATTAGATTATCATTATTTTCAGGTGACCTCATATTCTACATAGAAGACCCCAAAAGCTCCACCAAAAGACTTGTAGACTTAATAACCAAATTCAGTCCTGTAGTTGGTTGCAAAGTCAACACTCAAAAATCAATAGCATTCCTGTACATGAGCAACAAACTCACAAAGAGAGAAATTAAGGAAACTATATCATTCACAATAGCATTAAAAAACTGAAATACTTAGGAATCAGTCTAACAAAAGAAGTAAAAAATCTATACACTGAAAACGAAAGTTCTCTGAGAAAAGAGAAGAAGATATCAGAAAATGGAAGGATAACCTTTGCTCATGGATAGGAAGAACTAATATAGTGAAAATGATCATACTCCCAAAACTATTGTACAGATTTAATGCAATCATAATCAAAATACAACTAGCATACTGCACAGAACTAGAGAAAACGTTCCTAAAATTCATTTGGAATCAGAAGAGACTTAGAATAGCAAAAGTATTGCGGGGTAACAAAGGCAAGTCAGGGGGCATCATAATCCATCATAATCCTATACTATACATTTAATGTGGTTCATAGTTTTGGGAAATTAAATTCATGGTTAGCTGGCTCAAGTGAAAATATCATGTCAGAAGAGTGGAGGATCCATCACTAGCCATCTGCGACATGCAAATTAAAACAACATTGAGATATCATCTCACCCGAGAAAGAATGGCTATCATAAAGAAATCACCCAACAACAAATGTTGGAGAGGCTGTGGGGAAAAAGGAACCCTTCTCCACTGCTGGTGGGA
>NW_004524582.1:11132457-11133278 GCF_000260255.1 Octodon degus | reverse complement strand
AGTAGATGCTAAGGCTATAACTGCAACAAAGATCTACAACAAAGGTCAGAAGACAGTGCTACACAAAATAACAACGAGAAGGAGCAAAATGCAATGCCAGAACCCAAGCCCTACCATAACAAGTGCAGAGGAAACTAACACAGAACAATTTTGGAATCACAAAACTGAAAGCAATGAATCAACGGCATCTAAAATAAAGAAATAGCTACAGAAAGGTCTAGAGGAACTCAGATTGGAAATGAAAAAAGAAATCCCTGAATTAATAACATCTGCAGTAAAGAATCAAATGCAGGAACATATGGAAGAAACCCAGTGCCCACCCAGAACAACTGCAGAGGACACTAGCTCAGCTCAAATGAATGAATTAATAGCGTCGATAGTAAATAAGCAACATCAGAAAGTCATAGAGGAAATCAGAGTGGAATTCTTTTCTACTAGCTCAGCTCAAATGTATGAATTAATAGCATTGATAGTAAATAAGCAACAGCAGAAAGTTATAGAGGAATTCAGAGCAGAATTCTTTTCTTTTATTTTTTTTTCTTTTCTTTTTTTTGTTTTTTCAGAACCAGGGATTGAACTCAGGCCCTTGCACTTGCCAGGCAAGTGCTTAATCCACCGAGCCATCTCTCCAGCTCCTGGAATTATTTTCTGAAATAAAAAAAGAATTCTCAGAACTCAAAGCATCTGAAGTAAAGAATAAACTACAGAAAATTAGGAAGGAAACACAATCTGAAAAGAACACTGCAGTAAAGGAATTTATAACTGCTTCTAAAGAAGACATTGATAAAAAATAGAGATTAGAAAAATGACAGATTCCTTGA
>NW_004524582.1:11107469-11109340 GCF_000260255.1 Octodon degus | reverse complement strand
GCATCATCAGTGCCTTCCTCCTGGGTACTTTGCTCCTCTTACCTCTGCTTCCTCACAGTTAGTGTCTTCTCTTCTTTTGCCTCATTCCAATTAGAGCACTTGTCCTGGGCCTTAGGCCTTGCTGGGGTCATTCGGGATGACTGCGCCTCAAGATCATTCTAGTGGATTACAACTAACTGGTGGTCAACTCCAGCTGAACTGATCTAGTGTGGTGCTGAGTATGGGTGGTCCACCAGAGGGTTGTCACCAACAGCATAAGAGGCAGAACTAGAGGAGAAAGAAAGGCTGTTAGGGAAGCTGCTAGTTCTCTTGGGCTATTCTGCTGGAGGAACTCATCATGCTGGCTTTCCTTGTGAACTCAGCTGTCCTTGGTGGAGGAGGAGCTCAGGACATCCTTGTCACTGATGAAAGCTGCAGTTCACCTTGGGAAAGCTCTGGTCCTCACCTTGAGCATCAATTTCCTGGCTTCACAGGGGAAGATGGTGCACTGCTCAGTCTCTTGGAGAACCTTGTTATGTTGGCTTTCCTGATGGGAACTCCACTTTCCTCATCTTCAAAGGATCTTGCAAACTCACTGTTGCTGGGGATGGCTGTGGGACTTTCAGGAGAGCTCCGGTTCCTTCCTTAAGCATTGCTTCCTGGCCCCAGTGCAGAGCCCTCCCCCGCTAGCACAGATCCTTCATGCTGCAGGGAAAGACTTTCTAAATTTCACCACTGATCTTGGGCCTTCCCAGCACAGATCCATGAAACAGACCTGCATGACACATTGTCATGCTCTAGGCCTGCAGTTGGACTTATGGGAGGCATTATTATGAGCTCTAGGTCTTCAGCTGGACTCAGGCCGGATATTAAGATCCAGGCCCTGAGCTTGATTCTTTGGTATTTAGTGTGGACAGATTTCCTACACTCTTGGTGTATCATTCTTTGGGTGATTCATTATAAAATATAATCTTTTAATATATGTCCTGTATTATATGGTTCACCTTGAAAAAAAAAACCTAAACTATGACATTCATTAATTTATTTATACTTTCCAAATGCCTTTTCCCAAATAAGTTCACATTTGCAAGTTCCAGGGATCAAGGATAGGACATATCATTTTGGGGCACCATCAGCCAACCTACCATATAGTTATTAAACTTCATTTAAATGTTTATCAATCTCATAGATAAAAAGTAGTGTCTCTGAGTTATGGTTTGAATGTCTTGTCCAAAACTCGTGTTGAAATTTAACTGGGACCCTGAAGAGGGGATCAGATCATGAGGACTCTTGAGGATTCCTGAATTCACACAGGAATTCAGGCTGCTGTTGCAGGAATGGGCCCTTAACCTCACTGGTGGGATCTAGTGTTCATTTGGGGGTCATGGATTTCTTGACTTGTTCTTTGTCACAAAAGTATCTTATTTCTCTATTAATTTTGAAAGATAGTTTTGCAGGGTCCATCAGTCTGGGTTGGAAGTTGCTTTCTTTCAGGGCTTAAAAGGCTATACTCTAAGCTGTTCTTGACTTGAGAGTTTGTGTTGAGAAGTCCTCCATGATTCCAATGAGCTTTCCTTTATAAGTGATCTATTTATTTTTCTCCAACAGCTTTCAATAGTTTTTTTCTTGTGCTGAATTTCTCGTATATTGATTATTATATGTCTGGGCATAGATTTACTTTGGTTATGACTAATTGGAGTTATATATATTCTACTTTTCTCACTTATCTATGTACCAGACTCTGTTCCCATACTTGGAAAATTTCTGCTATTAGTTCTACAAATAGTTTTTTTTATGTCATTCATGTTGACTCCTGATTTTTCTTTTTCTTTTTCTTTTTTTGCTTTAAACAATTTATTTAACTGAAATGGACTTACATTTATTTCTGAAGT
>NW_004524582.1:11099592-11105739 GCF_000260255.1 Octodon degus | reverse complement strand
TTTTTTTGGTGGAACTGGGGATTAAACTCAGGCCCTTACACTTGCCAGGCAAGCACTTATTCTACTGAGCTACTTATTCTAATAAATTACTCCCTTATTCTACTATTCTACTCCCCAGCCCCTTGTTTCAAGTTCTTATGGAAAAATATTGAGAAGGAAATAGTTGGCTTGAATGGAAACTCCAATCCTAGCTTTTTGATGAATCTCCATACTGCTTTCCCCAATGGATGTACCAGTTTGTATTCCCCCCAACAGTGGAGAAGGGTTCCTTTTCCCTCACAGTCCCTCCAGCGTTTGTTATTGGTTGATTTCTTGATGATAGCCATTCTTTCTGGTGTAACACAATATCTCAGTGTTATTTTAATTTGCATCTCTTGAATGATCAAGTATGTTGACACCAATTCTTATATTTTTTTTTTGTATCATCTTGCAGCTGTTAAAGTGTTATTTTCTGATCCTTTGTTATTTGTTCCTTTCATGGTCGCCAGCTGCAAACCTGACTTCAAGGACTGAAATCCTGTCTTCAGTTTCGTTCAAGAGGTTCTGCCAGCTTTCAGTGGAGGTTCTAAATTCCCGGATATCTGTTTGAATCCACTTCATGTACTCTAGTTCTTTCCTATATTGATCATTTACGATTTCCATCCTTTTCCTATCATTCTCTATTTTGTAAAAAATCTAGCTCTACTCTAGATATGCTGAGCAAGTTCTTTATGAATGTTGACATCTCTCTTTTTTTTTTTTTTTTATCTAGGAAACTATTTCTGTTCTGATTTCCTCTGCAGCCTCATGGATTTGTTTCTTTACTTTAGTTGCTATCATTTCAGAAATGTCAGGTGTGTCTTCCATGTTCCCCTATCTCATTGTCTCCTAGACTTGTTTTGGGTGGGCTGGAAGTCTGAGGTTGAATTTTGCTCTTGTGCCTGGTCATTATGTATTTCAGAAGTCTTTGAGGGTTTTTTTTGTTTTCTGTGATAATCCTTGTATGTTTTGTAGTAGATAGCTGCTGATTAGAATTTCTTTTTTGGTTGTTGTTGGTACTGAGAATCAAACTCAGGACCTTGTGCTTGCCAGGCAGGCGCTGTGCCACTGAGCTATATCCCCAGCCCCAAAATCACACAGAGTTTTGTTTTTGTTTTTGATACAGGGTATCACCGTGCAGTGGGTTTGAACTCAGGCCCTTGCGCTTGTCAGGGAAGCGCTTATTCTACTGAGCCATCTCCCCAGCCCTTATATAGCTGCTATTGCAGTCCAAGACTGCCCAGTCCCAATTCTTACTCCTCCCCTGAGGTGGGGTGCAAACTTTCCATTTGTTGTTTTACAAGTTCTTCTGCAGTCTGTAACTTCCTCGTGTGAGGTGGGGGTGCTGTGGGTACCTTTCTGCTTCCACCCCCGGCAGCCTGTGGACAGGCTGGGGCTCCACAGCCCTGCCACACAAGGCTGTTTAATTCCCCACACCTTTCTAGGCACAGGTCACTGGGGAGGGGTGAGCTGCTCCATTTATTTCACGCCTCTGCAATCTTTGATCTTGTTCCTGGTGATTCAAAACAAATGGGAAGAAAAGAAGAAACAAAAAAGAAAAAAGAAAAGGAAAACTAGCCAATTGTGAGGAAGAGAGCAGTTCATGTTGGCAGACTTTACTGCTGGACTGTAGCATCTTCTCATTGGTGGAAGGCAAAAGAGGGAGGCAAACTTATTCCCAAGTCTATCCTGTGGGGCTTGATATAGCCACAGTATTTTAGTATAACCCTCTTCTCCTCCTTCTTTTTCTTCTCCTTCTCCTTCTCCTTCTCCTCCTCCTCCTCCTCCTCCCCCTCCCCCTGCCCCTCCCCCTCCCCCTTCCTCTCCCTCTGTCCCTCCTCCTCTTCCTCTTCCTCCTCCTTCTTTTAAGATCCAAGTATGGTGGGCAGTCGTCCTGATCCAATGACCCACCAGCAGTCCCATGGGCTGCCTGGCCATTTTATTCAGTCCTTTTCTATGTTTTGCTTGATCTATTAGTTGCTTATGTCAGATCTCTTTCAGTTTCAGGGTGTGTCCCTCCCTTTCCTTCCAATTACTCATAGTTTAGTTGAATTTCTCTGAGTAGCTTGGAATGAGGCTCCTCCTTTATCCAGCCATGTTGTCTCCTGCTGTTTTTATTTTTAATTTTGAAACAAGGTCTCATTAACTTGCTAAATTCTCCTGGCTGGGCTCAGACTTGTTGTCCTTCTGCCTCAGCCTCCCAGAATACCGGGATTACAGGCATGCACCACCACACAGAGCTCCACGCCTGCTTGTGATGTCCACTGGCCAAGTGCGAGTCTGTTCCAAATGTGTGTATTCTCACTGTCTCTCCACAGGCAAGATCAAGATCAAGCTTAGCACTAAGCTTTGAGAGTTAATAAAGATCTGATGATGATTTTCCTCATGGCATCACAAAGATGTGACACAAGAAGACTGACAGGTGGCTGAAAGTCACCCTGGAGAATCGTGTCAATTTGTATCCCATGAGAGAGGTCAAAATGATTTAGTGCTTGTTAGGGGGATACAAACATCGTCAAGCTTGTGTATACTGCTTGCTGATTACTCCACTGAGCCTTCCTGTCAGCACACTGGGAGAAGAAGATGCAATTCCAAGTCACCTTTGCTCAAGAGAAAATGATCAGTTTGAAAATAAAAATGAACCAGGTGTGGTAGTGCTCACTTGCAATCCAAGCACCCTGGGAGGTTGAGGCAGAAGTGTAAGTTTGAGCCCAGTTTGGGGAATTAGTGGGACCTTGTCTCAAAGATTTTTTTTTTCCTTTTTTTAAAAGGTTGGAAATGTAACTCACTGCAAGTGCTTTGAGTTCAATCCTCAATACCACAAATGAAGAATGAATGAATACTTCAAAAGTAACACATGAGATAATTTGGAGGAAAGTGAATGGTGATTCATGCATTGTGCATGGGAAGGATGGGGCCATCCATGGAAGGCCAGCCAGACCAAAACTAATGCTACAGAAAGGTGGCAGCTGGCACTCATTTGTTCCTGCCAGGAAACAGGTTCTATGGACCCCTGTGTGGTGGTGACATTTTCATTGCCACTGCACTAAGGAGCACAGTGAGGTTTACCAAGGTGAGGTAGGTGCCCCAGGCCACAGCACTCTAAGAGGCCACATATGGCTCCTCACCGTTCCCGTGGGCCTCTGTGCTGGCTGGCACTCAGCTTGGCACCAGATGCATCTCCAGGGGACTCACAGGCACAGGAAGCTCTTCTCATCTTGAATTAGAGCTTTGGGCCCTAATTCACTTTCTCTATTTTAGAAAGGATTTGACACAACCTTCAAAGGAGGCAGGGAAAATGGTTTAAAAGGGTGGAAATTAAACAAAGCAGAAAAGCCAATTTGTTCGTAACAGAGGAAGGGAATGGGGCTCAGAGGGGGAGGGCTTCCCAAATCTCCTTGCTCTCAAGATAGTGTCTGAATCTGCATCACTCTTCCGCCACCGGGATGAGACCCCAGACCACAGCTCACAGGAGAATTTCCTTCAGCTCATGGTTTCCGCCCAGGTGAGTGGGCTCCAATGCAGACATTCATGGTCGAGGCCAGTGGTTCAGTCCAAGGCATCCAGGAAGCAAAGTGCAGAGGGAGGAGCTGGCGACAGGAATGCACCTTCCAAGGCCTGTTCCCAGTGATCCGCCCCTTCAGACCACATGGCACCTCTGAATGTGAGTCTTTGGAGAGACATTCTAGATCTAGACCACAATATAGACCATTCTGGGATGTTACAACAAGAATGCCATAAATGATGTGGCTTATAAACAACAGAAATTTGTTTCCTACTGTTCTGGAGGCTGGACATCCATGATCAAGGTGCTGGCAGATTTGCTGTCTGATTTACCTGCTTCCTGGAGCACAGATAGATGTCTTCATGTGGCAGAAGGGGAAAGGATCTCTCTGGGTCATCTTTTATAAGCCACCAACCCCAGTGGTTACTTCCCAAGGCCTCGCCCTCATTCACTGTCATAGTAGGAATTTGGCCTTAACATATGAAATTGGTGGGGCACAAAACATTAGGTCTATAGCAAATGTCTTTGATAAATTTTCTTTCTCTAAAGTATGCATGAGCTACACATCAAAAGAAAATAGCCATAACACTGACTAGAACAGATTAATACAAATTTTGTAGACTTCATTACACTTTAAACTAAATCTGCTGTTTGTCCACTAAGGATAGTGATAAATCAGTTACAGCTGTCATTTAAGTACTATTATCTATGAATTATAAATTACAAAATAAAACAAGTGAGGGTACCCCAATATTTGTTTGAGAATGAGGACTGATCCAAGTCAGCACTTGAAAGATGTAGAATTTTAACTAACATCAACTGCCAAAACAAATTATGAAACCCAGGACCAGAGTAATTCTTGAAGTCAAAGGAAGTTTTGCAGGAATCAGGGGAACTCCAGAGGAATCTGGGATTGGAACTGGATCCCTGTGCTCTAGGGCACTACATCACCTATACATATATTCTTATTTCTCTTTGTCTAGTCTTGTTTGTTAAAGATGAGCTTTCTACATAAGATAGGAAAAGGGCTATCAACAGCTCCAGCTTTACATGTTTTTCCTTCTTTTTTTGTCCTGTCACCTCCAAATGGAATCATCTCACAAGAAAGCTATATTTGGTTCAGTCTGGTCACTTTCTCATCCTAAAATCATTTTCTGTTGCCAGGGCAATGGGAAACTGTTGCCTATCATAAGGCAAAGCTGAGGAACTGGGTACCATTCTACCAGAAGGGAAAAATATGTTTCTCTACTTGGAAATGAGCTACATGGGTAAAACAGCATATGACCATCTCAGAGGTGTTTTGCTATTTAGACTAAATCTCAAATAAATGATACTTGTTTAGATTATGAAGCTTGACATTAAAGGTTGGTGTGTTCATCAGACTTATATTACTATAACAAAACATCTGAGCTAATCGTGTTAAAAAATAGGAAAGGTTTATTTTGATTTGCAGTTTTGAGATTGCAGTCCATGGTGATTTGGCCCCATATCTTATGAGCCTGTAGTGAGGTAATAATTCATGGTGGGAGGAACACGATAGGGTAAGATTCTTACTTCAAACAAAAGAGAAGATAACACTGCCATGCCACAAATGCCCTTCAAAGGCATCCCTCACCACACCCTAAGTAATCCTGTCTTGGTTACTTTTCTCTTGTTACTGGGACAAAATACCCAACACCAAGAATTAAGGAAGGAAAGATGTATTTAGCTCACAGTTTGTGGAGGATTCAGTCCATACTCAACTGGCTCCAAAGCAGAGTGGTGCATGACAGAGGGCAGCAGTTCAGGATGGTAGAAAACAGTAAACCAGCAAAGGCAAAGGGAGGAGCAACAGTGACAGAGAGCAGGCCTCTCTCCTTTCCTTATATTGCATTCAGGCTATCTGCCCCAGGGCAGGTATAGAATTCATGCCCATAATCTCAGCAGCACTCACACTCATAATCCCAACGTTGTATCATGAATTAGTCACAAACTCTAAAGCTGCCCCATGACTTCATGAGGCTTTGGGAGGTCAAGTAGACACAAACCATAACATCTCCCAGAGAATGCCCCTTTCTGAAGTGTCCATCGCCTTCCATTATCACTATGCTGGGGGCAAACCTTTAGCATATGGGGATATTCAGGATGTAAACTATAGCAGCTGGATGTAGTGAAAATTTGAGACTCAGGGTCTCTCTCCAGGGAAGTTCCCAAATTGAGCGGGGGGAGCCCCAAGCCACTGCACACACTAACTTCACCATTCATCCTTGAGGACCAGGTCATTTAGCAGAGCTTTCTTGCTCAGCTTTGCAAATTACACACCTTCTCTCCAAAAAATTATGTCCCTCTTCTGATGGGAGAATTTCAATTTGTTCTTTTACCTTTTTTCAATAAATTAGTTTCCTCTCATTGGAGGATAAACCTTCTGAGGCGGAGGCCATTTGATGTAAACTTTCCATTGCGTCTCTGGAACTGAGCTGATTCCTACAATAAAGAATGAATGTAGATCCTGTGAAAGCCTGAGAGAACATTTTCTCTCCATGTGACGCTCCTTAGGCACACTCTACATTATCAATCACTTTCCTCTTTGGCTCCATAATCTCCTTGATCAGAAAATTTGGGACACAACTGAGTTACATGTGGAA
>NW_004524582.1:11077408-11099379 GCF_000260255.1 Octodon degus | reverse complement strand
AAGGAGATGCAGATGAATGACCATTTTGTATCTGTGTATTCAAAATGGTTAGGATAGATATATAGCTACATTCTTTTAATTCAATGAATAGAGGGATTTGTTCTAATAGTGTTTGTAAATAGGATATCATATCTGCATCTTGTACAACAAATAACCACTAGGAAGACAGTATGCAATGTGTTAATTATTGGAATTGTCCTACCAATTTGATTCAAAACTGTCTCATTGTTATTTATTTATCAATAAAATTATGGAAAAAATAAATTAAAAAAATGAATGTAGTTGCTAAATGTGCCATTACAAATCACTTGTGTGAGGAAGCGTGGAGAAAAAGCAAAGCTGAGAGCCAATTATAGAACCTTGAAGAGCACATAAATCGATTATGAACAAGAGATGAGGAGGTTTGGGTTGTTTTTTGAGCACCACTGTAGCTAGGTTCTGACAGTTTCATTGAAAATGGTAGAATAGTAGTGTTTACTGCAGCACACCAGGAGAGAATAAGAATGTTAAGAGCCACATCCCCCACAATTTGTTCTAAAAAGCAGAGATGAAACAGCCCACTGTCACAATCCCATTCAATTGATAGAGGGACTGATCTCTCCATGGGTTAGGAAAAAGCTCTCCTGAATTAAACAGCAGCAGCAGTAGCAGCAGCAGCAGCAACACCACCACATACCAATTCAAATAGTTGGCCATGAGCCCAGCCTATATATTAGATTGAAAGTTATTTGCAACCTTTAAGGAAATGAATAATTTCAAAGCTTCTGTTTGTTATTTGTTTGGCTAAAGGTCATAATTATGATTAATTTCCCGATGGGAGACTGGAGTGATTAGGTCTTTAGTTATGCAAAAGAAAACAAAACCTTATTTTTTTAAAAAAACAAAAAACAGACAGACAGTAAGGGAGTGAGGACTCCTGTATTCTGGCTGAACAGGAAACCATATGGGAACTTTTAAGTACAGCCACATCCTGGTCCCATTCTAAGTACAAGCATCACAGTCGCCACAGGTGCAGCCCAATCACTCGAAGCTTTAAGAAGCTCCCCAAGTGACCTCAATATGTAGCTGGGGCTGAGAAGTGGCGAACTACATTGCTTTATAGAAGGAAAACGCGTTTTCTTCCTTGGGGGCAGAGATGGTATGAGTTCAGCTTCTGGTCTGTGATGTTAGAGATGGGGTAGGGGGACATAGGAAAGAGCAAGCACAAGAGAGGGCCTTTAATCTGATCAGGGAGGTCCCTCTCAGGCAAGATGCCTAGCCTGCCGGTACCAGACACCTCCTCATACCTAGGCTCATTCCTCTCACTGCCTGCTGGGATAGGGCAGAACCAGTGAACTTCAGGATTTCTCATCTCTGATTTATGACTGATCTATTTAATTTTTCTTGCCCCATGTAATAATTTCTTACAATAAACATGTGTTTTTAGGACCATGGAGAAAGAGGACCTGGGTTATGTCCACACTTCAGTTACATGTCAGTAGGCCAACAGGTACGCACAAGAGCAGCAGCCTGGCATAGCCGTCTCAAGAGCATCGGCAGCATCCTTCACCTGGTAATTCTCAGCTGACAAGAGATTGGGTTTGCTGCAATAATGCAGAGTGGGCACAAGAGGTTGTCTTTGAATATATATATATATATATATATATATATATATATTAAAGTGACATGAAAGGGTGGTTAATCTGCCAATGAACCAGGAAGTCAAGGACTAAGGAAAGACATTTAGATTTGTCACTCAGAGGTGTGGAGATGTAGCTCAGAGACAGAGTGCTTGCTTAGCATGCATGAAGTACAATTGCTTGTACTGTTAAAACAGAAAGCACTGCAGAGGCAAGAGGTAGGCTGCAGGATCTCAAGAGCAGGGTCTGCCTGAGCATGTATGTTGGGAATAATGGGGAGGGCAAAAATAGTGAAGGTGAAGTTATTCAAGCGGCACAGGGAACATGGATGAGCAAGTAGCCCATAAGTTTGGTAGTAAAAATGGAAAAAAATACAGGGGGTAATCAAAATACAGCAAATGTCTTAATTTTTAAAATTTTTACGTTGCCACTAATTCCCCTCAAATGTTCCTCTTCATGCCGAACATACTTATTTTACTTTCTTGCAGTTCTAGAAGTCCTCTTTTGTGTCTTTATGAAGTGCGATCCAAAAATATAGCAAATCTCAGTGCTGAGTGCCATCAAATGGGAAGGCAAGCTTGTAAAGCTATCATAGTGTGCCTTAGTCTGTCTTGCTCCCCAGATCTGGCCTGTTCTACACCCGGTTCTGTCTCACAGCTCAAATGCTCATGCAATGAAGACATTTTTAATCAACTCAAGACAGCTGCAGCCAGGACAGCACAACTAAGGATGGAGAAGAGGACTTCAAGAGCTGCTTCAGGGCACAGCAAGAGTCACGGGCGGGTGTTCACAGTGAGGGGAGATGCTTACAGGAGATTGATAGTGATGTCTCTTTGACTATGAGAAAATGTTTTAAAAATGTAAACCTTCACTGTTCCTTCTCTGTTGTGAATCAGAGAATCTCAGCTGGAGATCTTTGCATAATCAAGTGTGGATGCTTTTTGTATTTGATTTCAAGACAGGATGAAGATGTGTGTGCTGGAGTGGAAAGACAACCCCCAGCTGTCTTTAAAGCTGGTGCATAGGGAGGGCGTGGACGTGAGTCCATGACTGTGGGAAACATGACGATCTTTTTAGACGAGTGGTCTTGAAACTTTCCTGCTTCATCATTCTATCAGTAAAATATTTTGAGTGTGTACACCACATACAAGTATGTCCATTCATAATTGCTTACATACACCATTATTGTATACACGGTAACATTGTACAAAAATGAGTACTGTAAAATGATATAAGTATTTCTAATAGTATCATTTATGATGCAAAAACTTGTACATCATATATTATTTATTAAATATTATTTCTTATTTCCATTGTTATATATTATCAATAGTCATGAGAATACATTAAAGGCCGCAAAGTGAAGGAATATGCTTCACTACTTTTGAGAATTGAACGTTTTGTACCATAGCAATTGAAAGGTCTGGTTCTAATTTCTGCTTATTTTGACGCTTGATTTTATGTTTGTCACAGCTGAAAAAGATACTTTACAAAGATACGCAGCTCCAACTGGAAGGCTTGTGTCATTTGCTTTGCTTTCAAAATCATGATACTCATTTTCCATTCCCATCAATCATTAAGGCAAGAGTTGTTGCTGAAATACAGATAGGAAATTTCCACCTTCTCTTATGTCAATCATGTGTTCTTGCAAACTTCTGTGAAGCATTGTTTTTATTTTTTATTTATTTTTTTCATTCTGTTTTTATTTTTAACAAATGCATTTAAACCACAGAAATTCTTTGTTTAGGAAAAAATTGTGTTTTTACAGTGAGTGATAACTGCATAATAAAATGCGCTGATCTAGGGCTCAATAGAGGACTTGAAAGCGATTCAAAATACAGTTTCTAAGTTCTTCAAATGTGAGGACATGGCCTTTTCACAGTTAACAAATAAATATTTTGGAGAAGCGTCACCCAATAGTTGTAAAAAATTTGTAACAACAGTTTTCAAAATGATCTTGCCATAACAAAAACATATTTTAGAAAACAAATTAAAGTTTATTCTCTTAGTTCAATGAGAAGAGGTATTTGTACTAATAGTGTTTAGACAAGATATCATGTCTGCACCTTGTACTCTGAATAACTACTATGAAGACAACAGTATGCAATGTATTGATTGTTTTAACTGTCCTACTGACCTGTTTCTTTCTCATTAAAATTAATTGAAAATAAATAAATAAATAAAAAACATAAATTTTATTGAAAGCAAGTGTTTATATTCAATTATTTTTCCAATCTTGCAAAACTATATCTGTTAATCTGAGCAGCAGATTTTTGTAAAATTAGGTAACAACTACTGTTAATTTGCTATTCCTTTTGAAAATCTGTAACATATGTATTATTGCATGTTACCCTGTTTCTGTCTTTGTTTCTGCTATTTGCTTTTGCTTTTGTTTTATTCTTCAAAATAAAATAAAATTGAAAAAAAAAACAGTGACTTTTTAACTCATCATTAAAAATTATCTTTACCTTGAAGGGACAAATTAGATATATTTACTTTAAAAATCTACAAGACAGCATTCTAATGACATCTGTATGTTATCACACAAAAGGTCAGCAACTTTGTGAGTTTTTTTTTTTCTTTTTTGTAAAAGGAAGATGAATATTATCTTTGATCTTCTCCTAAGATAACCATGTTGCAGGCAGGACACAGGCGATCAGTGGCCTATTTCTTGCCACAGGTCTGGGGCACCTCTGCTTCTGGCCGGGGTCGATCCGGTTGGTCACTGTGCAGCAGGCGTGCTCCATGGACCTCATCTCAGAGACCAGGGGAACGGGCAGCTTCAGCCAGCGAAGGTTCTTCTGACAGTGGTGGAAGTGGACAGGGCCAAGTCGAGCTGGCAAGCACATTTCAAGCCTCTGCCCATGCAATGTATTGATTGTTGCAACTGTCCTACTGAGCTGTTTTGAAACTGTCTCATTGCTATTTCTTTCTCATTAAAAATAATTAAAAATTAATTAAAAATAAATAAATAATAAAAATAAATTTTATTGAAGGCAAGTGTTAACATTCAGTTATTTTTCCCATCTTGCATAACCGTATCTGTTAATCTGGGCAGCAGATTTATGTGTAGAAATCTCTCATGTTCTATTGATCAAGGTGAGTCACACGCTAAGGCCCTAGTCAGGAGTGGCAACAACACTGTGCCTTCCACTGGCCTCTGTCAAGGATACAGAAGGGAGCTTTTATAGCAGGAGAATGAAGAACTGAGAATTCAGTTTACTATAGCGCTATGAGATTTTTATGGTTGTATCTCATCTCCCTAAAACATACAAATTCCGTGATGGAGATTTATCTTTATAACTTTTTCCTTCGTGTATGCATTTATATCTAGGCTCATCAAAGCTCTTCCTAGCAGGCAGGAGTTACCCTAGCATAGGTTTAAACTATTGCTATGGTACACGTCACAGCCTTAACTGTTTATAGCTGGGGGTTTGGGAAAGTGGCCGTATCATGGGGGTGTGGGAGATGAGTCCGCTGAGGAGTTCACAGCGCAGGGTGGCATTCGAGGTGGAGCCTCATTGGAGGAGGCGCGTCACTGGGGATGTGGCCCGGAAGGGTTTCGCTCCCCTCTTCCTCCCCGTGGTCGCGCGCTCTCTCTCTCTGCTTCTTCCTGGTCATCTCCTGAGCAGTTCTCCTTTGCCAGCCTACTTTGCCTTGGAGTTAGCTGACTAAGGACTGAAACTTCTACAAATAGAGCCAAAATACGCTTTTGTTCCTTACACACTATCGGGCAGTGTGACTCCGCAACAAGAAAGTAAGACAACTATTGAATTATTTATTTATTTGAGGTGGAGAGGGATTCTACGGTTGAGTACAGGGCCTTTGCACTGAGCTATAACCCCAGCCCATTATTATTATTATTATTATTATTATTATTATTATTATTTTGAGACAGGGTCTTGCTAAATTACCCAGGCAGGGCTTGAATTTGCAACCCTCCTGCCTCAGCCTCTCAGAATGCTAAACTTAGTGGTTTTTGCCACCAGGCCTGACTTTGAATTCTTCTACTGAACATTGTTCCTCAGGAGTTCACATATACAAGTAGTTCTTTTTGGAGGGTGGGGTGATAAGGATTGAACTAAGGGGTGCTCATGTAGGCTAAGCTCGCACTCTACCTCAGAGCTACACCTCCAGCTCCTAGGTTGTTACCAAACAGAACATCCTGAATAGTCAAGTGAAGCACGCCAGCAGCATCTATGTCTTCCATCAGAGCAGCAGTAAGCTTCCCAAGCTGCTGAACTTATGCTAATTTTAATTTGTTCATTTTTGAAGCAGTATTTATTGTCCATTATCCAATAATCATTGCCAAATTCAGTGTCATGAAGCTGAACGTTTTCTTCTGAGAGTTCTGAGAGTGTTGTAGTTTTATATTCTTTCTAATTTTTCATCCTTTTTGTGTTAGACTTTGTAGATATTAGGTGAGGATACAACTTTATCTTTGCATGTGGATATTCAGATATTCCAGCACCATTTGTTGAAAAGACTGTCCCTTTTCCATGAATAACCTTGGCACCCTTACTGAAAATCATTTGACCATACACATGAGAGTTTATTTCTGAATGCTGTTCTGGTTAGTTGCATATGTAGCTGCCTTTATTCTAGCTTCACACAGTTTTGATTGTTACAGCTTTTTAGCAAGTTTTGAAATCAGGTTCCCAGATTTTTCTTCCATTTTAAGGATTACTTGGCCATTTGAGAATTCTTGAGATTTCATGTAAATTTTGACATGAATTCTTCTATTTCTGTAAAACGAGCAAACAAACAAAAAAATCATTGTTGCATTTTGACAGGGACTACCTTGAATTTGTAGATCATTTTAAATAGTATTGCTTTTGAAGGCTTATTGAGTCCCCAAGTCCCTAAATGTGAAGTGTCTACTTATGTTTTTGCTTTTTTTTTTTGTTTTGTAGTTTTCATTATACAAATCTTTTACTTCCTTGATTAAGTTATTTCTAAATATTTTATTCTTTTAAAATTATTACACATGGAATAGTTTTCATATTTTCTTTTCTTGGGGGGATTGTTCATTGTTAGTGTACAGAATTGCAGCTTTTTTGTGCAATGTCTGTCTTCATATCCAGCTACTTTGATGAAATTTTTGTTCTAATGATTTTTATGGAATATTTACAGTTTTCTACATTGAAATCATATCACCTGTGTATAGAGGTAATTTTGCTTCTTTTTTCAATCTACCTTTTATTTTTCTTTCTAATTGCTTTGGCTAGTCCAGTGATGCTGTGAATGTAATGGTGTAGCAGGTATCCTTGCTTGTTTTGATAAAAAGCTTTCAATATTTTGCTGTTGAGTACAATGTTTGCTGTGGGTTTCTTTTTCATACAGTACTTTTATTTTGTTGGGGTATTTCTTTCTAGTCCTAGTTTTTGTATGTATTATATTATGGAAGGATGTTGAATTTTTTTTAAATGTTTTATCTTCATTGAGATCATAGTGTAATTTTCTTTATTTTGCTAATTAATTTTCTTATACTGAAACATCCTCTCATTCCAGGAGCAAATTCCACTTAGCTGCAGTATATAATCCTCTCAATATTCTTCTAAATTCATGATTTGTTTTATTTTATTGAGTTTTTACATCAAAATTAATTCATAAGAAATATTAGTCTGTATTTGTCATTCTTATGGTATCTTTGGCTTTTGTGTTAAGTACAGTATTACCAAATTACAGAATGAATAATTTTTCTTCAATTTTGTGAAAAAAATTGAAAAAGATCGGTATTAATTCTTTCTAGATGTTTGGAACAATTCACTAATAAAATAATCTCTAGGACTTCTCCTTGTCAGATTTTTTATTATTGACTCAATGTGCTTACTAATAATTGTACATGTTTGTTCAGATTTTCTATTTCTTCATGGTTTAGTCAAAGTAGGTTTTGTGTTTCAAGGATTTTGTCCATTTCATTTAATTTTGATTTAAGTTTGCTCTTTTTCATTGAAGTTGTCCAATGTATTGGTGTAAGATTTTCATAGTACTGCCTCACACATCTTTTTATTTCCATATGATTGCTAATAATTTCCCTATTTTGCTTATTTATTTATTTATTTTTTATGTATTTGGTACAGGATCTCACTCCGCAGCTTGGACTCGTAGTGATCCTCCTCTTTTCAGCCTCCCCAGTGCTGGGATTACAGGCATGTGCCACCATGTCCAGTCTTAGTGGCTGCTCAGCATACTTGGGGTGTGGGACCCATGAGACATGTGGTGTTGGGGATTTTACCCTGCTCCCTCTGTTTGTCTAAGCAGGCATTTAGTCCACTGAGCTATCTCACCAACCCAATTTTCACTTTCTTTTTTGTCAACCTAACCAGATTTCAGAGTTATGATTTTCTGTAGTATTTTTGCATTCTCTATTCCTTTCATCTTTATTTCTTGACTTTTAGCTTTGATTTAAGTTTGCTCTTTTTTTTAAGCTCCTTACATGTTTGAGGAGTTAGATTGTTAATTTGTGCCCTTCCTTTTTTTTTTTTTAATGTGTTTATGGTAAATATCTTCCATAGTATTGAATTTGTGGTCCATAGTTTTTTGCTTTTATCTACTTTTAGATAAAAGTAGATACTTTTATCTACTTTTAGATATTTTCTAGTTCCCTAGTGATCTTCTTATTGCTGTACTAGTTATTTAAGTGTTAGTTTCCACAAAGTTGTGAATTTTCCAGTTTTCCTTCCATTATTAAATGCTTACTTGAGCCCACTGTGGTAGGAGAAGGTACTTTTTCAGATATATACCTTTTAAAAACTATTTGTAGGAGCTATGGAGATAGTTTGGTGGCATAAGCACCTACCTGGCAAGTGCAATATCAGTACCACATGCTGTGCCAGCCCTTGAACACCAGGTGCCCTGTGCCAGCCCTGAAACCATGTGTGGTGGTGCACGACTGTAATCCCAGTGCTGGGAAGGCTGAGACAAGAGGATCACTGAGTCTGAGCTGTGTACTGAGACCCGGTACCAAATAAATAAATGAGTAAATAAAATATGTTTTAATTAAAAATATTTATAATTAACTTGTGACCTAGTCTGTGGTCTATCTTGTGAGGAATGTGTATTCTGTTGTTGTTGGGTAGTGTTTTGTATATGTCTGTCATATCCAACTGGTTTGTTGTGTTATTCAGTTTTTAAATTATCTTTAGAGTGTTTTATCTATTAATAAAAATGAGGTGTGAGAGTCTCCAATTATTATTGTAGAACTGTCTATTTCTCCCTTCAGCTTTGTTAATTTTTGCTTCATATATTTTGATACTGTTTTGCTAAGCAATAGATTTTTTTTTTCTGTATTTAGGACAGGGTCTACAGGGTCTCATTACAGAGATTGGATTTATAGTGATCCTCCTGTTTTCAGCCTCCCAAGTGCTGGGATTACAGGCACGCACCACCACGCCCAGCCTCAGTTGCCTCTCAGCACGCCCCGTGGGCGAGGCCAGTACAGCTTGCCTGGGATCGTACCCTGGACACTGTGCTCTGCCTAAGCAGGAGGTTTAGGCCAGTGAGGTATCAGACCAGCCCTTGCAATGCATGTTTATAGTTACTATATATATTTTTGCTGTGTTGAATTTATTATTAATGTTACTGTTCTTTATCTTTTGTAAAACATTTTTTATAATTTATTTTGAAAAGTAAAAAGAGAAGCAAAAAGAAATGGAAAAAGACAGAAACAGGGTAACATATAACAATGCATACATTACAGATTTTCAAAACAGGAGTAGCTAATTAGCAATAGTTGTTGTGTCATCTACTTTTATCATCAAATCTGTTGCTCAGATTAACAGATATAGTTATATGAGATTTAATATTGAAATGATTGAATATTGGAGCTTTCAAGAAATCTTAATTTTTCCCTTGTCTTTTTTGTTTTAATTTATTTTAAAGACAGAATAATAATTGATAAGACATTATGAATGGTATACATTTAGAAGACTAAGATGAGAGGCATTCAATGATGGGTTTTGTATTGTACATTGCTGTCTGAACTCTGTCACATATGAATATGGTCACATTTGTTTACTTTTGGTTACCATTTACATAGAGCATCTTTTTCCTTTCATTTGTGACTTTGGATGTAAATTGAGTTTTATGCCAGGTGTGGTGGCACATGCCTGTAATCCTACCACTCAGGAGGCTGAAGAAGGAGAAACGCAGTGAGTTTAAGGCCAGCTTGAGTTATACGGTGAGTTTAAGTTTGGCCTGAACTACATAGTGAGACCCTGTCTCCAAAAAAATTCCAATTAATAAATAAATAGTGAGTTTCTACCAGCACCGAAGCTTTGCTGATCAGAGGCGGCCTATGCCACCATCACAGAAGGCAGGCAGACAACAGAGAGCTATAGGGACCTGGTGAGCTTGTGCCAAGTGAACCACTGGTGTGGGAGCTTTGTTGATCTGTGGTGGTCTATTCCAATATCACAGGAGGCAGACAGACGCCAGGCAGCTACCAGGACCTGGTGAGATCTGCCCCACCATTATTACTTTCTTGGAACCTTTGTTTACCCATGCTCTGCTCCCCTCATATCTCTGCTGAGTACAATTGAACATTGATAGCTTCAAAAATGTCAAAATGAAGAAGCAAAAGCCAATGTCAGACTTTCAGTCCACCCAGCGCAAACCCAGGAGGCAAGGACATAGAACTTGGAAATCACACAACTGAAATTTCTAAAATGACAGCAACTTAAGTAAAGAAAGAACTCAAGCACACTATAGAAGAAATGAGATTAAAAAAATATAATCCCTCAGGTAAAAAGGAAAGGACAAAAATCATGAAAGCTTCACTCAGCACATGTAAAGAAGGAATAGATTAAAAAATAGAGGAGAATAGAAAAAATGATGGAAACAATGAAACAGCAATACAGGGAAGAATTAGAATGCATAAAACAGATTAAAGCAATATCCAGAAAATTAAGAATTCCATCAAATCTGGCAAAACTACTTGACTAGAACTGGAGATAGAATTTCAGATCTTGAAGACAGCATTGCAGCTAATGAACATGAAAGAAAAGAACCCTTAAAAATAGCAAAGAACTAGGAAATAACAATTCAACAGCTCCAAGATGATGCAGAGAAAAACAATATAAAACTGGCAGGTGTCAACAAAACAGCAAGAGTCAACACAAATGACATAAAAATGTTATCTGCAGAAGTAACAGCAGAAAATTACCCAAGCATGGGAAAAGAATCAGACACACAGATAACAGAGGCATGTAGAACTTCAATTAGACATAATGAAGATAAGCCTACACCTAGACACATAATAAAGATCTCAAAAATTCAGCAAAAGAACTAAATATTAAAAGCTGCTAGAGAAAAGAAACAGACCACCTACAGTGGAAAGCCCTTCAGAATTACAGCAGATTTCTCAACACAAACCATCAAAGAAGAGCTTGGAGTGAAGTGTGTCAGGTCCTGAAAGAAAACAACTCCCAACCCAGATTGATGGACCCTACAAAACTATCAACCAAATTTAATGACAAGATAAGATTTTTCCATGACAAAGAACAACTGAAGAGCTTCATGACCACCAAACCAACCCCACAAAGAGCACTGGCAGATATTCTAGAGACAGAAATGACCACAACTTCAAGAACAACAACAGAAAGGAACAACAAACCAGAGAAAGCACGTAAACAGAGAGCAAAAGAAGGGAACCTACAGCAGGAAAATAACATGACAAAGATAAGCCAGTACATATCAGTTATAATCATCAATGTAAATGGCCTCAGTTCACCAATCAAAATAAGCAGACCGGCAGAGTGGATCAAGAAACAAAATCCAACAATATGCTGTATACAAGAGTTAACACGAAAACAAAGTCAAAGAATGGAAAACAATACTCCATGTAACAGAAACTCAAAAAAAATCAAGAGTAAGTATTCTGGATGCTAACAATGTCAACTTTAAACAAAGAATGATTAAAAGAGACAAAGAAGGTAACTACATACTTTTTAAGGGAAAACTGCAGGAGTAAAAGATAACAATCATAAATAGATATGCACTCAATGTAGGAGTACCCAACTACAAAAGACAAATTTTAAGAGACATAAAAAAAATCAAATGATAAATAACACAATTGTAATGGGGCACTTTAACATTCAACTGTCACAAAGAGATAGATAAACTAAGTAAATATAAATGAAGAAATAACAGAACTAAGTCAAACTTGGGAACAAATGGACTTAGCAGACCTATCCAGAGTGTTCTACCCAACATCATCAGAATACACATTCTTCTCAGCTGCACATGGATGGTCTCCAAAATAGACCATATACTAGCACATAGATCATGCTTAAGCAAATGCAAAAGAATTAAAATTATACCAATGAAACTGGAAATTATTGACTAAAGAATCAGCAAAAACTCCATAACGACATGGAAATTAAATAATACCCTCATGGACAAACAATGTGTCACAGATGAAATTAATGAAGAAATTAAACAATATTTACAATCAAACGGAAATGCATATACAATTTATCACAATCTGTGGGATGCAATGAAAGCTGTTTTAAGAGGGAAGTTTATAGCTGTAAATTCTCACATCAGGAATACAGAAGGAGCTCAAATAAACAATTTTGTGCTGCACCTCAAGCTCCTAGAAAAAGAGGAACAAGTCAAGCCCAAAGCCCAAAGAATGTAGGAAATTATAAAAGTGAGAGCAGAATTAATGCAATGGAGGGGAAGGAAACAATACAAAGGATTAATGAATTGAAGAGTTGTTTCTTTGAAAGATTAAGTAAAATTGACATATCCCTAGCCAACCTTATCAAAAAATGGGGAAAAATCAAATCTATGCAATAAGGAATGAAAAGAGTGAAATCATTACAGACCCTAGAGAAATTCAAAAGGTCAATATATACTTCCAAACTCTTTAGTCTCACAGGATGGAAAATACAGAAGAAATAGAAAAATTCTTAGACATATGTGAATTACCAAAGCTGAATCTAGAAGACATAAAGATTCTGAATAACCCAATATCAGTGAATGAAATTGAAAATGAAATAAAAGCCTACCAACAAAGAAAATCCCAAGTCCTCATGCATTTACAGCTGAATTATACAAGAAATTTGGAGATTTAATGCCAACTCTTCTCAAACTCCTCAGTGGAATTGAAAGAGAAGCAATTCTACCAAACCCATTTCTGGAGGCAAGTATTACTCTGATGCCCAAATCAGAAAAGATCCAACCAAAAAAGAGAACTACAGGTCAACCTTCCTAATGAACATAGATGCAAAAACCCTCAATAAAATACTAGCAAGCAGAATGCAGCAAATCTTCAAGATTGTACATCATAACCAAATGGAACTCATTCTATTCCAAAAACGGGCATCTTAGCTGAATATGCCCATCTAAGATGAAGAGATACAAATGACAAATAAATATATGAAAAAATACTCAACAAAATTGATCATTTCAGAAATGAAAATTAAAACAACATTGAGATTCTATCTCATTTCAGAAAAAAAAAATGGCTATTGTCAAGAAGTCAACCAATAACAGATGTTGGAAGGGCCTTAAGGCAAAAAGAACCCTTCTCCACTGTTGGTGGGAGTGTAGACTGGTACTACCACTGTGCTAATTGGTGTGGAGAGTCCTCATAGAACTAGCATTAGAGGTCCCATTCAAGACAGCTATTCCCTTCCTAGGTATCTTTCCAAATGAAGTGAAAGCATCCTATACCACAGTGATAAATGTACACCCATGTTTCTTGCAGCGTAATTTGTCATAGCTAAATCTTAGAAAAAACCCAAATGTCCATCACTTGAGGAATGGATAAAAAGGTACTTTATTTTTACACAACAGAGTATTAATCAGGTATAAAAATTATAAATTCAAGGCTTTTATATGTAAATGTGTGCATCTAGAGACCGTACTCATAAGTAAAATAAATCAGATACCCATATGCAATCATCGTATTATCTCATTTGTGTAAAAACCTGAAAGAGTAAATAAAATTTAAAAAGTACAATAGATATTGTGAAAGGAAAAGAATCTGCTCAAAGAGAAGGAAAAACTGGGATGAGGAAGAGTACAGGAAGGTTGGACGTGATGTATGTATGTATGTATGTATGTATGTATGTATGAGGGCTTGGATAATTGCACTGCTGATTTGTGCCAGACTACGGAGCAGGGCAGTGGATGATCAATTTTTTTCTTCTCTGTTTTAATCTCTTATAACTTCTGTTTCCTTTTTTAAAACCAATTTTTCATACTTTTATCTGGTAATCTGAACAACTAATTTGAAGACAACATCGTGCAATATAGCAACCATTGTTGAATTCCTATTGTTTTGTTTGGTGAAGTTCTGTATTGTTTTTAATGTTCTTTTATTATTATTATGTTTTAAAGTATTCATTTGTTACAGGGTCTCACTACACAGCTTGGACTCATGGTGATTCTCCTGCTTTCAGCCTACCCAGCATTGGGATTACAGGCATGCACCTCTATGCCTCGACTCTGTCTGGCTCAGTCTGCCCTGGGGGAGGGGCTGTTGTGGCATGTGGTGCTGGGGATCCAGTGACTATCCCTGCACTTGCCTAAGCAGGTGCTTTAGTCCATTGAGCTATCTCACCAGCCTTGTTCTTTTTTTTTTTTTTAAATACTCTTTTGGGGCCAGGGAGATAGCTCAGTAGAAAAAATGCTTGCCTGGTAAGTGCAGGGTCCTGAGTTCAATACCCAGTACCACAAAAAAAAGTAAGTAAGTAAACATACTCTTTCTTTCTTTCTTTCTTTCTTTCTTTCTTTCTTTCTTTCTACGTATTTAGGATAGGGTCTACAGGGTCTCACTACGTGGATCAGACTGAAGTGATCCGCCTGTTTTCAGCTTCCCAAGAGCTGGGATTACAGGCATGCACCACTACTCCCACTCAGTGCACCCTGGGAGGCAGGGCCCAAACAGCTTGTGGGGCCAGGGATCTAACCTCAGCCCCTGCCTCTGCGTAAGCAGGCACTTTAGTCCACTGAGCTGGCTGGCCGGCCCCATATTGTCTTTAGATAATACAAAAAGAGAAAGTTTTGTGCTTGTATTTTATAGGCAAGATGTCATGCCTATATTGTTAACTCTGACTAACAATACTAGGAGGACAATATACAATGTATTAACTATTATAACTGTCCTAATCACCTGTTTTGAAACTTGATTGCGTAGTTATGGTTATCTTTTTTAAAAGGGAAAGACCATCTTGGATGGGGAAAGGAGAAAAAAAAAGATACACACAAGATGGCAAAGATAATTGCACTGCTAATTTCTGTTGGTTTATGGAGGGCAGCAGTTAATGTTTAAAATTTTTACTTTGACCAATTTTATATGCTAATATTTGTAATCTGAGCAATTACATTGAAGACAGCAATGTGTAATATAACAACCACTGCTGAATATTTTTTATTTTTTTATTTTATTTATTTTTTTTATTATTTTTTGACAACTCATACAGAATTTTACTTAACAAAGTAATGTGAATTTCACAGTATTTATTGTAATACATGGTATTGTCCTACAACCAGCTATTCAAATTACCAGATAATACACATAAAATTGGAAGAAGAAAAAACTGGAGCAATGTATAAGAAATTAAGAAAAGAAAAAGTACAAACAACTGAAAAAAGGAGACGAAGCTAATTAGAGCATTGACTGCTTCTTTCCATTTCCATTTTTTTTCTTTTTAAAATTTATTTATTATTTATTTATTTATTTATTTTTTGTCCTGTCAGAGGTGAATACTCTATTGGCATCTAAATACTATAGGTGTTTGAATTCAACTGAACAATCTAACACTGTCTAGCAGTCTATAATATTAGTGGATTATCCTCAGAAGTTATTGAGTTGAGCCTTTTACAGCTCATCGTATTAATATGGATTTACTTTATATACCTCATTTTTATACTTTTCTACTGGATGGTTAAGACCAAGATATAGCAAGACCTATATATCAAGAAATGTAACTTTTGTATCTGATAAGGTCAGCCAAGTACTCTCAGGATTTATCCTGTAGCCCTGTACCGCCTTTTGTACATCCTTTTGTCACTGTCTGACATGAGGATGAGTCACGGCCATTGCTTGACCAATTTGCTCTCTGTGAAAGCTTGAGAAAATGTTTTTTCTCTCCATGTGACTGCTGAATATTTTTAATCTTGTTTTTGGGTTTTTTGGGGGGGTTGTACTTTTATTTTATTTATTTTTATTTTATTTATTTTATTTTTGTGTGTGTGTGGTACTGGGGATTGAACTCAGGACCCACACTTGCCAGGCAAGCGCTTATTCTACTGAGCTATCTCCCCGGGCCCTTTTTTTAAAAAAATTATATAATTTCTAATGTCTTATAACACATAACGAAAAAAAAAATTATTTTTATGGTCTCTTCAAAATAAATTTTAAAAAGTAATAATAAAGGACAATAGAAAAAATTAAGGTTTATTGAAAGGAAGAGTTAATGTTCAATTATTCAATTTATCTTGCATGCCTATATCTGTTAATCTGAGTGACAAACTTGATGATAACAATATATAACATATTTGAAACTGTCTCATTGCTATTTGTTTCTCAATAAAATTATGGAAAAATATATATGTAATATAACAGCCATTGTTAGTCTTCTATTCTTATTTTGAAATTTGGCACCATTTTTATTGTTTTCTGTTGCTTTGTTTTTGTCTTTGTTCTTATTATTTGGTTTTGTTTTTTTTCCCTCTTTAAAATAAAATCACAGGAGCTGGGGAGATGGCTCAGTGGAATAAGTGCTTCCCTGGCAAGCTCAAGGGTCTGAGTTCAATCCCCAGTTCTGCCAAAAAATAAAAATAAAAAAATAAAATAAAATAAAATCACAAAAATTAAAAATAAAACAACTTTCTTCAGCATCTTTGTCATCAGGCCCTTCCTGAGGCTAGCTAGTATTTGTTTAGTTTTCCTTTGTATGAATCATGCTTTCCTGTTTCTTCTCATGCCTTTTGATTTCTTTGTTTATGTGAAAATCGAGTATCAGAATCAAACATTGTAGCAACTCAAAAGTCAGATTATCTTCCTTCTCCAGGGTTTGATTTTAAAACGTTTTGGTTGCTTTTTTCTGTTTTGATTTCTATGGACTATTTCCATGCCTACAATAAGCCTCAGATATCAACTGCAGGTCTTTTCAAATCCTTTCTGAACCTATACTTTTCCCAGGCACACACAGTGACTTTCTAGTTTCCCCCCTATAGGTGGTTATTTTTGAGTGCTCTAGTCATTAATGCCTGGTTTTCAAAACTGGAAAAAGATAACACTAAAAGGGGCAAAAAGGCACTAGTTTGTAGTTCCCTGAGTCACTTCAGTCAGACGGACAGAGGCTTGTAATGATGGACTCCTCCTGCCATGGCCCTTGTCTCTTTGTCTGTCCCTATGTGATCAGAAGCAATAATCTACAGCTGGAACACAGATCTTCAGCACTGTAGCAATCACAACATGCAAATTTGCTATTTCATGCATATGTTCTTTCTTGATTAATACCCTGCTACCGTTCTATGGTTTTTATGTAGCTATCTTTTTATTGCTGTGGTTCCATTTACAAGGGTTGATTAATTGAAACGTGAGCACAACTCTCAAAATTCACCTCCTCAGCTCAAGTCTGTGTGTCTCAAATAGGCTACCATCCGTCTACATGTTCCAGTGGCTAAAGCCACCACATCCAACCCCTCGTGGACTCTTCTAGAACATCTTCCATACTGAGTTTGTGATGAGATGGAGGATAGGGATTAAATGCTGGCAGCCCTTATATTAAATGATACTTAAGCTTAATTTCCTTTTCATAAGTAAATTCATATAAACAAAACTAATGTTGATCTCAAAGAATTGTTTATCAAATTATTAATTCAGACCAATGATTAGTGGTAAACAGTTAATAGACTATTTTGATTATAATGTTCAAAATTGGTTCTATCATCTGGGTGGGAAAGGCCTCCCCAAGAGGTTGGCTTCCTATCCCAAGGAGCCTGCTTCTGTTCTTTTTTGGATTTCAGGCAGTGGTAGGTTTTTCTCCTTTGAGCTGGCATCTTCCAGTAGAGTGAATTATTTTCAGTCTAATTCCCAGTGGTCAAAATTTCCTTTTTGTTTCTTCCTTGAGGTAATGCTGTGCTTGAGACCCAAGCAAAATGCAATCTGCACAGTCCAATCAAAAATATTTTTGAAATTTTGTGTTTGGCTAAAGATTGTATCTTTGAAAAATGGGTTATGACGTTTCTTTGATGATTATGCCAGAGTGCTCCGTTTTGCTACAATCAGCTATGATAATGAAGAGCGAGCCATTTAAAATTAGTTATTTTTCCCTTCCTGAGCATAAGACTTACCTATTTATGCAAAAAGAAAGAATCTTTGCATTCCCCCCCAAAAATAGAGATGATGAGGCTTTGTAAACAGTGGTACCAGACAATGGTATGCGTAATAGAATTTTGTGCCATTCAGAAAATAAGACAGCAATGTGAGAAAGGTCAAAAGAAAACTATTGGTGTATTTCTTTTTAATAATGTGTCCAAAGAAGTAGACAAGGAATATTAAGCTCCATGGAAGAGTGAAGAGTAAGTTGACCTGTTGACATAGTGAATGCTGAGCCACAGGAAGCGGACAGGGTATCTTAAAGCATCCTGCCTCCCTCTGTTATTAGTAATAATCTTTAATATTTTTTACAGCCCTTTGCAATTTACAGAGAGCTCTTTCTGTGGTGGCACTCACCTCCTTTCGTTCTTCCCTAGTTCCCATGGGCTTTCATCAAACTTGATCTCAGAGATGCATTTGTTTAACTCGTGCCAGGCAGCAGCTTCATATCCTTTATAGAATAAGACAGTGTCAAATTGAAAAAGTTTTTTTTTTATTCAAACAAAGGCAACAATGACTGATAATATCTAATGCGTGACCTTTCCAAAGGCATTTATATTTTTCTAGGAGATAAGGTCTTATGTTAAACAGATGAATCTCAAATTCAGTAAGGCAGGCAACAGAGAGGTTTGCTAGGGGAGGGAGAGAATAGGACACAGGAAAATGATTTTTTTGGTATCCCTGAAGTAGTTTCATATTATGGAAGACATTTTGCTTGCTGGTGAGGTAGTCCTCTCTCCAGAACTGTCCAGCTGTGAATGTGCATTCTTTAGATTGGTTGAACTGAATGAATTGGAGTAAAGATTTTTCAAGCCATCCAAAATTATAGATTCTCAGCACTTTAGAGACTGAGGGAATCATTGCGTTACCATGGCTAAGACTTTTATTTTATAGATAAGAAAATTAAAGATAAAAGTCTGAATCATTCTGGTTATTTAGAGCCACAAGATCCAAATGGTTTTTTTTTTTTCATAATCAACATCTTATTGATCAAGAAAGTCTCCTTGCATCTACTATTATCTAGATATAGAACAGACATTTTGTTTTATTGTTGTTCCAATAAATCTAACTGTACACTCATATATTAGAATGGCAGGGAATGTTACTATTCCTATTGTTTTGATAAAATATGGTTATCTTTTGTCCTTAGACTTACCATTTCTGCTTGTACTAATCTTTTATAATTCTCTATATATTCATGAAATATACTGTATAGCAGAACTCTAGGAAAGTCAACAGGTTTTTAAAATATAGTTCTTTTGCCACATTACTAAATGTCTTCTTCAAAGTTCAGCATTGTTGCGCTGTTGAGCTCCTTGTGCTAGCTTTATACTGGCCTAGGTTTTTTTTTGTTTGTTTGTTTGTTTGTTTTGTTTTGTTTTTTGTTTTTTGTTTTTACAAAACTGAAACTGTTAGGATTTTGGCAACTCTTACAGATGGATTAAAATTCCTTTTGCATAAAGGGATGTACTTGAATCTTTGGGGGTCCAGGTACAGAATGTTACGGTTTGTGTCTAGTTGTCCCCCAAAAACCTCATGCAATCACTGGACAGCTTCTAGAGTTTGTGATTAATCCTTGCTCCAATGCTGGGATTATGGGTGTTGTGTGCTACAAATGTAAGGAGAGGAGAGAGGCTTATCTGTGCCCTTGTTGCCACTGCCACTCCTCTCTTTTGCTCTTGCTGTTTTGCTGTTTTCTACCGCCATGAATAGTTGTCCCCTGCCATATGCCAGTCTGCCTTGGAGCCAGCCAAGTATGAACTAAAACTTCCACAAACTGTGAGCGAAATGAAGCTCTTCTTCCTTAAAGGAGAAACAAACAAACAAGCAAAAAACATTTTAAGGAATAGTTTTGTTTAACAACATCATATTTTCAGATGAGGCACAGATTCAAAATTATACTTCCAGTTTCTGA
The DNA here is from genome assembly GCF_000260255.1 of Octodon degus. NCBI lineage: Eukaryota > Metazoa > Chordata > Mammalia > Rodentia > Octodontidae > Octodon > Octodon degus. The sequence goes on along the minus strand of NW_004524582.1, from coordinate 11,079,503 downwards.
GCACTGTCACTCTGAGAGCCAAGTATCCTGAATCTATTTCCAGGCCTCCGCCGGCTGTAGCACAAGCCAACATCTTTTAAGCTCAGAAGTCTTTGGTGGCTCAAAACAGAAATTTTTCCCACATACTTCAGTCATAGAGAATATTGACTGGCAGGTCTGCTTTAGAATACATTCAATCCCAGAAGAGAAGAGAATCAGTAGTTTTTTTCCTGTGCTTCATGAGATCCCTGGAAATGCTCTCAGTTTAAGAGTCTGATTTTCCACTCAGCTCCCCTTTTGCTTTCTTTGGCCTTCCAAAGAAGGAAAACTCTAACTGAATGGTAACACCATTAAAATCCTGATCTGTAGTTGTTTTATATTTTCTTTGGTAGTTCCACTTCATGCTTAAACTCACAATTTCATTTTAAAGAGCAAATGTTCCTTTCGATTGAAGTCAAAGAATTCCTGAGAAGACTGACTTCGAAACCAGGATGTTGGGCTTTGGAGTAACTATTCATTCTAAGAAAGGCCAATGTCTAATGCTGGTTGTAAAAGTTCCTACACTGCCATGAAGACAGAGCCTTTTCATTCAGATATCTACTTGGCCACATCTTCTCAAATCATCTGGAAGGTAACTCAAAACAAACAAACAAACAAAAAAACAAAACAAAACCCTACAAATCCAGTAAATTGTCAGGGTATTTTGGTTATATAATGAAAAACATGTAGCTATTTACAAATATCATGTGACTTCCTGAAATTTTTTATCTCCCAGATTTACAGTCATCAACTCTACTGAAGTCAAACCTGTATTATCCTCAAGGAAAAATTTATTTTTACCAAAACATAACTGGCACAGATTTAAGACACAGGTTTTAATGATTAGCAGTTTAATGAATGAGCATAGTTTAGCTGGTAAGAAGAAGCACAACTCATGTAAGCAAAAGTGAGTTGAAAGAAAATACCACGTGAAAGAAAAAACAGAAGCAATTCAACTGGAGCTAGTAATCAGAAGCTAGCTTAGAGTCAGAAAAAATGCTCATTAAAAGTTTAAATATAATAGCAGGATCTCAGAAATGTTAAACTTTGAGTTTTGCTGATTCCAAGCACAGGGGAATAACCATACAAACTTGCACTGCCAAGGATTCACACTCATTTATCTGAGGGGTCTGCAAAGAAATCCCCAGTGCCCAGAAATCAGGGGAGAGGAAATCTACTGAGGTATGCGACTGTACTGAATGAGAACCCTCTACTATTTATCAGTCTTTGGAATTTTCAATGATGAGAGCTACCAAATTTCTAACCATGCACAGTTTGAACTTTGTCTTTTTTGCTTTCCATTTGTTCAAAGAAGCAAAAGCTGGCTTTAAGTTGGATGCTGAGTGAAATTTTTTACTACTGTGATGCTGTGGCACATAATGAATATGATCATTGTGGGTAGTTGGCACACATGCATGTATGTGAAGCATCTTAGTTCTCTTTACACCCCTTACTCCCCTCCTCAGCATCTCTTGGTCTCCTTCCCATTTGCAAAAGATGTATTTCCCTGTTTCCTATTGTCTATTTTTTACTTTACTTTCATTTATATTTTGAGTTTCTTATAGAAGATGAACTATGCAGTACTTAGCTTGTGTTTCTGATTTATTTTACTTAACATTATGAAAACATTGTTGTGTAAATGACCCAGCTTTATCCTTTGTAGCAGAGTAGAAATCCATTGTGCATAAATGCCACATTTTCCTTATCCATTCATCTGCTGGTGGACTTGTAGGCTTCTTTCAGGATCCTGTTATGAATCATGTTGCTATAAGCACAGACCTGCATGTGTCACTGTAATAGGATGAATATGATTTGATGCTAGTGACCAAGTAGCTTGCACCAGCTCCTTGAATGTCACTACCCTAGAGCTGCTCTTCCGATCCACCTATCCAACACCTCTCCCCAATCAGCATTTTTTTTAATTATCTGATCCTTTATAAAAAAGAAATTCTGTTCTGTTACAGTCCATTTCTTCAATGAGGGATAAGCACTGTGAGGCCAGCTGCCTTGGCTGTCCAGTCTGCTACTAATCCTGGGTCTAGGCGAGGGCTTGGCATGTGGACAAAGATGTGTCCAT
>NW_004524582.1:11075456-11077308 GCF_000260255.1 Octodon degus | reverse complement strand
GACAAATACAGAGACTAGAAAAAGTTAAGAATATAAAATAAGACTGAATCAAGGGCTGGGGACATAGCTCAGCGGCATAAGTGCCTGCCTGACAGGCGCAAGGTCCTGCGTTCGATCTCTGGCACTGGATTAAAAACAAACAAACAAAAGAAAACAATAACCTGAATCAAGTACTCAGAGCAAAAAATTGAAAGAATGAGGAAAACACAATCAGCTTTAAGTGATTTTACAGGTAAAAATTCAAAGGAAAACAAAAGGATGAAAAGGTTGAAATAAATGCAGCAAAAGTAGACACATATAAAAGGATTAAACATCAGGCTCTGGAGGCTTCCTCTACTGAGCCTCAGGGGTCAGAATCCTGGGTGGACAGAGGACCTGGATTTCTCGGCACTCTAAATAAGAGCTCCATTGGAGACACATGGCCAAGATCCAAATGAGAATTTTTTTCATTTTCTAGTGTCTGTCCCCTGGAAAGACATTTAGGCCCCCTGAGCTTCACTCTCCTCCTGGCTTGGTTATCTTGGTTGTTTGAGGCCACACTAAGAAAATACTTTAGACTGCCCTTTTTATACACAACAGAAATCCATTGCACAGAGTTAAGAAGGCTGGCATTCATAGACCAAAGTGCTGGCAGATTGGCGTTTGGTGAGATCCTACTTTCTGGTTTGTAGATGGTTCCTGCTTGCTGTGTCCTCACAGGATATGATGGTCATGAGGGTTTCTCTGGGACTCTCATGACCTAATCATCCCCTAAAGGCCCCACCTTTTCATGCTGTCACCTCAGGGGATAGATTTCAACATCTGACTTCTGAGTGGCACAGCAATCAGGTCATAGCAGTCAAAAGCATGGGTAATTTTGAGCTGAGGCACAAGGAGATATACATGCAAGGCCCTTAGCACTGTGTCTACTTCCTAGCATAAAGTCTGAACTGTTCCCTTTATTATGCCTTTTTTATTTAATTAGCTGGTTGCTAATGAGCAAAGCTATCTTGCCTGCCTTTTGCAACCAAGCTGTTATTCTGCTCAGAATATCAGCAATGTTTTTTTTCACCACAATCCCCACATTCTTCTATTAGGGCATTTGGCTCTTGCAACTATATCCATGTATTTATTTCTTTTCCTCCTAAAGAAAATGCATCCATGAAAAAGGCCTGTCCTATCCATTACTATGGGCTCCACTATGTCCCCCAACCAGTCCAAATTCATAAATCAAAGCCCTAATCTCCAGATGACTGACTATGGTTAGGGATAGAGCCTTTAAAGAGGCAAATCAGATTAAATGAGTACAGAAGGGTGGAGCCCTAATCCCAAAGGAATGATGACTCAATAAGAGGAGGAAAAGACACTAGAATTTGCCCACAGAAGGAAGGCCACTGCAAGAGTCAGTGAGAAGGCAGCAGCCTACAGACCAAGGAGAGAAGACCCAGGAGAGACCCGACATGCTGACACATCCATCCTGGACTTCCAGCCTCCACAGCGCTGAGAAATAAATTTCTGTTATTTAAGGGACCTGGTCTATAAGTGTTTGTTAAAAATGACTTTGAGGCAGGAGATTAGGGCATGGTGAAGAGCTGTCAGTCACAGAAAGCTGTTAAATCTCGGTGAAGATGTATGCACAGAACAACTTCTGATGGCCCAAACCTGATGTCAAAAGATATGAAAGACAGAGGTCATTGACTTTACTGCCACTGTCCCCCTGTTCTTGAAGTGATCCATCCTGCATATAGAGCAAATCTCTTCAGAGTACATCTTCTTCTTGAGCAATTCTTTTTCATCTTTTCCTTTCCTTTCCTTTCCTTTCCTTTCCTTTCCTTTCCTTTCCTTTCCTTTCCTTTCCTTTCCTTTCCCTTCC
>NW_004524582.1:11073472-11075096 GCF_000260255.1 Octodon degus | reverse complement strand
CTCCTTCCTTCCTTCCTTCCTTCCTTCCTTCCTTCCTTCCTTCCTTCCTTCCTCCATTCCTTAAGCAATTGTTGAATTTTTACCTTCACCAGCTGTCCCATCTATTTCTTTGAATGGGACAGCAAGAACCCAGAAAGGACTGCTGGCCACTACACCCCTGGATAACAATGTTAGCTGGCCAATACATTTACCAATGGAGGATACAGAAGATGGACAGCCCTTCTGACCTCCTTCCAGAGTGGGTCATCTGTATTGACAGCGATCTTAAAATGTTTTCTTCCATCTCCAGAAGGAAATGAGATTCCCCAACTAGGGACTTTTTTTAAAAGGTTGAAGGGCCTGGCATGTATATCTCCTTGTACCTCAGCTTAAAATTATCCATGCTTTTGACTTTATGTCCTGATTGTTGTGCTACTCAAAATTCAAATGTTGAAATCTATCCCCTGAGATGATGGTATTAAAAGGTGGAGTCTTTAGGGGGTGATTAAGTTAAGAGAGCTCTGCTATCTTGAATGGGCCCTAGAAGCCCATAACAAAGGCAGCCTCTTGGTCACTAGAAGGCCCCCAAGGCAGGGATCCTGGAGTCTGCAGTACCTGATGGTGTTTTTCTGGGGCCCTTCATCCCTGATGGGCCAAAAGGAACCTCCCCTTTGATGTAAGTGGTCCTGCTATCTTAGAGAATCATTTTTAGATGGGATTTTGAACTTGCCCCTAAGGATTTCCAACTAGTTTGGAAGTAAATGACCTTCAAAATCATACTCTGTTTAAGAAAGCTAGAGTAGTTCCCATTTTTTGCATCTGAGCCCAAAGTGATACTTTTTTTTTCCTTTTTTTTTTAAGTATAACATTCAACATATTATTTCTTTCTCAGAGAGTTTTCCTCAGTCCATTAAGACCCAGCTCCCCTTACCTGGGCTTTGGTGGAGGTCGTGGGGCAGCACCAGCAGGTCTAAATCGGGGTGGAGGAGTTCGGTCCTTGCGGGCTTCACGAGATCGATTTCTGACCACTTTGCTGTGAATGGCACAACTCACACGGTGATGCAGCTTTGCATACAGCTTGGGAAGCACATAACCACTGAAGACACTTGCTTTGGAAATGTCCTTGATGGTGGTGGCCTCCACTGTGTTACAAATGACAGACTTCTTAATGGCCTTATCCTGGGTATGCACTCGGCACAGTTTGTGAAGCAAAGAGGCTGCACATGACTGCAGCCCTTTTTGGCACTACCGTTGTTCCTTCTTTTTCTCGTCATCTTGGAAAGGAGGACCCCAAAGTGATACTTTTCTACGTGTCCTTAGCACTGAGTACAATGTCCGGCTTGTGTGATGGACCAACAAGAGTTTATTATGTTTAAATTGGTGATTTTTTCACCCTTTGCTCTGCATCAATATCACCTAGAAAGTTATAGAATGTGAAGTCTTAGGCTCCTTGCAATAGATGAGGGCCATTTATTAAGTTCCCGCAGTGATTCAAATATTGACCAAATTTAAGAAGTCTTGATTCAAACATGTACTGAGACCTATCAGAAACCATGCGTGCTTCTAAGCACTTGATTCTCTCTGTCTCATTCTCTCTCTCTCTCTCTCTCTCTCTCTCTCTCTCTCTCTCTCTCTCTTTTTTTTT
>NW_004524582.1:11070353-11073372 GCF_000260255.1 Octodon degus | reverse complement strand
TGGTGGAACCAGGGATCGAACTCAGGCCCTTATGCTTGCCAGGGAAGTGCTTACTCCATTGAGCCATCTCCCTGGCCCCCAATTTTCTTAATAACTTTAGACAGTATGAAGCATTATTCCTTTTTCTTCCTTCTGTGGTATTGAGAACTGAACCCAACATATACTAGGAAAATACCCTACCACTAAATGATCTTCAGTCCACCACAAATTTCACTTTGAAGGGCTGGAGAGATATAGCTCTCAGTGATCTAAAGTGCCTGCTTAAGCAAGCTTAGGGAGGAGCAGGGGACTGCGGTCCAATCTCTGGCACCACATACCATGCCAGCCCTGTGGGCTGAGCTGGCAAAAAAAAAAAAAAAGAAAAGAAAACAGACAAAACAAATTTCACTTTGAAACAGGATTTTTGCTGAGGTATCCAGACTAGCCTTGAACTATATCAGCTGCCTGCCTGGCTGGGATCACTGGTATGCACCACCATGCCTATTTTACGTACAAGAAAATTAAGGTTTAGTAAACTGGCCAAGATTACATAACTAGTAAGGGTAGACTTTGGTGTCTAACCCCTAACTACCTGAAAACAAGCTCCAAGTTTTGAGCAATACTCTCCTTTTTGGATGATCTCCTCTCTTTGAAGAGTCTAAAAAAGAATCTTATTTAAATTTAAATCAGATCCCTCCAAATAATTTTTCAAAAAAAAAAAAAGTGGCCTCACTGTCTTCCTAGGAAACAGTATCTCTTGGGTAAATGCCTACATACTTCAAAGTCTAACAAAACCTTTTAAAATCAAGGAATGGATTGAGGAAATAATTGTTCCCACATACAAAACTAATAATTCCTTGAATTTATTATTATCTTTGAAATGAGAAATGGCAAAAGTGACCCTTAGATCTATCCATTCATTAGAGGAAACATCATCATGCATTTTCAAGAAGAGTAGATCAAAATAGTCCGATTTCGATGCAGAATCTCACATTCTTTTTTTCTACCTAATTGTGTTTCTCACATTTTCAAAATTTCATCTCAGAGTTTAATAACGCTTATTCTGCTACTATCTGGGAATTAATAACATAGAGGAAGATTTTAGATGTCTAAAGGACCTTCCTACAGGGCTGTGCAGAAATGCATGATAAATATAAGGAAACAGTCCCTTTTATACTTTCTAAGTTTTTAGTCAATAGTTCCCAAATTTAAATATTATCATTACTTTAAGAGAGGATTTCTGAAAACTGAAGTTATCATTTTTATCACTTATTGGGCTTATTGGTTAAAAGGGGGACCTGAATATTTTTATATGTACTTTTTAATTGACATGACATACCACACATCTTTATAGATAGCCGTCTGATACCTCAACACATACATGTATTATATCTTACATTATGATATTATATATGATCATGATAATTGGTAAATCTATCACCTCAAATAGCTCAAAGAAATATCATTTATATTGGTTGGGAAATTCATTTAAAATTCCTCAACTGGCTGCTTTGAAGTATCTAATTAATCATTATTGGCCATAGTCACTCTGTATTTGTTCTACAGATTTCAGGCTTGCCAGATCCTGTAATTGCTTGAGTCAAATACTTACAATCTATTTCTCTTTGCCTGTTTCCCTTTCCCCATTAGCCTTGATCTCTGGCTTTCTCCATCTTCCTTCTTCTTTTTCTACTTGACTGACACCTTGCTTGATATTCTCCAGGGCTTTGGAACTCTAGAAGTTATTCTCCTGTCCAACTGCATCCTGTACCTGTTAATCATCCTCTTCCTGCACCTGAACTTTATAAGGCAAACATTGATATTTGTCCCAGAGAAAAAATGTGAACAAGTCATGTATAGGTTCTAAATCTGTTATTCTTCACAGTATTGTGACTTTTGACAGATTCTCTAGCTTTACATTTTAGTTCTCTAGTCTGAAAAATTAGAGAGAATTATTCTTTCTTTGTGAGGTGTTCCAAGACTTAAATATGACAATATTAATTTCTTTACATCTGTGCTGAATCTGTATAACTACAAAGACAGACACCAATATGCCACATACCCAGAAATGATAAGTTTAGACAAATTGTCTGAAAGCTTGATTGTGAATTTAGAATACTGCCTCTATCACATTGTATGATTTGAAACAATTCTCCTAGCTTTACTTTAGAAACAACAAGTTTCGTCCTTGTCAAAATAAAATAGTGTTTAGCTTGCCAAATTTTTCCTAACACTTGATGTTTTAGGAATGCAAAAGTAATTGTTAGAATTCAGAAACAATTTTATACTTTTACTCATATCCTGAGCATCATAAAATGAAACTCTTAAGCCATCTCCATTTCCACTCTTCTTTCTGTATTTGTGTTGTCAAGTGAAGTGGTCCCAGCATGTGCGTCAGTTGAGATGGAAACATTCATTTACCATTGTAATGTGTCCCTGATGTCCTTTAAGAGTGTTTCCTGTATGTGTTGACATTGATGTCACCCCAAAAATACTATGAATAAAATACTAGTGGTGAATCACAGCTCTCCCTCCCCTTCCTCCCCAGAGACTGTGGTTTGATTTTGCCACATTCCTTTCCTCTTAACAAAAGTACTATTTGGAATATATTGAGTGTTTCTGATTACTGATCTGGAGAGAATCTTACATCTTGTTTGAGACCAGCATGACAGACCACTGGACCATGACACTTAGAGGGGGGCAGACCCTTCTCAAGAGGTTATTCCCTAAGACTGGAGTCTGTTTTAGCACAGAAACCATAGCCAGAGGAGCAATGTAGTAGGGGACAGAGCCAGAGCCCCACAAAACAGAATGACAAGATAGAATGCTGCAGAAAGTGTCAGGGTGTCAGGAAGAAGGTGTGTGTGTGGGGGGGGGTCAAAGTAGGAAGCGTTTCTGTGAGGGAGTGCGAACAGGGCCAGATCAGTTGAAGATCACATGTACCTGTCGTGATGGTGAATGCTATGTGTCAGATTAGCTAGGCCATGGCACCCAGTTGGTTGGTCAAACACCAATCCAGGTGTTGCCATGAAGTTATTTG
>NW_004524582.1:11059985-11068503 GCF_000260255.1 Octodon degus | reverse complement strand
TCTTTTAAGAAAGCTGGAAAAATGAGATGATAAATGATATGTAAGTTTTCTAGGATGCAATGGAGAAAAGCCCATATAAAATAAGAAGGAATCACTAAAATGTAAATATCTGGAGTAGGTGTGTGTGTTTGTGGGTGTGTGTATGTGTGTGTGTTAACTTTTAAAATGTCACCATGATACTGTGCAAATGACAATAGGCAGCTAATATAATTTAGATTTTAGACCTGAACCACACTACACACAGCTAACTCTGTTAATGGTATATATTCTGGATATTGTCTAACCTTCAGTGGTTTAATTCATTTGTGGCCTGATTTGTCAAAATATCAGTCAGAAATGCACTATCACAAATGTTTCTAGCATAGCACACTCTTTCACTGACACCACTTGGATCATATGCCACAGTCTATTCAGGATTGAGGAAAATATTAGATAACACTTTAAGACTCCTTTGTTTTCAGCATAGCTACATGACACAACTTCAGGCAATAAGACATATAGAAAATTCTTCTTGGGAGCTTCATAAGAGATGCATGTAGTTAATGGAGGTTGCTTTTATTTTGTTCTTTTCTTGCTTCTCAAGGCAGCATAAGATTCTGATGCTCACACAGGACTGCATGTGTTAACCCCAGCTGGCATCATCCCTGCTCCTGGATTCCCACAGCACAGAGCAATAGAGGTGACATCCAAGAGGCCAACCTGATCATAGAAGAGACCAACATCCAGGAGAAAGTTTTGCTTCAGAATGAAGTGTTACACTACCACTAAGACAGGCTGAAAGAGAGCCTTAGGAGAAGGAGTTGGAGAATGTGAAAGTTAGACAAAAACCTCTTAAGATTCCCCTGGAAGGTCCAAGCACAGAGCAGGAAGACCATGAGGCCAGGTTTGGTAGGTAGAGCATTACAGGGGTGGATCTGAAGAAATAAGCAGTTAGTCTAATGATGTGTTTGAATTCTGGCCCTGCTGCCTATACCCAGCAGAAATTAGTGATCTTAATGACCATAGGTCAATATAAGGGTGGTCTAATTGTCATCACTAAAATCTTCCTACCCTTTGTTCTTATTAAGTGCTGTTCAGGAGTGGTTCCTAGGGTTTGTCAATATCCAGTTGACATTAGATGCATTGTTGTTGCTGAATTTTCTACTATAGTCAAGATAACAGTAGTGGGTAACAATCGGTTTTCTCTCTGTGCCAATGTCTGGATTGTTTGGGTGTCATAAAAAGTACCTCTGAATTTGTTTGGCTTACTTGTGAAGAATGGGGCACTGGGCTAAAGAATTTGTAAACCACAGTATGTGTGTGTGTGTGGGCAAACACACACACACACACGCACACACACACACACACACACACATAAATATGAAAAGATAAGGAAACAAAATACCTTCAAAAACTTCAAGCTTCCCTAAAACCAATTCAGGCAGGGGGCTTTCAGGGGGGAGGAAATCATAAGCCATAGAGCAGTTAGGCCTAAGAGGGTATCAATGGAGGTAAGACACTTTAATAAAGTGCTTGGAAAATTTTAAAGAAAATATAACTCAGAAAGGAATGGGAGTCCACTAAAATGTTCCAAACAGAAATCCTGGAGATTGAAAGAATGTGTAGCAGAAGTGGGCAATGTTAAGACACAATGTCAGATCTAGAGGCCTAATGAGAAATACCTTAGAAACAATAAGGGAACATGAAAAATGCTTTCAGCAGCTCCTACGTAATTCAAAGGGGACTAATATTGCAATGGCAAGCAGAAACATGGAACAATACCCAGGATTTGGAGGCAGATTTATTTAAGTTGATGGGCACTGACTGAGACCAGTGCCAGAATATCTGGCCAAGATCTCGGTGGTCTACATAAAATTAGTGAAGAAGGAAGTACAATGGCAGAATGCCTTTCAATTGGGGATTCGTTTATCCATTGAGCATCACAGTAAGCAGCCGTTTCTAAGAGACAGGAGCAACTGGATCTGGAACAGGAGCTATTACCTGTCTGGGGGAAGCATTTCCTACTATAATATAAAAGTAATTGGAAGTAGTGTAAAATCAGAAGACAGAATAAAAGATATAAAAGCCTATTGATACAAATAATAGCAGAAATCTTTCTAGACTTGAAAAAAGAATTTAATGTATACATAAGTGAAGCATATAGAACCTCTAATAGCTAAGACAAGAAAAAACCATTGTACAACTCATAATAACTAAAATACCAGAAATACAGCATAAGAACATAGTCTTAAAGGCTGCTAGAGAAAAGCAACAAGTCACCTATGAAGGGAAACACATCAGAATTACAACAGATTTCTTATCTTAAATGCTAAAGGCAAGGAGAACATAGAATAAAGTGTTTCAATCTCTAAATGAAAACAGCCTCCAACCCAGAATGTTATCTCCTGCAAAATTATATTTCAAAATTGACAGAGAAATAAGATAGTTCCACAATAAATAAAACCTAAAGAAGCTTAGGACTACTAGATCAGCACTCCAAAAATTCTCAAAGACATCCTAGAGAAAAAGAAGCTAACAACACTAAAAGGTTAAAAAAAAAAAAAAGAAGAAGAAATCACATAAAGTTAGTCACTAAGTAGAAGGAAAGAAAGCAAAACAGCAACAAGAAATTAACACAACGACAGGGAAATAATTCAATACCTATCAATTGTAAGTATGAATGTAAATGTGCTGAACTTGCTAATCAGAACTCACAGATTCATGGTTGGGAATATATCGCAGAGGCATAAGCACCTGAGTGGCAAGTGCGAGGTCCTGAGCTCAACTTCCCTTATAAAAAAAAAACAAACAAACAAAAACAAAAACAAACCACAGATTAATAGAATGGAATAACAGGCAAAGTTTGGTATTCTATATACAATAAACACATTCAGTACAAAAGGTAATTTATAGACCAAAAATCAAAGGATGGAAAATAATACTTCATGCAACAAAAACCACCAAATAAGCAGGAGTAACTGTTACATATTCAGGCAAAGTGGATGTTACAGTTTGTGTATAGGTGTTCCCCCAAAGCCTCATGCAGTCATGGAGTGGCTTCTGGAGTTTGTGATTGATTATTTTCGGTGTGGACGCTGCACCTGCCCTGGGGCAGATAATTTGCATTACAATGTAAAGAGGGAGAAGTTGCTAACTAGCTGCCTGAGCTGCTGTCCCTCCCTTTGCTCTCTCTGCTCTTTGGCACTGCCATGAAAGGTTGCTCTGTGCCATGTGCCACTCTGCCTTGGAGCCAGCTAAGTATGAACTGAAACTTCCAGTTTCTGTGAGCTAAAAAAACTTTTCCTTCCTTAATTTTGGGTGCTGGGTATTTGTCACAGCAATGAGAGAAGAGTAACTGAGAGAATTTGGTACCAGGAGTAGGGTTCTTGCTGTGGCTAAACCCGACCATGTGGATTACAAGCTTCTGGGAATGGGAAGAGATAAGAAAGGTCTGATAGAAATCCTGCCTGTAAAGATTGGGCTGGGGAGGTTTCTGCTGGGAAGAAGGACTGCATTGGTTGTTGAACTCTGGATGATTTGTGTTTTGACTTGGCAGAAAAGTTGCCTGCATTTTGCTCATGTCCCAGAGACTTTGCTTGAGAGTAAGTTTAAGCATGGCAGACTGATTAATCTGGCAAAAGAAAGTTAGAAGCAGCCAAATATTGGGGCAGTAGACTGGTTGTTGCTGGGGGCTTTTAGCCAGATTTATATTGAGAATCAAGAGCAAAGAACTGAGCAGAATGATTTAAAATGTTGTGAGTCTGGCCAGAAAGGAAGCTCCAATAAAGCTGTGGACTGCAAAGATAGAGCTGAGAGGATCTCCATTGCTGGGAAGGACCAAGAGAATGGAAAGAATGGCCTGAGACATCACACTTGTCTCCATTCTTTGCAATCTCAGAATTGCAAAGGTCAAGGACTTTTCCTTGAGGGGAAGTCACTGAGCTCCATTTTCCAGAATAGTGGCAGTGGGCACATCAGGTTCCAGAATGGTGCTGGCATGGAGAATATATTCCTTGGACTCAGGGTCAGAGTGCTCAGTCATCCAGGCCCTCGACCCCTATAGCCAAGAGAGAAGGAAGCGTGGCTACTGCTCCAGCTGGCAGCAGACCTTGGCATCATCCATGAAGCCTTGGTTTTAGGTGCGTTCAAAATGCAGGAGTCATGAGGTTAAGAAGGGTTCCATCTAGATTTCAGAAGAAGGCCTGGGAGGCCAGGCAGTGTGCCTATGAGCGGGCAGTGTGTAAAGCTGTGAGTAAGGAGCCTATTCAGTGGAAACTGCAGAAGTTTGGAAAAGCCAGGAATGGGGATCATCTAAGGGAAACTGCAAGGAGGGAGCAAAGCCAGCCTAAGAAAGAAACCATGGGAACTACCACCAAGAGTGCCATAGGGGCGAAGCTACATGGAGCTCACAATTTGCCACAGATTGCTTCGGATGTTCCATGAGGACTTACAGGATTTAATGTTTGCCTTGCAGGATTTTGGACTTACTTTGGTCCTAATGCTTGGTATCGTGCTGTGTGTACCTTTTGGAATGGTAATGTTTGTTTTGTGCCACTGAATGTTGGAAGTGTTTAACTTTTCTTTTATACAGGGGCTCATACCTAAGAGTTTGCCTTGGATCTTGGAGGAGACTTAGGACTTGGGATTTTCAGCAATGCTGAAACTGTTGGGACCTCAGCAACTCTTACAGATGGACTAGAATGGCTTTTGCATAAAGGTATGTGCATGAGTCTTTGGAGGTCCATGGGCTGAATGTTATGGTTTGTGTGTAGGTGCTCCCCCAAAGTCTCATGCAGTCTTAGGGCAGCCTTTGGAGTTTATGATTGATTACTGTTGGTATGGATGCTGCACCTGACCTGGGGCAGGTAATTTGCATTATAATGTAAGGAGGTCTGAGTTGTTAGCTAGCTGCCTGAGCTGCTGCCACTCCCTTTGCTCTCTGCTCTTTGCCACAGCCATGAAAGATTGCTCTGTGCCATGTGCCGTCTGCCTTGGAGCCAGCTGACTATGTACTGAAACCTCCAGTAACTGTGAGCTAAATAAACCTTTCCTTCCTTCATTTTGGGTGTTGAGCATTTGTCCAGGAAAGAGAGAAGAGTAACTGAGATAGTGGATTTCAAGCCAAAGCTGATCGAGTAGCAAAGAAAGACAGTACATATTGGTTAATAGACCTATTCAGCAAGAAAAGATAACAATTACAAACATATATGCACCAAACCTTGGTACACCCAATTTTATAAAAGAAACTCTAATGGACATAAAAGATCAGATAAATGTCAATACAGTTTATAGTGGGAGAATCTCAAAACACTACTATAACAAATAGATCAATTAAATTAAGACAGTAGAAACAGAGTCTGGGTTGGACATTATTTTCTTTTAGAACTGGAAACATTTTACTATGCTTTCTTTGTGTTTAATGCTATGTTGATGAGGGATATTTGATAGACTCAGAGGGGTAGTCAAGGGGTACTCAAAGTAACAGAATGGAAAGGGAATGCACATCGATTCTTTTTTTTTGTGTGTGTGTGTGTGTGTGTGTGTGTGTGTGTGTGTGTGTGTGGTTTGCTCAGCACACCCTGGAGGCAGGGCTGGCATGGTGTGTGATGCCAGAGATCAAAGTATGGTCCCTTCATGCTTACCTAAGTTTGCCTAAGCAGGCACTTTAGACTGCTGAGCTATCGCATCAGCCCTAAAGCACATAGACTCCTGGTGAGATTGTTAAGACACTGAATCAAACTTGGGATGATTTATTGGTGACAATAAATGTCTTATGATTTAAATCACTGTTTGTTGAGTTTTCTCTGATAAGTTTTCTGTTTTCCATAGAGCCAATACAGCTCCCAAGTTACACATGGAGCCTGGAGCCCAGTACCCCTGATTCACATACAGTTACCCAGGGACACCAGCAGGATAGTGGAGTATAGTGTGGTCTGATACTCATCCTGGTCTCAGAAATATGATTCCCTTTTCAAAAGTCTTGGCAAGCAGAAGCAGGCAGAGCTTTCTTCTCCTGAAAGCTTTTGTGAACTTTGAGGCATAAGCATCTTTACAATGTTGTTGTTTTGGTGGCTCCAAGGAACAGCACCCTGGACAGTGGATTTAGAGCATCGGGCATCACCGAGGCAGTCAGGGCAAGAGATTTTGAGCAGACTTCTTCTAGAACCCACAGGGCTCATTTCCTAAGGGCTTCCAGAACTAATAGGAAGACAGTCTGAAGAGGGTTGTCCTAGCATGGCGGGGCAAATGATCCAGTGACAGGTAATGCATATCCATCTCAAAGAGGAGGAGACCCATCATATTTGTGACAAGCATGCAGTGGGTTTGTAAGGGCTACCTGTGGGATCCGGGGTGGAGGAAAGCAAGAATGCTGCCTCTGCACTGGAGAGCCAGAGGACTGAAGCTCCATGGCCTGGAGTCTGCCACAGAGACTGGTATGACTCTGTGTTGGGAAGCCAAAGGGTCTGCACTGAAGGCCGTAGAGTCTGTGCTGCGAGACTGCAGGAACTAGTGCTGAGCACCCAAAGGCAACGCTGGAGACTAAAGCTCCGCTAAAGAAGCGAAGGGAAGACTCCTTCTTTGCCCTTTTCCTTCTATCCAGGCTATAAGTCTATTGGCTGGTGCTGCCACACCCAGAGTGGGTTTCCCTCTTCAGTTTTAGGCCTGCCTGTCGGTGATCTGTACACACCCAGAGCTGTGTTCCACGAATCCATTAGGCATTTCTTAATCCCTTCAAGTTGATGTCTCAGGTAATTAATACAGTAACACACATAAGTTTTATTTATTTAAACACATTCCAGACAACACAGAGCTCACTTTATTCTGCAGGCACAGCATGCTAAAGTCAGTATCTCTGTCTAAAACAATAGATGAATATACTTTTCACGGTCACATGCTGGAGGATTTTCAAGCTCCACTCATGTGAATAAATTGCATAAGTATATGTTCTGGGGTACCTCTGATATGTATCTCAATTTTGTGTCAGACAAGGGGTTTATGATGTGGCCTATATCTTTGTCATATGATTCCTATAGTGGGTGGTTTCCCAGTGCACCCCCACCCCCTATCCAGTGAAATCTATCACAGAATTAATAAAATTGTGGATCAAGGCAGAGCAGGTCCATGAAAGGCAGGCTTGGGCCCACAGTCCCACACTGGTTGGGCCAGAAGTAGCCGGTAGGTTTTGGCCTAATATAAATTGCTAAATCATCATGGTGGTCATCTAATATGGCTGAAGCTCTTAAAACAAAAGCCCATCTTCCCCAAGACCACCTGCCCCCTTCTTCTCCAACTCAGTCCAAGGTACAATTTACTTTCATCCTTCCCACTGACTCAGGGAAGACCTGCAGTCAGCTTCCTCAGGTATATCTAAACATCCCCTTCAAATCCACCACTGGCAAAGACCATAAAGGCCTCAGCCTGCCTTTGTTCCAATCAAGAGAATTTCTTGCCTTCCCCAAATTCTCTCCGTGACCTCCAAGATAGTAAAGCCCCTTTCCCTTTTCCCTTCTATCTTTGCCAGGCACCTGAAAAGAAAAACCTATCAGTACCTTTGTTCTAAATTTGGAGAAATTTTGAGGAGACATCCTTCTTCATTCATTTTGATTTGTCTCTTTATCCAGTGATAACCATATCGATGCGACTTGACACTGCTCTTTGTCTGTGAGACTGAATTATTGCTTCACTCTGACATATCAGAAATAGAGGGTTCTCCTAATTTACTTTTACTCTGGGTTTCAGTGAGGATTTCTAGGGCAATACCACCCTCCCCCCCTTGTGGGGTGGACATGAGAATCTTTACCTTCAATTTCTTATGGAACAATGATTTTAAAGTAATACAATTTCCACGTATACAGATAGGAGACTCAGAAGTTCTGGCTAACATTATATCTGTTTGTGTACTGACTGTGACATGCCTTTGGGATTGAGAATTTCTTGAGAACGGACCTTTTTTTTTTTTTAAACTTACCTTTGTATTACTTACCATTCCTAGGCTACAGAAGGTGATCTAAAAGGCTCTTGGCAAATTGAACTGGAAAAAAAAGCAAGGAGCAATACAGAATTGAATTGTACTCTGAAACACCTACTTTTCTGTAAGAAACATTTTTTTAAACATCAGTAGGATTCTCACCCTGTAACTATATATGCTGATACCTGTGAACTAAGTAATTGCACTGAAGACAGCAACATGCAATACTAGGGCCATGCTTGGAATCCCTGTCACTCTGGTCTTCTAAAAGGATGCTGCTTCTACTTTCATATCAATTACTTCTATAATCTCTCTCTCAAGTACATGTTTGTTAAAAAAAAGAAAATAATAAACATTAAGATTAAAAAAATTGTTGTTTGGATGTGCTTTTAGAAACAAATATAAACCTCTCCATTGTTTTTGTAAGGCTGGCTACACATTGCTCTATCTTTTAAAAAATGGCTTTAAGCCTCTATCTGTGCAGATAATTGTGTCGTGCATATTATGAGTGTTGTTATGTTTATTTAGATACTTCCCATTTCTATGTCAGTAGTAGTGGGGATTATTTTT
>NW_004524582.1:11057733-11059330 GCF_000260255.1 Octodon degus | reverse complement strand
GATGTGTGATGCATGCATCTGGGAGGTTAGGCAGAAGGATGATGAGTTCAAGGCCAGCTTGGGCTATATAGAGACTTCAAGGCTGACCTGAACTATACAGCAAGACACCATTTCACCCCCTCTAAATATAATGTGTTTGGTAGAATCTATCATTAATTGCTATAAAGTTCTCTTTTCTCCTCTCTTTTCCTCTCCCCTCATCTCCTCTTCTCTCTCTTCCCCTCCCCTCCTGTTTCTTTTCCTCCCCTCCCCTCTCCTTCCTCCTTCAACACTTGGTTTAATAAACAAACTTGACCCAATGGGTTATGTAGAATCTGTGTGCATCACCATAGCATCCTGAATGGTAATGTTATGAATAGCAGGAGATGGTGCAAAGATTGCCAGGATCCAATCCTTTAGAATCCCTATTGCTTACCTACTGTAGTCATTTCCCATTTGGGATGCAGCCTTTGGACTACTGGCATCACAATCTCCTGGAACTTATCAGAAAACCAAAGATCTACAGAATCAGAACTCACATGTGATTTCCCAAGATCTCTTGTGATGTCTAAACACATGGAAACTTGATATAGTCTAGAGTAATTGTATCAACAATGTAGTGTGTTTTCCTGAAATGCTATTTTTGTTTTGCTTAAAATATATGCACATACACAACTGAAATCTTGATTATTTTGTGAAAAGTTATTCTAATGTGTGAATTACTTTTTTTTTTCTGGCTGCCATTGACTTTTGAAAATGCCACTCAATTAATTAAATCAGTTACTCCTATCTCTAAAAACTTTTATGTTTCCTTATAAATTGTCACATTTTATTAAATCTTTGTGCTCACACACTTCCTCATATGTAAATGCTCAATAAAGGAAAAGCTAGTGAGCTATGAATAATGAATGAAAGAATAAGTACATCAAAGAGGTTGAAGCTACATGATTAATTGCCTGAAAATGAGGACCACATCTTATTCATCACGAAATTGACAGTGCTTCATAGAAAATCTGTCCATGTTTCTTGGTTAATCTGTAGCTGTTAAGTTAGAAGAGACTGTTTACATATTCTTAGCAAATAGCTGCAGAGAATAGATAAGGGAGAAAAATAAAAACAAAATTGAATATATAGTGCTAGGTACTGTCACAGTTTTTACCTCTGCTAAACATCACAACATCCTGTGAACTGGGCTTAGTTCTGAAATTTGCGTGTCACACCCAAGTTCACACAGCTAGAGGCTGATAATTGTATGTGTGATTTGCTGTAGCACTGCTTTTATAGTATGATTTCTGCAAAGATTGGCAGGTGGTAATCTTTGCAGAAAAGATTACCACCTGTCATAAAAAAAAGATTACCACCTACCACACAAAAGATGTGTTTACCACATCGTTTATGTGGTACACACACACACACACACACACACACACACACACACACACACACACACGCCCTGCATATCCCTTCCCCGCATCCCTTGCGAAGCCAAGGGGCTGCAGCTCTGGAGGAGACAGCTGTTCTCCTCCAGTTTTACAGTAGGCCACACAATGAGATGAAAGCAGCCATCCCGCGCTGGTCTTTTTCCGCCGGCGGAACGCAGGTGCTGGGGGCGTCAGGC
>NW_004524582.1:11055996-11057233 GCF_000260255.1 Octodon degus | reverse complement strand
GCCGGCCCCGGGAAGGAAGGGTGGGGCGCGCGGCGCCTGCTCCGGGCCGGGGGCGCGGAGGTCGCGGGCCCATTCTTTGAGCTCTTGGACTCTTGCGAGCGGCCTGGGCCACGCCTTCCCTCACTTTTCGGTGGTGGATTTGGGCCCGCAGGCGCGCCCCCGCCGTGCCACTTTGTTGCCTTTCCCCCTCCCGCAGTGCTTGCTCCCCCTGTTCACCCAGGTTGTAGGGAGTGTTTTCTAATCGCCAGGCTCTGCGAATGTACAGACGGATTCGATCTCCGATGGTTTCCTTTGAATGCGGTGTAACTGGAATTGGATAGTATGTGAACTTGCGTGCAAGCGTCCTTTAGCACGATGATTATGAGATTTAGCCATTTGGTATTGCGGCAGTTCTGTTCCTTTTTATTGCTGAATAATATTTCCTCTTTTGGTTGTCACACAGCAAGTTTATACGTGTATGAGTTGAGGGGTATTTGGGTTATGTAGGTTATGATTAGTGCTGATAAGTGGGTTCTAGTGTAGATTTTTATTTTAAAGAGAAAACAATAGAAACAATGATACAAAATTTTAAAACAAGATGGTAGGACAGTAACAATGTTAATACATATTGTTATGTTCAAAGTAGTTGCTCAGATTGCAAGATATAGGCATGAAATATAGATCGAACAATATAAGCACAAATCGTTCTTTTCAATGAATTAATAGAAATTAGGATAGTTATCTTAACTATATTTCTTTTCTCTCTCTTCTTTTCTCTGTTTCCCCATCCCAGTTTCTATTTTCTTTTGAACACTTTCTTCCCGTTTCTCAATATCTGTTCTATGTTTTGGATCTTATTTACTCTTGCACCACTAGAGAGACAACATGATGTTTACACATGCAAATATGATTTATTTCACTTGAGTATGGTCTTAAGTTGCATCCATTCATCTATAAAAAACTCAAGTTTATCCTTCTTTATGGTTGAGTAATAGTCCGTTATATAAAAATACCACATCTTTTTTATCCATTCCTTGGTTGATGGACATTTGGGTTGTTTCCAAGATGTAGCTATTATAAATTGTGCTGTTAGACTTTTGCTTGAATATATACAAGTGAAATTACAGCTGGGTGTGGTGGCCCACACCTGTAATCTCAGCACCTGAGAGTCTAAAGCAGGAGAATCACAGCAAGTTCAAGACCAGCCCAAACTGCACAGACTCAGAATCAAAAAAATTAAACCAACAAAACAAAAAAG
>NW_004524582.1:11054547-11055640 GCF_000260255.1 Octodon degus | reverse complement strand
TCAACACACCCTGGGAGCGGGGCCAGTATGGCCTGGGAACTGAACCCCCAGCCGCTGTGCCTGCTTGCAGGCACTTTAATCTGCTGAGCTATTTGGCTGGTCCTTTCCTCTATTTTTGATATGGGTTATTTTGTGTGGGTACCTGTAGAAGAAAACATAAAACTGAATATGATTCCCCCTTTGTTTTGTGCCCCCAACTGTTCTGAACTGACAGTCCATTGTAGTTAACATTTTTGTTAATTCCTTCTTGCCCCTGTGTATGGTAATTTCCTTTCCCTCTTGTGCTCTGCCTGAGGTAAGCTAGTTTGAAGTCCAGCCTGTCCTTGGAGGAATTTCATATTCTTCAGCCTATCATTCATTTTACTGTCTTAACAGCTGTGATCATCAGATGGGTGGAGAGGTTGTAATTTTACGGATGATACTATTTTCCCTCATTGTTAGACTGAGAGTGGCAGTCACTTTCTACAGTGGAGAGAGCCAAATTCCGATAGTGTTTAAGGGGTGCATCTGTGTCATGAGAAAGATTGCTGAGGAATTTTCCTTTCTTGTAATAGCCTTGTCAAATTTTATATCAAAGTTATACTGGCCGCATAAAATGAGTAAGCATATGTTTCTTCCTTTTTATTTTCTATTTTCTCCAAGAGTGTTATGCGAATTGTTGTTTTTAACTATATGGATGAAGTCTTCAATAAAGGGTGCATCTAGAATTTTTCTATTTGGGAAGGTTTCTAAAATATACTTAATTTTAGAGAGTACTATTAGGTTCACAGAAAAATTGACTAAAAAAGTTAGGTTCTTCTGTACCCACTTCACCTCAGTGTACTTTTTTTTTATTATTAATTAATGCCTTGCATCAGAGTGCTGACTCACACTGATTCTTTGTTGTTCATTCACTGAAGTCTCTGGTTTGCACGGGAGCTCACTCTTGGTGTTGCACAGCTCAGCTCTGACAAATATAGTGTTATAAATTCAGTATTCAAGTATCAAACAGAGTAGTTTAACTGCTCTAAAAATCCCCTGTGCCCCACCTATTCATCCTTCCTTTACCCTATCTCTCAGACTCAGGCTACCAATGATCTTTTGATTAACTTTA
>NW_004524582.1:11022460-11052457 GCF_000260255.1 Octodon degus | reverse complement strand
GCAGTATCTTTTGTACATTGTGCATCTATTTACTCTTTAAGCTTCTCACACTAGGGAAATAATGTGATACACATACAAGTTTGATTTATTTCACTTTAGAGTATGGTCTAAATCTGCATCAATTTACCTTTAAAAATATCAGGTTTGTCTTTCTTTATAGCTGAGTAGTACTCCAGTATAAAGATACCACAACTTTTTTAAAAATCCATTCCTCAGTTGATGGGCATTTGGGTCATTTTCAAAATTTAGCTATTACATATTGTACTGCTATAAGCATAAGTGCTCATATTTCCCTGTAGTATGATGTTTTTATTCTTCTGGGAAAATACCCAGAAAGGCAATTTCTGGGTTGAATGGGACCTTCTAGTTTTTCTGAGCCATCTCCACACTGATTTCCAAAGTGGTTGCACCAGCGCACACTCCCACCTATGATGGAGAAGAGTTCCTTTCTCCTCACAGCCCTGCCAGCATTTGTTATGGGTTAAATTCTTGATGACAGCTATTCTTTCTAGGGTGAGATGCAATCTCAGTGTTGTTTTAATTTGCACTCTTGGATGAACAAAGATGTTGAATATTTTCATACATTTATTTGCTATCTATATTTCTTCATCTAAGAAGTGCATAGTCATCTTAGATACCACTGTTTCGACTGGGTCTTCAAATCTGGGGAGTCTTATTTTTTTAATTAAACATTTATTTATTTATTTGGTACAGACTTGTAGAGATCCTCTTGTCTCAGCCTCCTCAGTGCTGGGATTACACGCATGTTTCACCATGTTGTGTCTTGGTGGCTGGCACAGCACTCCCAATGTTCTGGGGCTGGCAAGGCATGCAATGCCAGGGATTGAACTTGGGTCCTTGTGTTTGCCAGACAGGCACTTAGATGGCTAAGCTGTCTCCCCAGACCTGGGGTTCTGATGTTTTGAGGGACCTTTAGCTAAAATTTTTCTTCCACTCCCAGTTTTGTCTTTTCACATTGTTGGTGATTTCTTTTGATGTGCAAAGACTTTTTAATAATTGAGATCCCAATTGATGATTCTTTGGAGTATTTGTTGTGCAGTTGGAATTTTCTTCATGAAATCTATCTACTCCTGTATCTTCAATATTTCCGCCTACTTTCTCTTTTAGTAGTTTTTGTGTTTCTGTTTTAATATTTAGATTTTTTTTTTTTCCAAAACTGGGGATTGAACTCAGGCCCTTGCGCTTGCCAGGGAAGCGCTTATTCCACTGAGCCATCTCCTAGATTTTTTATCATTTTGACTTTACTGCATAATGATAGACATTGTCCTGTTTTAGTCTTCAGAATGTAGACAGCCAGTTTTTCTAGCATCATTTATTAAAGAGGCTATCTTTCTTCCATTATACATGTTTAGCTCTTTGTCAAAGATAAGATGACTGTTAATAGTTGTGTCTGCATCTTCTAATCTGTTCTTTTGATCCTCAGACCTGTTTTTTTTCCCCCAGTACCATGCTGAGTTTTTGATAGCAACTTTGTAATATAATTTCATTTCAGAGATTGTGATGCCTCCTGCCTTGCCTTTGTTGCCCAGAATTGCTTTTGCTCTTCTAGGTCTCTTCTGATTCCAACTGAATTTTAGGAATGTTTTCTCTATATCTGCAGAGATATATTAATGGTATTCTGATTGAGATTTCATTGAATGTGTATAACAGCTTTGCGAATATGACCATTTTTACTATGTTGGTTATTTCTATCCATATGCAAGGGATAGTTTCCATTTTTCGAAATCCTCTTTGATCTCTTTCTTTCAAAGTACTATAATTTTGACTGTATAGATCTTTTACTTCCTTCATTAGATTGACTTCTAAGTCTTTCTTTCTTTCTTTTTTTTTTTTTTTTTTTTGAGTCTGTTGTGAAGGGTGTGCTTTCCCTAATTTATCTTTCAGTAAATTTGCTGTTTATGTACAGGAATGCTATTGATTTTTTTGTGTTGACCATGTCTCACTATGCAACTGAATTTGGTTATTAAATCTAGAATTCTGTTGTTGTAGTTTCCTGGGTCTTTTATGTAAAGTATCATGTCATCTGTGAATAATGATAATTTCACTTTTTCCCTTCCTATGCTTATTCCTTTTATTCACCTCTCTTAATTGCTCTGGCTAATATTTCCTGAAATATATCCAATAGGAGTGATGATAGTGGACATACTTGTCTTGGTTCTAATTGTAGAGTGAAAGCTTTTAGTTTTTGTCCATTTAGTATGATGTTGGCTATCAGGTAGTCATAGATGGATTTTATCAGGTTGAGGTAAAGACCATCTATTCTGATTTTTTGTACAATTTTTATAATGAATTTGTGTTAGGTTTTGTCAAAAGCTTTTTGTGCATCTATTGAGATGATTATGTGATTTTTGTCTTTGGCTCTGTTGATAGGGTGTATTACATTTATTTGTTGGAGCATATTGAACCATCCTTGCATTCCAGAGATGAATCCCACATGGTCATGGTATATTATTTTCTTGATGTTTTGTTGCATTCTATTTTCTAGTACCTTACTGAGGATTTTTGCATGTATGTTCACTAGGGAGGTTGGTTTGTAGTTCACTTTGGCTTTTTTTGGTTGTGTCTTTCTCTGGTTTTGGTATCACAGTAATACTTGCCTCCATGAGTGAGTTATAAAGTATTGCTTCCCTTTCAATTTTGCTGAAGAGTTTGAGAAAAGTTGGCATTAAATTTTCTTTAAATTTCTTGTAGAATTCAGCTGTGAAACCATCAGGACCTGGGGTCTTCTTTGTTGGTAAATTTTTAATCAGATTTTCAATCTCATTAACTGGTATTGGGTCATTCAGAATTTTCATATCCTCTTTATTCAGCTTTGGTAATTCATACACATCTAGGAATCTGTCTATTTCTTCTTTGTTTTCCATTCTATGAGAGTAAAGATTTTTGATGTCAGTATTGATGATCTTCTGAAATTTGACAGTATCCATAGTGATTTCACCCTTTTTATTCCTTAGTGCATAAATTTGAGTTTTTTCTTTCCTTTTTAAAATAAGGTTGGCTAAGGGTTTTTCAATTTTATTTAATCTTTCAGAGAATGGTTTGATTCATTAATTCTTTGTATTGTTTTGTCTCAATTTCTTCAATTTTTCTCTGATCTTTATAATTTCCTCTTTCTTTGGGCTTTAGGCTTGACTTGTTCTTCTTTTTCTAGAAGCTTGCAGTGTTGAATTAAGCTATATTTTTGTTCTTGTTCTGTTTTCCTAATGTGAGAATTCATTACTACAAATTTCCTTTGAGGATTGCTTTCATTGCATCCCCAAACTTCTGGTACATTATGTTTCAATTTTCTTTTGATTTTAGATATTGTTTAATTTCTTCTTCAATTTCATCTGTGACCCATTCGTTGTGCAGGAGGTTATTATTTAATTTCCATGTGTATGGGGGTTTTGCAGTTTTTGTCATTAATTTCCAGTTTCATTGCACTATGGTGAGATAAGTTGCAATGGATAATTTCAATTCCTTTGCATTGACAAGCATGTCCTATGGACTAGCCTGTGGTCCACTCTAAAGAACTTCCCATGTTCAACTGAAAAAAATATGTTTTTTGTAATGTTGGGTAGAACACTCTATAATCATCTACTAAGTCCATTTGTTTATAAGTTTGGTTTAGTTCTGCTACCTCTTTGCTAATTTTTTTTTTGTCTAGTTGATCTAACTTTTTGTGACAATGGGATGTTAAGGTCTCTGTTAAAATTGTGTTATTGGTTACTTTATTTTTCATGTCCATTAAAATTTGTGTTGTATAGTTGGGTGCTTCCATATTTGTTCCATACATACTTATGATTGTTGTGTCTTCCTCTTGAAGTTTTTCCCTGACAAGTATGTAGTGACCTTCTTTATCTCCTTTGATCATTCTTGGTTTGAAGTTTGTATTATCTATGAAAGAATATCTATCAATTTTTCTGAGGGGTGGTTCTTGGTGCATGGAGTATTGTTTTCCCTACTTTTGCCCTGTGTTTAATTTGTTTTCCTGTGTGATGGTTTCTTTTTGTTATTTCTCTTCTGATTTTGAATCTCTTTCTAGAATATCTTCCAGTACTCTTTGTAGGGTTGGTTTGATAGTCATGAGTTTCTTTAGTTGTTTCTTGTCATGGAAGTATATTACTTCTCACTAATTTTGAGAGATAGTTTTGTGGGCTACATCAATCTGGGTTGGAAATTATTCTTTCAGGACTTGAAATACTTCACTTCAAACTCTTCTTGACTTTATAGTTTGTGTTGAGAAATCTGCCATGATTCTGATGAGTTTTCTTTTACAAGTGATCTGTTCTTTTCTCTGACAGTTTTTAATATGCTGTTCTTGTGCTGAATTTCTAGGATCTTGATTACATGTCTTTGTGTAGATTTATTTTGGTTAATGCTAATTGGGGGCTCTATATATCTCATCTGTTTGTCAGATTCCTTTGCCATGATTGGGACGTTGTCTCCAATTCTGCACATATTCTTTTTATGTCATTTGTGTTGACTTCTTTTTATGCACTCCTATCAGTCTTATGTTGTTCTTTTGTCACCTTGCAACTATTGAATTATTGTTTGCTGCTCCTTGTTATTTTAAAGAGATCTTTCTTGTCATCATCCCTAGCTGCAGTGATGTCTTCAAGGTTGAAAGTCTGTCTTCAGTTTCATTCAGTTTTTCCCAGCTTTTTATGGTCTTTAATTTCTTGGATATCTCTTTGAATCTGTTTCATACATTCTAATTCTTTCATAAATTGTTCATTCAAAGTTTTCATCTTTTTTATGCTCCTAATTTTTTTTACCTATGTCTTCTTTAGATATGCTCAGAAATTCTTTCATTATGGTTATCATTTCTTTTTTTACTGGAGAAATTATTTCTGATTTGATTTCCTCTATACCTACATGGAGTTAGTTCTTTCTTTCAGTTGCTATCAATGTAATGATTTCAGGTGTTTGGCTTCCAATTTCTTCCATTTTGATGTCTGGTGGACTTGTTCTGAACTTTTCCTAGTATTTCTTTCAAGGCTAATTTCCTGCTGACAAATTCCTAGGTTTTTTTTTTTTTAATTTATTTATTTATTTATTTAACATTTATTTATTTAGTGTGTGTGTGTGTGTGTGTGTGTGTGTGGCCAGCTCAGCCCACCAGGGGGCGGGACTGGCTGGCATGTGGTGCTGGGGAATTGAACCGCGGTCCCTGTGCTTTGCCAAGCTTGTTCCAAGTAGGTGCTTTAGACCACTGAGCCATCTCACCAGCCCCAATTCCTAGGTTTTGTTAGTTCTTTTTTTGTTGCTGTTGTTTGAGACAGTGTCTTGCTTGGTGGTCCAGGCCAGCCTTGAACTCACTGTGTAGCCCATGCTGGGCTTAACTCTTGGCAACCCTCCTGCCTTGGCCTCATGTGTGCTGGGGTTACAGGCTTTCCCCACAGTGCCAGATCATTCCTTTTTTTTTAATTTTTTTTTTATTTTTTATTTTTTTGCTTGGGAAATGTTGGTGACTGAACCTAAGGCCTCATTGAATGCTTAGCACATGTTATTCCTGTGAGTTGCACTGAACCCTAAATTCCTTGGCCTTTGATGATGTCTTTATGCAGTCTTACCTTTTGAAGGATTATCCTTTTCTGCCTATACCTTTCTAAGTTGGAGGTGATTTTCTTCCGGTGTGGTGAGGAGTCATACATTGTCTCTGTACTCTGTGTTCTGTTGAGTAGCCAGCCATCATTGAGTGTGAGTGTATATCCTCCAGCTCTACCCAGATGGGTTTGCTGTATTATTTCAGTCTGTGGTTTTCTTCAGACTTGTTGGGATGTATTTTGGTAAGGTATTGTTTTTATTTGTATTATTATTGTTCACTTAATTCATTCTGCTTTGGTTTTATGGTGCTTCTTAAATCTAGAGTAGATATCTCTTACTAGATTTTAGAAAATTCTTGGCAATTATCTGTTCAAGTATTTATTAAATTGCATTTTTCTCTTTTTTTTTCTGAAAATTAGATATTGAGTCCCATATCTCTAATGATAGTTTATCTGAATTTTTCTTTTTTGCATCAGCTCAATTTAGATAATTTTTTTTACCTTCTAATTTATGAATCTTGCTTCAGTGGTATTAGTCTAATCTAAAGAGCTCTTTTTCACATAGTGTAATTTTTAGTTCTGATTTCCAAATTATTCCAATTCTCAGGGAAAGTTATCTACTTTTTATCTGTTGTTTATCAATTTTAAAAAAAATTTCTGGGGCAGCTGAATGTTGATATTCATCATTAATGATCATCATTAATGTTCTTGACCATTAACACCAGTATCTGAATCATTCACAGATGTCTTTCTATGGTTGTTTTTCCCTTTTCCCTTTTTATTCATTTACTTCCCTTTTATTATTCCCTTCCCTAATAGACTTTCTATTAGGAATAATTTTTATCAAATGTACATTCTGCTCAAAAAATTATAGCATCTCCTAATGATGTCTTTTGTACAGAGGTTCACCCTCACCTCCAGAGAGGACTTGTGACTCCTTACAGTATCCATTTAGGGAATGTGTTGAGTCTGGGTTATAGTCTCTCAAAGTCTGTCTTTCTCTGCCTCTTCCTTGGCTCGACGGGTTTTCAACAAAGTATTTGATGTATTTTTTAGATCCCTTCTTCCTTGGGTCCTATTATGTTTAGAAGTAGTCTTCTAAGAGTCTCCTGTGTTCAGAGGTGGGGCTTTGCAGGATGACCGGACATGGTTGCATTAAACTCATCCATGGATTGACCCATGATAATTTATAGCAAAATGTGTTGTTAGGCACTGTCCTTGTTGGAAGAGGTATGTCACTCGGCCTATTCCTTTGGACTGTGTCTCTCCCTCTACAGCCCCTCCCTTCTCCCTGCTTCCTGCTGCTGGGCAGTGAGCAACTTTCCTCCTCCAGGCCCTTCTACCAGGCCTTTTCTGCCTTGGAGCTAGCCCACCGCAGACTCACCAGTTCTGGGGGCCCAATTAGATCTCCCCTTTAATTTGTGGGTGTCAGGTATTTTGTCCCAGTGACAGGAAATGCTAACTAATACAAATCCCAAAGTCTAATGTTTTTCTTTTAGGCTATTAGAAAGCTTCCTCATTCTTTCCCACTTAGGTTTTTAGCCTTCCATCACACCATCACTGTATTCAAAAAATCTGGTGAGAAAAATCAGTTATATGTTTAAGACTTCTAATGTCTCTGCTGAAGCTCTACTTATTTTTCAGTCTGCCCTTTGTAGAATCTGGTAGGTTGGCACTGAGTTTGTCAATTCTTAGGTTCTTGTCCATGCCTGGAAGACTTAAATCACAACTCATCACAGATTGCTTTGGATGTCCCACATGGAACCGCAGGACTTAATGCTGGCCCTGCTGGATTTTGGACTTTGTTGGTCCCAATGCTTGGTATCCTGCTGTGTGTAACCTTTGGAATGGCAATGTTTATCTTGTGTCTTTGAATGTTGGTTGTATTAGACTTTTCATTTGTACAGGGGCTCACAGTTGAGAGTTTGCCTTGGATCTTGGAGGAGACTTGGGACTTGGACTTTTCAGCAATGCTGAAACTGTTGGGACTTTGACAACTCTTAGAGATGGACTAAAATGGCTTTTGCATAAAGGGATGAGCATGAGTCTTTGGGGGGTCCAGGGGCAGAATGTCATGGTTTGTGTCCAGATTTCCCCCCAAAGCCTCATGCAATCTTGGGGCAGCTGCTGGAGTTTGTGATTGATTATTGTGGGTATGGATGCTGCACCTGTCCTGGGACAGGTAATTTGCATTTCAATGTAAGGAGAAAAAAGAAGTTAGCTGCTTGACCTGCTGCTACTCCTCCTTTTGTGCTCTTGTTCTGTGCAGCTGCCATGAAAGGTTGTGCTCTGCCATGTGCTGCTCTGCCTTGGAGCCAGCTGAGTACAGACTGAAACCTCCAGTAACTGTGAGCTAAATAAACCTTTCCTTCATTCCTTAAAAAAAATAAAGTTCCCAGAAAAAAAATATGATTATCATAGCCAGTTCATGTTTCAAGATTTTCAGTTGTTACAATAATTCTTTCAGCTGTTACAGCAATTCTCTTCTACCTTCAAGTAGATTGTGTGTGTGTGTGTGTGTGTGTGTGTGTGTGTGTGTGTATTCTATGAGCGGGTTATACTATTTGTTCTAGGCAGGGATGCTAATCAGCTACCAGCTACTCCATCCAACTTGGAAATATCCATTCCATTTTTCGAGCATAGAATAGAAAAGTACTTTATAAAAGGAAATCTGGGTGTTGTTTAAAAGTCCAAAGAAGCTGACTGTGGTGATCCACACCTGTAATCGCAGCAGGCTGGGAGGCCAAGAAAGGTGGATCACAAGTTTGAACTATGCTGGGGCTTAGGGAGAACCTGGAAAGAGCAACAGAGGGAGAGAGGGAGGAAGGAAAGACAGAGGGAGGGAGAGAGAGAAGAAAGATGAGGGGGAAGGGGAGGTAGAGGGACAGGGAAAGAGGGAGGGAGGATGAATGAGCTGGGGATATAACTTAGTGCAAAGGTCCTGTGTTCAGTCTCCAGTACACTGAAATAGAAGACAAAGCAGATGTTTCTTTACTTAAAACCTTTGACGTTTCTCATTGCCCTTATGTGGCCTAAATACCTTTGAAGGTCTGGCTCATACTCACTTGGCCTCTCTGGCGCTCCGCCCTTCACCCTCCCTTATGCAGCCATAGCTGCACAAGCTCTTTCCTATGCCTGAAACATTGCCTCACTGTACCCAGATAAATTCCGCTTCCTCCTTTATAATCAGTCTCCATGGCCTCTCTGCTGAAGTCAGTACCTTTTGGTGATTGACTGTACCAGGTATTTTGTTTTTTATTATAAGCATCATATCTATGTATAGTCAATGTCTGTCTTCTGAACTAAAGTATAATCTTTCTAGGAGGTTGGAAGAGACCGTGTGTTTCTTCTTCTGCTTTCCACAGCTAGCACAGTGACTTGTGCAGTAGGGGAGCTCAACTTGTATGTATTAAATGGACTAATTCTCCATTCTGCTTTGTAAGGTTCATTCTTATATTATGTACTGATTACCTATTATGTGCCAGATAATTCACTAGGTAATAAAAGAAACTAAAATTATCCTTGCTCTTAAGGATTTCAAACTTTATTGTAGAACTCTGTTTTCTCTGAGATCAAATTTATCAATATCTGTTTCCAAATTTGTGGAAAATCTTAAGGTTTCAGAAAATAAAATGTAATGGCAAAGTTTTATTTTCAAAGCTTTTTACATTTCACAATTTCAAATAAGTGATTCAGGATCCATATGTACAAAAACTTGATTTTGTGTTTGCAGCCTTGAAGAAATTCTATTCTCAGAAGCTCTACTTATGATCATTAATTTATTAAACCTGTCTTTATTGAGACTCTACTCCATGTCAAACACAATTCTGGTCCCATGGGATACAATAGAGAGTAAAATAAAAGTAAGCTGTTATGGAGAGATGATTCTGTTATAAATAAATTCTTAATTCCTTATCCAAAATGTGGGAACCATTCATGTTTACAAATTCCTATCTTTTTAAATTTTAGAAACTTAACTCAGATATATTCTTTATGCTATTTACTGTTCCTGTCAGGGTCTGGCAGCACTTTATAATTATAACTATATTAATATTTCTGCAGCAAAGTGTAAATTTTCACAGTCTGATGAATAAGGAGTAAAAATAGTCATTTGTCAGTTCAGGTCAGATCAGGTTTTGCTACTAACGAGTTCAAGTCAGGACAGATTTTGCCATCAGTTTATTTGTGGCAAAACTTATTTTTTAAAGCTTTTCAAAAGGGCTGGACAAATAGCTCAGTGGATTAAAGCACCTGCAAGCAGGCACAGGGGCTGGGAGTTTGATCCCGGGGTCTGCCATGCCGGCCCTGCCCCTAGGGCACACTGAGCCAGTGATTGAGACTGGGTGTGGTGGTGTGGCCTGTAATCTCAGTTCTTGGGAGACTGTAAACAGGGAATCACTGTGAGTCCGATCTAGTAGTGAGACCCTGAGCACCTTGTAAACCCTTCCCTAAAACACACACAAAAAAAAAAAAAAGAAAAAGAAAAAGAAAAAAGAGAAAAGAAAACCCAACAACAACAACAACAACAACTTTTCAGGTTTTAGGTTTTTCCATAAAGGATTTGGATTTGTAGATATAAATCAGGAGGTTCATTGCCTTGAAGTCATGGAGCATTGGGCAAGGATTGGGGAGAAAAGGAGCATAAAGAGGTGATTACGTGAGAAACCCGGAAACACAGATGTGGCCAGTTGTTAAAGTAAAATAAGAAGTTGATAATACTACAGATTTGTACTTTAAAAGAATATAGCTGTAGATTTTTAAAAAATAAACAATGCAAACCAGGCATGTAGTGCACATCTTTGGTGGTTGAGACAAGAAGATAAGGAGTCCCTGTGTCAAAAACAATGCAGACTTGGATTTGGAAATCTTGGTCTATCAGTTTTGTTTTTGTATATATTAGTTAATACAGTTGTTTAATAGAAATCAGATAATTCTTAAAAGGTAATTTTATAATAAATTCTGGCTATTTACTTTTGTCTTTTAAAATTTAAGCAGGAGCATATTTTCCTGCTACCTGCATCTTTTGTACTTTATTTTCTCATTTTGAGTGTTAGATTTTTGCTAGTGTGGCAAAATACATGAGAAAATCAATTTGAAAAAAGAAGCACTTATTTTGGCTCAGTTTCAGAGGTTGTAGTCCGTGGTTGGCTGGCTCCTCTATTTCTAGGGCCCAAGGGTGAGACTGGACATAATGCTTAGGGACCCTGTAGTAGAGCAAGGCGGCTTACCTGACGGCAGCCAAGAAGCAGTGGGAAACTGAGGACAGGGCAGGGAACTTGATGTTTCCTTCAGGGACATGCCCCCAGCAACTGTGCATGCGTCCACCGATACAGTGAGCACCATCACGACCCAGTTACTTCTACCCTAACTCTAAACATGGCTGTGTGGAGAAAAAGCTACTGTACGCGAGTGACTGGGGGATATTTCATATTTAATCTATAACAAATATACTCAGAAATTGCATAGTAACCTAATTAGAAAAATAAAATTACATAGAATATTTGAAAGTCAAGTATAAGTGGTTTTTAGATTTTCCTCCAGCCACTAGCATTCCTATTTTAGCATATATAATTTAAACACTGATATTTTATTTAACATATTGTCTTATATATTAAAGTCTTCTCAAAAGAGAGCTGTTTCCTGAATATTCCTGTGTTATTTTGTTATGAAGTTAACCTGCATCTTAAAATTCAATTTTTAGTCATCTTTTAGATATTGTAGTAATAGTCTAATTCCAAAATTGACATCAAATACCACATCAGCATTGTTATTTTGTTTTGTCATTACTTATTTGTATTTAACATGGATGCTGTATAAAACCCCAAATGTTATTTCCATCCCATTAAGCATTTAATAAGTCTTATTATTCAGATTGTCATTAAAATAATACAATTGTGAAAGGAAGGAACTCAAAAGAAGATAGGTTTTGGAGAGCAAAGGAATAACACAACAGTAAGTTGTTGTCATACATCTCAAACCCCAGAGTATCTCAGTAGTAATATCTCCTACTAAAAAGCTTATGAAATTGTATCTCAGCAATATAGAACATACATTGGTACTGAACAGCTTGTGCCATGATTAGAGATTCATATATTCTATATTTTTTATATCTCTTTGGTTAGATAAAGATTGGACTACTTCAGTTAATACATAAATAATTGAGGAACTCTGAATTTGATATGAAACATGAAGTGATGTTATCCTTATGCATTTCTACTTTGGCTGTCATGTCCTTTAATTCTGGAAAGTAGGCAGTGAAGAAATGAATCATAATGTACAGTATTTCAAAATAATGATATTTGTATCTGAGTTTAATACATGTATTTGGACTGTAAGATAAATATTAAAATGTAGGCTTGTCTTGTGTAAGTGTATCTCCTCATGTTTTATTTCAGCAGTAAGTTGCTTAGAAAAAGTCATGTAGAGCTTCTGAACTGAATTAGTAAGACCAAGTTGAAATGAGGGAGAAGACTGGTTATCGAATGTGAACTGAAGACAATTGTAGGCAGAAAGTATACCTTGTAAAGAAGCTAAGAAGTAAAGATATAGACAAAGGCAGATAAGACAGCCACTCTTGGCAGAAAGCTAGGTCAGAGTGGGAACATCAGCAAATGAAGCTAGTGAGGGATCCATCTTGGGGGGAAAGAAACCAGAGCAGGGCTTCAATTATACAACACAGATTGAGTGTAAGGCATGGTCAGCTTTCCCAGAGCCAGAACTTCCAATCTGAAACTAAAGCTTATTCCTGGCTACAATGCATGTCCACTGGGACTACTAGGATTACAGAAACAAGTCTGGTCTACAATTTTAGAAGGAACCAAATGTATTTGGAAGAAATGGAGAGACTTAATTCAACCTGTTTTAATTGAGCATCTCCTCTGTGGTGGTGATGGACTCTTGCGAGAAATTAGACAAAGTCTAAAGCAATTAAGTTAATGATAAGGATGTTTGGAAATTATGGAAAAGGAAATGGCACGATATCATTTTTAATGATACTATTTTAGCTTTTGTTTATATTCTTAAATATACTGTGAGTTCCTAGAAATGAAGGAGGATGTCTTGTTTTTCTTTTTTCCAACTGGCACATAGGAATCATTTAGCTAGTTACTGAAAGAAGAATGCAAATGAACAGGTATAAATACATTCTGAGAAATGGCTGGAGATTCAAGAAGTGCTGCACTGCATAGCACTGTAGGTGGGACGGTGGGAGTGAGATCCCAGTGCTGGAGTAGGCTGGACTGCAGGTTTCTAAGTCCTTTCTGTACAGATAACAGTAGAGATTGGTTGAGATGGACTTTTAGAGAATTATACATTTCTGAATGAGTTTGATTTCATGGAAAGTAAAAGGTTATAGATGTGTTCTGGGGGTGGTGGCACATAGAGTCATTTTTAGGGAACATCCATCTGGCACGGGTAGGTTGGTTAGACAGAATCAGAGAAGTGCTTTAGCTTCATCACCCTTTTTTCCTTCCAGGGTTGTGGTGGATCTTTTGCTTTTCCACAAACTAATGGTACATAAGACCATTTCTACTCCTTTACCCAGTCTGTCCACTCAACCTGTATTGTTTTGCTCCCCTTTTCTGACTTGTTTAGTAAGAATTAAGTGCTCCTTTTGGAAGGTTTTTATTTTAAAAGCATATATACTACCTTTTCCACATTACGTATATATTGAAGCTAGATTTTGGTTTTCATGTACATTAGACCAAACAACATAGCATCACAGATTTATATATACCATGATAATTCAATAACCCAATTGTCTTCTATTTCACTAGATATTAAAGAGATTTGCAAAAATCTGTTGAACTCAGGACCTCACGCTTGCCAGGCAGGCATTGTGGCACCAAGCTAAATCCTAGGCCTCATGATTAGTTGTCACAGCTAATATTCGCAGTTCCTTCTAACTCTGACATTCTGTAATTCATCAGCAGTGAAGAAGGCAATGTCCAGGGTTAGCATTATCAGAAGCAGAGCAGATGGGGCCGAGGTGGAGCACATAAAACGATCCTTGAGACTCTTATGCACTGCGCTGCTCTATGCTTCAGGGAGTGTTTAGCCTCAGCTTACCGCCAGCTTCTTTAGCCCAGCTGCTACTTGAGCTGCTTCCCTTCTCTAGTTTCTTTGACTCACCAAGATTCAGAATTTAAGATTGCAAGCTGCAAGGCTTTGGGTTAAGACTGTTCTAGTAGAGAAAGAAGCTGGATTTATATGTTTGTTGGTGGGAAGGAAATCGCATGTTTTTAGGGATGCCAAAGGGCGAAGAATGTCAGAATCATTATAAATAAATGGGCAAGGATGTATACAGGGGGAACTGTGAGTTTTCTGTTTACTATCTTGCTGGAGTTTATCTTATCTCTTATAGTGAGATAGTGGCATTTTGTTTAAAAGAAGGTTTAACTTTTGTTGTAGATATTTTTAAAACCTCTATCTCCATCCTCACTAACTCCCTTCCCAGACAGTCTATTACAAATATTTAATCCTTTGCTGCCTAGGCACATCTTGTATTGATAGCACAGTAACTCTAATTTATATTATACTACATAATCCAAAAATGACTGAAAATTTTTCTTTTTCAAAATAATTTAAATATTATTTTCCCCATTGACTAAAGAAGAAAACAAAGATGCAGAGAAGTTACATGATTTGACCAAGCAAGTAACTCACTGAGTACCAGGTGCTTTTCAAATTGTATTCTCATATATCCAAAAAGTTCTATTTATCTAATATATTTAATTAATTCTAATAAGAAGCAACACTGTCAAATCATTAATTATCAAATGTTGTATGCACAGTACACTACTCTACTTCTTGCCTCTCTTGCCTCTCTTCCTGTGTCTGGCTTAGATTACAAGTGTGCTATTGATGAGGAAGGGGTACTGCTGCCTTGCTGCACTGCTCTTGTACAGCAGGCTTGAATGCATTTGCTTCTGGTCCACTGTCCTAGAGGGTCCACGGTGGGGTGTGCTGCACTTGGTGCCGGTCAGCACAAGCACACGTGCGGTTCTCAGCACAGCCCTGTTGTGGCCCACTACTGAGATGTGTGACAAATCCTCTGTAGTGCCCCGTGGCAGTAAGACCATGTTACACCTCATTTAAGCAGTTTTAAGTATCAGAAGCTGTTTGTCTAAGTTTTGCATTTATGATAAATAACTTTTGGGTTTAGCCCCAAAAGAAAAATTTCCAGATACTTTTCTTTCAATTTCTTGTATCATTTTAACTGGGGAATGTGCTGAGATTGCCTGGAAAACTATCTGAAGTGCTAACACTTATCTCTGTGAATCAGGACTTTTTCCTTTATGTTGAGCAACTGAAATAGCATAAAGAAATAAATTAGATATTGAGGCTCTCTCAGAATAAAGTTATACCATAAAATTAGTCAATGAGAAAAGGCTCATTAGTTTTATTGATTAGTAATGCCATGTTCAGTTTGTTTTATACAGTAGAATATGCCAAATATTGGTAGGATTGCAAATAGTGTTTCAATTTAATTTGCAAAAAGGATTTTTTTTTCTGCTGTCATGTTTTAGAACTTCTGTGCCTTGCCATGTTGTTCTTTTGTCACTGACCTTTTGCTTGGATGGTTAATAAATTTTATTTCCTTTTGGTTTAAAAAAAAGTGTATCTAGGGAGTCTAATGAACTTGAAATATTGAAAACACTTAGAATTTTCCCTCTTGAAATTCATTTAATTGTGTTATTTCTGAAGCATTTCCAAATATAGGCTAGTAAAATAAAGTTTATTTCCTTTTGCTTTGGTCCTGTTGAATAATGAGCAGGGATTTTTTTACAGCTTTTAAAATCTTCCCTGGGTGACTGGAAACCATTCTGTGCAGTTAAAAATAATTTTATGAAGTTCCTTGTTTATTTTGGGAGGAAACTGGCTAAAAATGATAGATGTTGGCTAGTTAATATAATTTTGTGAAGCAACAGTTAATGCCAGAGTAATGCTTGGGATGCAGAAATGAAGATGTGGTTCTTGTCCTTGAATGTATAATCTAGTCAAAAAGTTAAATTAGTGAGCTGAACATTGCATTGTAATCTATTCTTTGCTGTGACAGAGGAACATAATGTTTCCCTTTGCTGGTTGGAGATGGGAAAGGAGGGATATGCCAGGGATGTCGTAGAGGCTACTGAACGGTTGCCAAGGTGGCAGAAAAGCACTTCCACCTGAGGAAAGGCTGCGAACAAAAGCTTGGAACCCTTAAATGACTGACTCAACAGTCAGGAGGTCAGTGAA
This sequence comes from Octodon degus, assembly GCF_000260255.1. Classification (NCBI taxonomy): domain Eukaryota; kingdom Metazoa; phylum Chordata; class Mammalia; order Rodentia; family Octodontidae; genus Octodon; species Octodon degus. The sequence goes on along the minus strand of NW_004524582.1, from coordinate 11,036,672 downwards.
TAGGGCTCATTGTAACTAGAGGATAGTGTGTGTGCTTGTGTGATGCACAGTAGCTTGGTAGCACAGGGGCAGGAGATAGATTTGTACAGATACATTGGGTCTATGTTGTAACAGGTCTCAAATATACCTATGGAAACATTTAATTTCTATACTTGCAGAGAGCCATGGTCACGACACTTACATTTTAGGAACAAAACACTGCATGATGGATTGGAAAAGGGAGACGTTGGTTCATTCATTCAATAGACATTTCCTGAGCACCTGTGTAAAAGTAATTACTCTAGATTATTTGATATACAACGGTGAAAGGGACAAAGATGTCCACCATAGTGAAGGCTAACAGTGTAACTAGGCTGAAGCATCCAATAAGCATAGTGAATAAATCAATCTTACAGGTTTTTTTTATGAGGTAATACATGCTAAGAAAGAAGAAAAGTAGGTTAAAGGAGTTTGGGATGCCACATAGGGAATAAACTGGCAAGATAGCCAGCTCAGGGGCTGTCGCAGTGATCCAAGTAAGTGATGAAGACAGACTGCAGATGGGAGAAAAAGAATAGACTGGGAGACATGTTTGTTCAGTTTCTTATAAGAATCATTTTATTATAAAATAGATTGTAAACTAATTATAATGTATTATTTTATGGTGAGTGACTTTGTTACCATTACCCTGTAGAAAGAAGTAAAGCTTTGCCAGTATACTCTCTGTTTACACATCCTAATCTCAAACCCTTCCCTGAGGATCTGATGTTTATGGTAACCACCTTCCTTTAATATAGCTTAGTCTTGGAAATTAAGATAATTTCCAAGTATTTTAAGTATTTCAAAATGTTTTGTTTTTCTCGCCTTTTTTTCTACAAGTTATCAGTTAGGGAATTAGGATATTTTGCTTTAGAATTACCACCAGACTAGACTTTTCTGATTGTAAGCGTAAGCTCCTTCTCAGCATGTTCTGTCCTTCATATGTGTTGTTAATTGACAACTGGATCCAAAGCTTCACCAGACCTTGTCATGGCTTTACGTAGGACAGTGTTCTTTCATCAAGATGCACATACTGTATAGTTCTCTTTTGCGCTGTTAATAGCTATTTCTGCTCAGTATTTAGAACTAGTTGTTTATTGTTTGCAAACTTGTGGTACTCTGCTTATATTTGTTTTACTTATTAGTTGCAATGTTTTGTGAAGAGACATTTCCCTTCCTTTATTAGTTGGCTACTCAGAGATTCAATTCCTATGGGAAGGCAGGATAAATGCCTTTTTCTTTGTTTACCATTTTCAAGGAAATGAGCTAGTGCCCTATCACCCAGTAGTTTGATTACCCTATCAATATTTATTTTCTCTGGGATATGCCTTTGTAACAGAAGGAATTGGCTGATTGTGTGTTCCAGAGCATTGTTGCTGGCTGCTGGGGTTCCCTTGCTTTCATGGGCATCAGCCATCCCATTGCTTCCCTCTGCTTCATGCTGTACAGATGCTGATGCCATACATATGTGTCCCAGGTGATTGCATTTTGAATTGGTGGACAAAATGTTATCACCTAGTTGTTGTAAATGATTTCCTTGGAATTTTGGTTTTACTGTCTAATTTCTTGGTATATTTTATTTTTAAATGTAGATATTAGGGATACATATCAAAACAAAAACTTCACTACCACCAGTGCTATCATTCTAGAAAGGAGGTGAGTTATGGAAGAGTTAGCATGGAATTGGAAAGAACTTTGAAATTTCTGACTTGGAAGAACCTGTGGGTGGTAATTTTATTGATTAAGATTGAACAGTAGAAGAAAATGAGCAGGTAGTAAATGGAAGATCATATCAATTTTTTATTTCTTGGGTTTGGAATGCTTATGCAATACCCAACTAGAAATGTCTTCTTAAGAGATATACTCCTAGAACGTGATGAGAACTTTAAGTGATAAATACTTCGAGAGCATCCTTAGAAATCTTCTAAGTCATTAGAAATGGGAAAATGCTATTTCTGATAAAAACCAGTAGAGTAGAAGGTATGCAGTTGGAGGTTAAAGAAACATTAATAATGAACATCTAAGAACTAACTGTTGCATGTATTTTTCATAAATATGCGGACAAACACATTTACATTGAGGAGCAATCCACAAAGGAAGACATGCTCCATGACCTACTACTTATGTGGATGAACTAGCATTTCGGTCAATTAGTATAGCTGCCATATATGTTGGATAAAGTATTAAGAGAATGCATTTATAAAATCTGAGTATCTTTCCCACTTGAGTCCCTAGACAAATGCAGTAAGTATTTATGAATTATAAGTTTGTGTTTTTAGTAGACTGAAGTATATTCTCACAGAAACTCTTATTTTTAAAGCATGTGAGAGTCTTCTGTTTTATGAGCTATTCACATACTTCTAAGGTCCTATAACCTTAAAGCAGATTTTTAAAATACAACTCATATTTGCAAATTTTCTTTTAAAATTTTCATAAATGTTATAGATTAAACCAAGTTATTTATTTTTAACCTCTGTGTTTTCCTTTGTTATATATATTTTTTTAATTAGGCCAGTCTTCAGAGACCTGAGATTAGACTTGAATCACTAAAAGAAGATATAAAAGAATTCTTTAAAATATCAGGTTTGTAATTTTTCCCCTAATTCTTTGAAGTATTGCCAGACATTTCTAGACACTTATTCAAGATTGTAAAACCTGTGGCTGAGTTACTACTGAGCAGAATTGGGACTATCACATATTTCAATAAAATGGCACAAAAATTCAGGAACACTTGAGAATGACTACTTTAGTAATCAGTTTTAAATAGTGTTTGTCTTCCTGGTTAAAAATATCCTCAGTGTGGGAACTATGTCCTTAGTTAAGTAAATTGCTTTTAAATTTTCAATGTGGCTGAAAATTTTTCTGTTTTCTCTTGCTTTCAAAGAAAACAAAAAGAAAATTTTAATCTTTGTGTAGATTAAGGAGGGAATCTCTCTGTACCAACTCCTGCACCCAGGACTGAGTTATTTCTGGTAAGAATTGGAAAGGATGTACTTTGTTCTACAGTTAACTGGCTAGTTAATTACAGCTAATTACTTATGATCTATGTCAGGTGCCAAACTGATTTTTGTCTTTTCCCTTGACACATCCTGTGGTACAAGAGCCAGACAGAGTCTGGCATTCATTGAGCACCTTTGTAGTGACAGGAAATCTTCCTGTCATCTTGAGCAAATGTAGAAGAATATTACTTAAGAATAGCATCATGGGCCAGTGAGATAGCCCAGTGGACTAAGAGCCTGCTTATGCAAGTGCAGGGACTGGCGTTCAAACCTTAAAACCACATGCTGCTCTGGCCCCACTGCTGGGCTCCACAGAGCCCAAGTGCCTGTAATCCCAGCACTGGGGAGGATGAAAACAGGAGGATCACTACAAGTCTGAGCTGCATAGTGAGACCCTGTGCCAAATACATAAAAATAAGTAATAAAATTTAAAAAGGAATAGCATCATGTTGATGACTTTGCTTCTCAGTATTAGCCAAGAGCTACAGTGTGTAGGACATAATTCTTTAATATTAATTTGTACAGTATCTAGTAGTTGACAACATTCTTTCACAAATGAACATGATGACAAAATTTTAGTGAGTTAAATTCTACTATGATGTATACTTACTTAAAAAAGTATTATGTTCATACATGTTATTCTTTTTTATAAAACAGGTTGGGAGAAGAAACTTCAGAATGCTGTGTATAGTGAACTGAATGTGTGAGTTTTTCCCACCTATTTTGAAATAGTGTTTTGTTTAGTTATATTTACTAAGTAATAAAATCAGTATTTCTATATACCTTGTATTTCTGTATACACTGAATTATCGTTTACCACTAACTTACATGACAATAACCATTTATCATTCTGGGTATTTACCTAGAATTTTAAGTAAGTTAATGCAATTAGAAGTTAATATAGTCACCAGATATGGCAGTACATGGGTGTGATTCTGGCATGTGGAGGCTGAAGCAGGGGGAGTGCATGAATGTGAGGCCAGCCTGAATTTCATAGTGGTGCCGGTCTCAAAAGAAACCAACCAAACAGAAACTCACTATAGTCTTCCCCAAGAATTGCTAATAAATAGGTGAAGTTTATTTTTTTAACTACCAAAAAGCTTATATTAACAATTAATTCACCCAATATTATTAGGGAATAGGATATTTCTCTTAATTTTGAAGCCTGTTGACATTCTTTATATTGTTATAATTTTGGATATTAAACTTTTTACAAATGGACCATTCTAAAGATAATTGCATTTTTTTCTTTGGAAAATTGGTATAATTATTAACATCACTGTTTTTCTTTATCTAGATTTAGGGTACGGGCCAGGGAGATGGCTCAGTAGAATAAGTGCTTGCCTGACAAGTGCAAGGGCCTGAGTTCAATCCCTGGTTCTGAAAAAAACAAAAACTAGATTTAGGGTAAAATAGAACTATTTTCCATTATAAAAAATATACATTCAGCACATTATCTTCTGTGGCTTATCCCATTGTGCATCATTTTTTGAGTACTTACCATGTACTATGCTAGGCACTGAATATTGTATAAAAAAAAACAAAACAAAAGCAGTACCTCTCACCAAGTTTATAGTCTGCATTCGTAGGTCTACCAGCTTTCTATCTCCTTTTTGTTTTAACTGCTACTACTTTATCTGATTTTAGCATCTTCAAGTTTCTAAACTTTCTTTTCCAAGTTGCCCATTCTAAACTCCCGTTAACTGGGAATGAGATAACCCAAATTCACCAGACTGTGTTCTAAAATACTCAGGTGAAGCCTGTAGACAAATACTTTGGATACAGAATTTTTCTCAGTGTTTTTGCTTCTCGCTTATCACCACCTCTGCAGCTGGTTTTTGAATTCTTAAATAACATCAGATATAAGAGCTATTAATTGACATTGACTATAAGCATACCCTGGTAGTACTAGTCACCAAATACATATGTGTATATCACATCTGATAAGATTTTAAATTGATAATATGTAATAAACATAATAGAGATGCCTGTGATTTTACTCATCATACTATTTTTGCGATCTGAAACATTTCTAAAAACAGTTTCATGTAAGTCTATCTTTCTAGTTGATGACAGGGACTGTCTTTCATTCATTATCATATCTTTAATAATCTAAATAATAGTGCTTAAATATGTTAAATAACTTGTTGGGGTCTTTGTCAGAGCTCACTAATCCTATCTTCTTCATTTGGGTTCTGAACACATAGATAAATGGAAGATCAAATGACACTTGTATTCTTGATGAAGACTAGGTAGGAGGGCAGAACTCTTTCAGGGAGCAAAATCAATCCCCTCAGCGAATTTCAGAATTAAATAGACTTGACATTTCAGCCAAAAATCAGTGGATCAGGGTGAGCATGCTCAGTGTATTCTTCCCAAATGTAAAAGTTGGGTAACGCTATAGACTTTATCTGGAGTAAAGTCTATAGTGTTAAGCCCCGGAGAGGCTGAAATGTTGCAGTAATCAAGCACTTTTCACACGCAGGGCACATCCAGAATGGGAAGAAATGTTTCCCTAACATAAGTCAAAAGACTAAAGTGAGCTTACCATATTCTGTCACATTTTTACATTTACAGAAACCTTCATATAGTCCCATAAAGCAAACAAAAGGTACAGTAGGAATGTTCATTAACATTAAATCATGGGAGCTGGACACAGCTCATACACATACACAGTTCATCAATAAATGCTGTCATTTTAATCCTAAATTTTTAAGTTTTATTAAATTTCAATATAGTTACCATTTAAACAGAAGGGTTTAGAACACTAAAACTGTACCTTCACAAGTGATATAGGCAATGTGAGGTGGTTTTTAAACTGCCTTACATGTAAGACTAGAAATACTGAAGTATCTGGAGACAATCAACTTAAAGAAAGAATTCTGAGTGGGGAAACGTACACAGAATCAGTTTATAAAAAAAAGAAATTTGCCAGAAATAATCAATTAGTAAAACTGCCTTATAGATTAGATAGGATCGATTGCTGTTTTTCACCCCAGAAATGTTCTTGCGGACAGTTGAGTCCTTTGCCTCTCAGCTCTGGCACACAGGTGATTTGGAGCATTAACTCAATGCTGCCATCCCACTTTGGGCCAGAAATTTCTTCAGACTTCACTCTGTGGTTCTTGATTATTGGAACATGGTTGATTTGGTGTAGGTACAAGTCTTAAGTCTTAGACTCATTTTGAACTGGTGTGTTTTCCTTCTGACTTTCTGCTTGCAATTTCATGCCAGTGTGCACTTTAATCATTCTGTTCTAACCACTGTGGATTTTCCTGCTCATTACACACCCTAAGCGCTCCCACCTACGAGTCCTGTGTTTGCTGTCTCTGTGCATGGAACATTCGTCCCCTCATTCTTTACAAGCTTGGCTCCTTCTCACTGTTGTCTTACTTCAAGTGTCAGGTTCCCCACAGGCCTCCACAGTGCCCCAAATTACTTTCATGGCCTTGCTTTAGTTTTTCTAATTTTGAATTTTTTTTCATAGCACCTATTACTATCTGATTATTCTACTTTTTTTTGTTTTCATAACTAAATGTCTTCACTAGGTTAAGTCCATGAGAACAGTGAATCAATCTTTCTTTCTTCTTTTTTTTATGTATTTGGTATAGGATCTCACTACACAGCTTGGCTTGTAGTGTTCCTTTTGTTTCAGCCTCCCCAATACTATTAACACAGGCATGTTCCACCATGCCTGGTCCTGGTGACCAGCTTGGTGTGCTGGGGGCAGGGAACACACAGCATGTGGTTCCAGGGATCTAACCCGGATCCTTACGCTGGTCCAGGCAGGCATTTAGACCACTGAACTGTCCCTGCGACCCTCTTTGTTCTTTCTAAGGAGGAAAGGTTTATTTAAAATTCACAGTTTGTGTTTCAGTCCTTCACTAGCTGACTCCAGCACAGGGTGGCATGGCACAGGGGCCATGGAAGACAGCAAAAGCAACAAAAGCAAAATCGGTATTTTCTTAATCACTACCATTTATCTAGTACCTAGAATGCTCAAATATTTATGAACTAAATTTCTTTTGTTATGAAAAATATATTTTTAAGTAAGAAATGTAACATTACTTGGAAAGCAAAGAATTATATAATGAATTAAGATTTTTTACATTGACAAATTTGTGATTTTATCTATTACAATATGGATATTATGAATAGTAATATTTATGTTATCATTTAAATTTTAAAACACACACACATATATATATAAATCAGAGACAAGGAAATTAGGAGAAATGAATTCATATTTTGTCAAGCTAATAAGTTTTTTATTCTCAAGAATTCATCTTAAGGTTAATACTATTTATATGCTAGAATTGACAGTTATGATCATTTTCATGTGACCTTTTGTGTGATTACCACAACTGATGAATTCAGGCTGTCATTCAATTTAGCTTTTAACATATAATTAAATTTTTAATTTGGGATTTATATGATAAGAATTACAGGTTCAGTAGATCATATCTTGGGTAAACACATAGATTTAAGTAACAAATGTTCCTTTTAATGCACAATATGGAAAAGAGAAATAATTAACTTCTTACCAAGAAAATTAATTATCAAGGGTATGTGTAATATTTATCTGCCTCTTTCTGCTTGTAGGTACCCTTTACCTAGTCATCCTGCTGCACCTCCTGAACATCTTAAAGAGCCTTTGGTATACATGAGAAAAGCACAGGTTGGCTATTGTTCATTTTCATGTTATTTTTCCATGTTAAGTTATATAATGCAGAGTAAGACTCTTACTGATGTCAGCAGGATATATTATTTATTATGTGAAAGACTGGATGAAAGCCACTAGAGTGTTGCTAGTGGTACTTGTATATTCTTCCTCTTTTGTTTTCAGTAGTCAAGGATGATCTTTATTTGACTATAATAATCCTTGAAAAAAAACTGAAGTGTAGAAAGTCACTTACCATACTGGTCAAAATTTAAATATGGTAAAAGTATTAAATGACAATCTAGTCTTCATAACTTGTGATATTGAAAGAAGTATAAATGGACTGACATTTTTGAAAATATCTTTGACTTCTTAAATCTATTTTGCTGAAAACTATTTGAAATATATTTGTTTTCACAGCAGCCTGTCACAGCTAAAATTGTCATTTTAAAAGGATAAACTAATTTAAACAATAAATCTGTTTCAAATCTGCTAATATAGGAACTCAGTAGCTCTATCACATGCTGTTAACTCTTGCAGCTATCATCACGTGGGTGCAGCCTAGGCTACCTCCGTCTGGCACAGTGTGTTTTGGGGTAGTTCCTTCTCCTGGTGCTGGGTAGGCTAGCTTTGTGACTACCATCATTGCAGTATTCCATGACCATTGTAGAATTGACCTTCACTCTCCAGCATGGCCTCAGAAATGGCTTTTATCAACCTTTTTATTATGAAGAATTTCAAATAAACCCTAAAGAATGCCTCTGAACCTGTCATTTGGCTTCAGCTATTACCATCTTTTTTTTTTTTTTTTTTTTCTGGTACTGAGAATCAAGCTCAGACCTCATACTTGCCAGGAAGGTTCTGTGCCTCTGAGCTAATTTCCTGGCCAACTCATATCATTATAGTTCTGCTGCTTTTGAAATTTTTCTGCTGGTTTAAGTTACCATGTTCCACAGAGGTGGACTTTAGACAGATTTTTTTTCCCACAATTTTATTGAGAAACAAATAGCAATGAGACAATTTCAGACCAAATTGGTAGGACAGTTTCAATAATTCACACATTTCAACAATTCACAAACTTCCTAGTTTATGTGTGAATAAACTAGGAAGAATTATTATGCAATTCTTCCTAGTGGTTGATTGCTGTACAAGATGTGGACATGATATCCTATTTACAAACAACATTAGAACAAATTCCTCTATTCATTAAGAGAATGTAACTATATATCTGTCCTAACCACTTTGAATACACAGATACAAAATGGACATTCATCTGTATCCCCCTTTTTTTAAAATTTTTTTTCAAAGTTTTATTGATAAACAGATAGCAATGAGACAGTTTCAAATCAAATCGGAAGTACAGTTTCAACAAATAATACACTGCATATATTCTTCTTAGTGGTTAATTGCTGTACAAGATGCGGACTTGAGATCCTATTTACAAACACCATTAGAACAAATCATTCTATTCATTAAGAGAATGCATGTATCCCCTTTTTTTTGATGAGTTCCGTTATTTGAATATTATAGGTGTGTTAACTCAGCAAAATATTCTAAAAGAGTCCAGTAGTCCATAATAGTATTGGGGCTTCCGCTTCACTGGCAATGTCAGAAATTGTTGACCTGAGTCCCCTACAGCTCAACGTTAACAGCATGGCTTTACTTCTTATACTTCGTTTTTATACTTTTCTGCTGCATGGTTAAGACCAAGGTAAAGCAAGACCTATGCAACAAAAGTTGTAGCTTTTGGGTCTGATAAGGTCAGTGAAATCCCCTCAGGATTATCCTGAGATCCTGTACCTGAGATTGGAGATCCTTTGTCAGTGTCAGCCATGTAGATGAGTCACGGCCATTGCTTGGCCAATGTGCTCTCTGTGAAAGCCTGAGAGAATGTTTTCTCTCCTAGGACCACTCTACATCATCGATCACTTTCCTTTTTGGCCCCCTGTCTCCTTGATCAGAAAATTTGGGACACTACTGAGTTACATGACGTTACAGTACAAGTTCTCATATGTCCTGAGTCTTAATTGACCTTGGAAGGCTAGGGCCAAAATGTTGGCTTATAGGCAGGTTTTTATTTTTCAGGTTTTATTTTCATTTTGAAAACTTGCCAAATTAAATTGTAGAATGAGGCAATATAAAGGAAAATATGGAAATATTTGAGGAAATATGTAATACCTTCCTTTCTCTAGGTGATAGACATTCTTAGGGCTAGATCATATTTATCAATATGCCATAAGGCATAATAAATAATATAGATATGGAAGAATTACATAGTTTTCTGTTGTAAAGATTTAAACTCAATGGGCCAGGGAGATAGCTCAGTCGAATTAGTGGTTGCCTGGCAAGTGCAGGGTCCTGAGTTCAATCCCCAGTACCACACACACACACAAAAAAAAGATTTAAACACAAGAAAATCAGACTAAGATGAAGTCTAAATTATTTTTTAATTCCCAAAACGTATAAAGAATTTAATAGAAAAATGTTTTCTTTCTCTCCTTCTTTCTCTCATTTTTTCTTTCTTCTTCCTCCTCTCTCCTCCCTCCTCCTCCTCCTTCTGCTTCTTCCTTTATTTTTGTATTATTATTATTATTTTATTTTATTTTTGAGACATTGTCTCACTATGCGGTTCTGGTTGACCTCAAGCTCACTTTGTAGGTCAGGCTGGTCTTGAAATTGCCATGATCCTCCTGCCTCAGTTTCCTGAGTGTTGGGATTACATTCATGCGCTGCCGTGCCCAGTTTATAATTGAAAGTTTGCTTGTTACAGTTTTAGCCTATTAGGAATAAGAAATGAATAAAAACTTCAAAGGGCCGGCCTGATAGCTTAGGGGACGAAAGTGCCTGCTCAGGCAGAGTACAGTAGCCAGGGTTCAATCCCTGGCATGCTGTGCCAGTCCCACCTGTGGGGTGCACTGAGATGGTGATGGAGACTGGACGTGGTGGCGCACACCTATAATCCCAGCACTTGGGAGGCTGAAAACAGGAGGATCACTGTGAGTCTAATCTACGCAGTGCGAGGGGCCGGGGAGGTAGCTCAGTAGAATAAGTGCTTGCCTGGCAAGGACAAGGACCTGAGTTCAATCCCCGGTTCCACCAAAAAAATAAAAATAAAAAAACCTTTAAAAATGGGCTGGTGGGATGGCTCAGTGGTCTAAAGCACCTACTTAGAACAAGCTTAGCAAAGCACAAGGGACCGCGGTTCGATCCCCCAGCACCACATGCCAGCCAGCCCCACCCCCTGGTGGGGTGAGCTGGCCATACACACACACACACACACACACACACACACACACACACAAATAAATAAATAAAAAATAATCTACGCAGTGCGACCCTATAGACTCTGTAGATCCTGTCTTAAGTACAAAAAAAGGGAAGAGATAAAATCATGAAAGTATATATACAGGATAGCTGAGATGATTGTACTACTAATTTCCATCAATTATTTTTTATTAATTTTATTGAGAAACAAATAGCAATGAGACAGTTTCAAGACAGGTTAGTAGACCGTTACAATAATTAATACATTGCATGTTATTGTCTTCGTAGTAGTTATTCCTAGTACAAGATACAGACATGATATCCTGTCCAAACACTATTAGTACAAATCTTTCTTCTCACTGAAATAAGAGAAAGTAGCTGTATATTTATCCTATTTTGTATATACATATATATACACACACACACACCCCACACACACATATATTTCACTACAAAATGCTCCTTCATTTATATCCCCCTTTTTTTTTTTACTTTTGTCGGAGATGGGTATTCCATTGCCATTTAAATATTGTAGGTATGTGAATTCAACAAAATAATCCAATGTAGTCCAGTAGTCCATAATAGTAGTGGGTTATTGGCAGGACTGGCAATGTTAGAAGTTGTGGACTTCAGCTTTTTACAGCTCAGCATATTAATATTGCTTTACTTTTTATACCTCATTTTTATAATTTTCTGCTGGGTGGTTAAAACCAAGATAAAGCAAGACTTATATAACAAAGAATGTAACTTTGTGTCTGCCAAGGTCAGTCAAATCCCCTCAGGATTTACCTGGAACCCTGTACTGCGTTTTGTAGATCCTTTGTCAATGTCAGCCATGTGGATGAGTCATGGTCATTGCTTGACCAATTTGCTCTCTGTGAAAGCCTGAGAGAATGTTTTCTCTCTAGGTGACTCTCTCCATCAGTTTTTTGAAAGTAGCAGTTAATGCGTAAAATTTTGACTTTGGCTAACTCTATGTGCTAGTATCTGTAATCTGAGCAATTGCATCGAGGAAAGCAACATGCAGTACAGGAACCATGGTTGAATACCTCTCACCTTGTTCTTCTAAATGTGTACCATTTCTAATGTCTTATCAATTATTATTATTCTCTCTTTAAAATAAATTTAAAAATAAAAGGTAAAAAGGGCAAGAATAACAATTAAGGGTTACTGAGAGGAAAAGTTAATGTTTAATTATTTGGCCAGCTTTACATACTGACATCTGGTAATCTGAGCATCAAATTTGATGTTAATTTTCTATTCTTGTGTTACAATTCTGTACCATTTTTATTGCTGTATGTTGCTTTGCTTTTGTTATTTGTTTTTATTTTTGTCTTTATTTTTACTTTTTAAAATAAAAAAATATGGAATAAAAAATAAAAGAAAAAAACAAGCAAACAAGTATAGCCACTTAGGTAATATGGATCTAATGGGAAATGAGGTGGGACAAAGCTATGGTGAACTGGTAAGTTCACAGTAAAGGTTTCCAAATCCACAACTTATTATCAAAGTATTTTTCTATACACATCAATGATTACTAGACTTAGGAGGTGAGAGAAAGGGTTTTAGGTTCTCCCTTATGCTAAATGTCATTTAGTTCCTTAAATGGTTTTACCTAGAATTCAGTTCTTTCCATGGGATCTGAGGCTCAGGAAGATTGTTGCCCAGAACCCTAAGCTGGGATATGTTTTTTTGTTTCATTTTGTTTTCTTTTGTTAATGTGCTTGGTACAGGGTCTTACTATGCAGCTTGGACTCCTAGTGATCCTCCTGTTTTCAGCCTCCCCAGTGCTGGGATTACAGACGTGCTCACCATGCCTGCTCTCTGTGGCCAGCTCAGTGTGCCCAGGAGCACGACTGGCATGCCTTGTGTTGCCAGGGATCAAATCCTCGTCCCTGTGCTTGCCTAAGCAGGCACTTAGTTCACTAAGCTATCTTTCTGGCCCTGAGATACGGTTTTTATGTGCGTTATCCTGTGTGGGCAAAATTCTGATGTCTCATATGACCCTGAGATGGGGTATGTGTCTCTCATCTAAGATGAGTTCCCTCTTTGGCATTAGCAAAGGCTCTTTTCAATGGGTTAAACTTAGTTGTTGGATAGGAGGAAAAGGTTGAGCTAGCTTAGAGTTCTTTTCTCTCTATTTTTACATGCCTGCAAAAAGCAAAAATTACAAAGTGACAGAAAAGATTAGAACTAAGGTTATAAAGTGGAAGTCTTGTCATGCCATGAATTTTGAAACAGTTTGCCCCTGTGTTGTTACTCTCAGCCTGAAAAGGCAAGAAATCATAAGAGCTAAGATTGCACCCTCACCAGTGCAAAGCCAAACCAGAAAGAAAGTTGGAGCAGAACAGACATGACATTTTCTCCAGAGTATTGATGAGGATCAGAGCCAATGTCTCAGTGACACCTGTCCTCCAAGTCTTAAGAATTGCCACCAACCTAGTGTCTTTCAACTGGTGGAAGAGTCATGTGGTTTATTAATAGGCATGTATATTTTCTAAGTATGAGCTAGACTTCATAGAAGACCATTTTATAGCATTTTACATGAAAGCCTATTAGGGGATGTTTGATATTATGTTTTCCTAGCACCACTGTTCAACACAACAAACCACAGCTGTCAAACCATTCAAACAGGTCAAACAAGAATTACTAGCAAACTCAAGGACTAAGTCCAAGGGCTACATATACAAAACAGAAATAAAATGCCCCATTAAAGAAGCATTATAACCTTTCATGTTCTCAATTTAAATTTATCATTATTTTAATAAAATTATATAAGGGACAAAGTATGACCAATTATAAGCAATGGGCAAAGACATAACATAAAAATTTGAATCATAAATATCCTAAGCAAGTCACAATCCAGGATCTGTGAAACAAAAGCAAACACTTAGTTCCTAGTTTTATCCAGTTATCTCACTGGGCCCTCCAAATGATACAGGGGAAATAGAATTCCCAAGCTGATACCTGTCTGAAATGCCAAGCTCCTGTTCTCTAGAATAGAAGAATGAATTCTAGGAATAATGGAGGTTACTAGTAGGAAGAATTTGTTGAAAGGGAGGGGGGGAGGGGAGGGGAGTGGACGGGAGGGGAGGAGAGGACAGGAGAGGAGAGGAGAGGAGAGGAGAGGAGAGGAGAAGAGAAGAGAGAAAGCTTCTGAGATAGATAGAAGGGGGCCCAGAAAGTAGACTGCCCCTACTACCTATTTTTACAGGGCTGATGTTAGGAATTCTTTTTTTTTTTTTTTTTTTTTTTTTTTTTTTTTGCAGTG
>NW_004524582.1:10996311-11014490 GCF_000260255.1 Octodon degus | reverse complement strand
AGGGTCCGGCCCACGCTGCGCCTGGGCTTGGACTGGTCCCGCTGGCGCAGTGTAGCAGGAAGCTCTCCGCACACTCACCGGACCTGGGCTAGGACTGGGTCTCAAGGTGAATTTTTATACTTCATTAAAATACATGCAAAATGGCATGACTACTCTGGAAAAAGTTGACAGTTTTTATGAAAAATATATATCTCCTATCCATAAATTCCATACCCAGATATTTACCCAAGATAAAGGAAAACAAGTGTCCACAAAGATTTGTGTGATAACTCTCATAACAGCTTTATTCATATGAAACCCCAACTGGAGACAGCCCAGCTATTAATCAGTTGGAGATTAACTAATGAGCTATTTCTTTCATACAATATACTACTATTCAGTAATAAAGATGAATTATAAATGCACACAGTAATGTACCTAAATCTCAGAACATTATGTAAAAGGAACTTTACATAAAAAATGTATACTCTGGGCCAGGGAGATGGGTCAGTAGAATAAGCTCTTCCTTGGCAAGTAGAAGGGCCTGAGTTCAATCCCCGGTTCTGCCAAAACAACAACAACAAAAAAGTGTATTTTGCATTTTTCCATTAATATGAAGTTCTAGAAAGGGTAAAATTAATATGTGGTGGAAGAAATTCAGAACAATGATTACCTCTGGGAAGCTGAAGGTAAAGATTTGCTGAAGGACATACGGGAATTTGCTGTGGACGATGGATATATTCAGTGTGTTAGTAATGATTTAGGCTTCTATGGGATATATTCACTGAACTTCATGGAATAGCACTTAGATTTGGCCATATTGTTGTGTGTAAATTTTATCTCAAGGAAGACAAATGAACCCAAACTATGGATCTCTAGTCAATTATGCATGTTGAAGTATTTTGGGGAAAGTATACTAATGTCTGTAGCTTAATTTCAGATAAATATAAAAATGAGATGGGTTTTCAAATGAAAGAAAACTGGATAAATGGTTATGTAAATATATTAAAGTGAGGATAGTAAGATGTTAATGTTAGAATTTAGGAGATTTTGGGGCCAAGGAGATGGCTCAGTAGAATAAGCGCTTCCCTGGCAAGCATAAGGGCCTGAGTTCAAACCCTGCTTCCTCAAAAAAAAAAAAAAAAAGAATTTAGGGGGTTTGTATATGGATGTTTACTGAATTTTTTCACCTGTTGTGTACTTGGAAATTTTTATAATTTTATATATAGGGGAAATAAATCGTAAGTAAATCAGTTGACAAAAAGAATATCTTTTGCTGGGAAACTCTAGCAATTAATAAGGTATACTTGTTTTTGAAACTAGTCATGTTCATTTTTGTACTTTTTTACAGCTGCTTTTGCACTAAGACAGAGTTGAATGGTTACAGTAGAGACCTTATGGCATACAAAGACCTTCTGTCTGCCCTATGCAGAAGGCCTGCCAACACTTGAACTAAATTATTCATTTTTTAAAGAGTGGTGACTTGCTTTTTTACACTTAGCATCTGTGATAGGGCCTAACCCACAAAACACGCTCAATCAATTTGGTCCCCACGTAACATCCAGCTCTTTGGGTCCTTGTTCTGGTAGGCAGTTTTCTCCTTTGCACTAACAGTTTGTGGTCTGGACCTGATCATTTCCATCCCTTAGGTTCTCCACAGCACTTGATACTCTCTTATTCCTTTCTGTCAGGTGCTGACCAACATTCCACTCTTATGAACGAGTGTACAGAAAAGGATGAAATAAAAAAAAAAAAACAGTATAATATTGTTGGGCAGATCAAGGAAGGTCAGAAGTCTCTTGAAACTAAGACAAAGATTTATTGGACTGTCAGTACTTATTTGGTACATCATATGAGGGTGAGGCTGTTGGGGACCATGAGTTATAAATTGAGTCTAGGGTACATCCAAAGTTTGTCCTTGTTTTGCCATTGAGCCAGCTTGGAATGTGGAAACTCCCTATTCTTTTATGGTCACAGCTGGAAGCCCTGTGGCTAATGACTGCTGTGACACTCAGAGGGCAAGATAAAATCTGCTGAAGATAAGATACCTGGGGAAACCATAGCTTCCTCATTGCCTCCCATGTTTCATCCTTGTCCTTGCAGGAATGTTTTGTTGTTCTTACAAGCAGACAGGAAGAAGCTAGCCTTCCTTCTTCGCCTTTTGTTCCATCCACAGTAAAAGCCTATTTGTTAGTACCACCCAGAACTATGCTAATTTAATCAGCATAGTTAAACTAATCCAGAATCATATGATTCAGTCACTCTGAAAGGCCCCACCTATGAGTGCTTTAGGAACTAGGGGGATAGCTGGATATAAACCATAGCAACTATCTATGCTATTAACTTTAATTACAAGGAGATAAACCTTAATAATGTATTTTAGTGCCTTTAAACAAACCTTCAGTGAGAATTTCACTTGCAAAGCAAGACTAAAACACAGCAGGCCAGGCATTAATTCTTGCAATTCTATATCTGCTATACAGGGCACATGTTGGTAAAATATGGGTTCCAAATGGCTTTAGCGCCTAGTCCCTATGCATTTTCCAGTTGCAGCCCACATGGCTCTGACCTGTTCACAGCTTGTGGCAGACATTTGGCATTCCAGGCATCTCTTACTTCCTGGGCTGTCCACTGCACCTAAGGATTCATTTTCACAGCTTTGAGTGTTGCAGTACTCCTAGCCTAGTCTTTAGGCATTCCTTTCAAATTAAGGTGGAAGCCTCTTTTACCCCACAATTCTTGTATTTTATTTCCCAATAAAACCAGCGTCACATGGACAACATCAAGCTCTACTGTCAGTGGAGGCATTATCCAGGTCCCCGTGATCATGACTGAGTAACCTCTAAACGCCTTGGCACTAAGCATAGTGAACGAATCCCAGGAAACGAATTCCACAGGAGGCTCTTTCAAGCAAGGTCCCAGGGACTCAAATGAGAGTCTGAAAATTTTTTATCCTCGAGTCTTGTGTTTCCTGAGATGCTCTGAAAGCATCTTTTTGTCCCTATAGAAAGTACTAAATTTCCTTTTAATAGTGCTAAACTCAGACAGCCACATCTACTTTGGCTCCAAATTTATGTATAATTTTTCTTGGGCCCAAATTTAAGTTTTTCAAAATGTTTTGCTTTGTCTTTTTTTCCTTATTTCTCACTATAAATATGGCTAAAGTTGTTCATGGTACTCATGCTACAGCCTGAATACTGAGCTGTCTTTTTTAAAAAATTTATTTGGTACAGGGTCTCACTACACAGCTTGGACTTATAGAGTGATCCTCCTATTTTCAGCCTCCCCAGCGCTGAGATTACAGGTGTGTACCACCATGCCCAGTCTTAGTGGCTGGTTCAGCATGCCTGGGGCAGGGCCAGCACAGCATGTGGTGCCAGGGATTGAGCCCTGGTCCCTGTGCTTGCCTAAGCAGGTGCTTAGTCCCCTGAGCTATCTTGCCAACCCTGAGATGTCTTGAAATGAACTCTGCCAGCTTAATTAGTTCATCATTCTAGTCTCCTGTGAAGTCTCAGGACATGAATAAAAATGTAAATGATTTTTAAATGCCACTAGAGTCCTTGTTCTGAACTGAGCCTGCCCTTTTCTGCCTGCATTTCTATCAGCATTCTGGTCCTCTGAGCTGTAATCAGAATCATATCAAGCTCTGCATGCAACATTATCAGGTGTCTAACCAACGTCTCCAAGCCTTCCCAAACTCCATCTCCCTACCTACTTCAGAGATTGCTAAACCACATGGTCAGATGCATTTACAGTAACAAGCCCATTCATAGCACCAGTTTTCATCACTGAGACACAATACCTGACTCCCACAATTTAAAGAATAAAAGTTTTAATTTAGCCATGGCTTGAGGTTATTGAGCATAGTCATTGATGGAAAGGCATGGTGGGACAAAGTTGCTTAGTTTATGGCATCTTAGAAACAGAGCAGGGGAAGAATACCAGATAGGAATAGGCAAAGGGCCACAGAGAGCCCCTAAGGCTGTGTCTCATGACTCGTCAGCCACACCAAAAGCACTGTTTACTGATCTGTTCAGCATTTCTTAACCCAGAGAAGTGGACATATCAGCAATAATGGTCACAAATGGTGTCTCTTCTCTGACGTTGTTGGTTAACCTGTTGAAAAGGACGTCTCTTCTTCAAATCTTACAGCTCTTTATCATTTCCTAACCCTTACTATAGAACATTCTATTATGGTAATTTCTACTTACATCTGACTTTTACTATACATCTTTTCAAGGAATTAACAGTTTAAAAATATTTTTGCATACTTGTCATGTCTAATACATTAATATTTATATGGCAGGAATTTAGAAGTTGTATCAGCAGTAAAAGGGTTTGCCATCTCTTCTACCTAACAGTATAATATTTCCTTTATGAAATAACTGCTGAGAAGACATTATGCTGTGGAGATGAAAAAGCAAATGAGATACAGACTCTAGCTAACTATTATGAGTTAATACTTGAAATAAGACTTGGACATAGTAGCTGGCACCACAGGAAGTACTGTGAGATACGGAGGTAGCCAACAAGTTTTGTAGAACTAAGAAGGGAGGGTCCATGTGGATTCTTAACAGATTGTTCTCTGTTCTTTGTATCCAAAAAGAACTTTTAGAAATCCACTTAGTGTTTGTTTTCCAGTAAAGCATGAAGAGGAACTATTTTAGAACTTTATGCTGGAAAACTCGAACCCTTTTTTTCATGAATGTTTTACAAATTCTTTCAAAGTTGAGATAACTTAGCTTGTGACTTTTGGTAAGCTGAATAGGAACTGATTTTCTGAGATGACATTGTAAAATTTATTTGAGAAAATTCTTTTTTTTTTTGCAGAACCGGGGATTGAACTCAGGCCCTTGCCCTTGCCAGGGAAGCGCTTATTCCACTGAACTATCTCTCCAGCCCCTCTAAGAAAATTCTTATACACACTACATTTTTCTTGGTGAATCAGTGTAATGTGTATTTTTAATGTGCTATGTTGTTTAGAAGAGTTTTGAGAAGGCAGTCCAGAGTTCTCACAGATCCCATGCCCAGTTTCCCTTTTTATTAACATTTCACATTAGTGTAGTACATTTGTTACAATTGATGAGCCAAAATTGATTGATACACTATTATTAACAAATATCCATACTTTATTGAGATTTCCTTAGTGTTAACCTAATGTCTTTTCACTGTTCTAGGATCTCACCCAAATATTATTATATATGGTTGTCAAAGGTCTTTAGGCTCCTCTTGGCTATGACAACTTCCCAGACTTTTCTTGCTTTTGATGACCTTGACAGTTTTGAGAAGTACTGGTCAGGTATTTTGTAGTATATCTTTCTGTTGGAAATAATCTAATGTTTTTCTCATAGCTAGACTGGGATTGTGAGTTTTTTCAAGAAAGACCACAGATATAAAATAGCATTTGCCCTTATATCATATCTAGCTATGTATTATCAACATGATTTATCATTGTTAACAATAATATTGAACTCAGTCATCTGTCTAAGGTAGAGTTTGTGTCTTTTCTCCACTATAATATTACTCCTTTTCCTTTCTGTGTACATTGTATTCTTTGGGTGGAAGTCACTATAAATAGCCTACACTTAAGGAATGGGGAATTCTGCTTCCCCTCCTTGAGGGACTAATGTCCATAAAAGTTACTTGAAATTCCTCTGTCTGAAAGAGTCTCTGTCTCTTTTTCACCATTTATTTTTTCAATCATTTATTTATATTAATGTGTGCTCATGGACTTTTTAATTAATTAATTTATTTATTTTTTACCAGTTTTACTGATGCTTTGATTGATTGTAATGGGATTGAATCCAGGTCCTTACATGTTAGGCCAGAACTCTGCTGTTGAGTTCTATCTTCAGCTGAGATTCATGTATATTACTTCTATACTTGTGTTTTAATTTAGTATTCCTTTTGTTGCTCACAATTTTATTCTGAAAAGTTAAAACAGACTCAGAGAAATTCAGCAGCTAAGAAAACTATTTAGGGCCAGCCAAATAGCTCAGCGGATTAAAGCACCTTTTTAGGCAGACCCAGAAGCTGGGGTTCGATCCCCAGCATGCTGTGCCAACCCCACCCCCAGGTGCACTGAGACAGCCATTGAGACTGGGTGTGGTGGCACATGTCTGTAATCCCAGCTCTTGGGAGGCTGAACACAGACGAATCACCTCGAGTCTGATCTACATAGTGAGACCCTATAGGCTCTGTACTAAAAATACAAAAAAAAAAAAAAAAAAAAAGCTGTTTAATTTTATTTAACCCAGTGTTAATTAAAATTGTATGATGTTCGCTGCTTTGGGAACAACTTTAGTACACGTTTCCAAGACAATAGTCATGGATAGACTAATATTCAGCATGATGTTTATAAGCACACAAGCTTTCTTGAGAACTAATACTAACTGGTAAGCACATGGAGCTCTAATTATGTGTCAGCTACCATGTTAGTGTTTTCTTTATAAAAGTCCTCTGAGTTAAGTTATTCTTGTGGTCTCATGTAAGTCTGCCTCACAGTGCTAATATCCCAGTGAGCTAGGACTGGACCTGTGCAGACTGGCTCCAGGACCTACACTACTAGTGATCTGGACCAGGGTGCTCAAGAAAACTCAGGATATAGTGTGCCATTGAATTTACTGTTTTCTATCTATCTAGTGCCCTGAGCAAAAATGAGAATTCGATTAGTTTTACATTATTTCAGTTTTTACTCCCTTATTTGCCTTCTGAATTGTCATCCCATTTCATAATAGTCCTAGCCTTGCAAGATGGAGTTGAAATTCCTTACAGTAGCTTACAACTCTATCAGTGATCTTGCCCCTTTTTGCTACTCCATTTGTCATCTCTTGCCTTCTCACACTGCCTCTTTTTCTCCTTTTATCCCAGCCCCCACTGCATACACATCTACATTTGTCTTTGAAGTCCTACTTAACTTCCTTCACTTGCTTCAGCAGAATGCTTGCTTATTTCATTACTTCTATCTGAAACGGCCTCCCCAATCCTATGTATTTCTGGCTAACTTTTGTATATCACTTAGATGATCAGCTTCTGTTGTTTAAGAAGCTCTCTGGCCCTCAGATCTCAGATATCAAATAGTTTTTCTGTGTCTACCACCCTTCACACAAAAGGCACTGTGTACTTCCATACTACATGAGCGGGTTCCGTGTGAATTCTGTGTATCACCACTAAAGACTCTACAGTCTTGGTGAAGGTAGTAGTTGTCTTTTCACCACTGTATCTCTGAACACAGTGCCTTGCCCATGGTAGATGTTCCATGCATATTTCTTTGAGAAATGAATTATAAAAGAAAAAAATAATGTACCATCCAATAATATATTCATACCTTTTAATCTAACAAGTCCACCTTTAGGACTTTATATAAGGAATCAGAAACAAATTTATGTTCATGACTATAGTCGGAAAAGTAAAAGAATTTAAATGAACAGTAACAGAGCTTGCTGTTAATGTAACACAGAGTCTTGAAAAGACAATATTATACAAGTATGAAAGGTGTAATTTTTGATGAAATTTAATGAAGTAGGACAATTCATACAGTATTCTATGGAAACTAAGTATAAAAACAATATGCAATTACACTTTAATAAAAAGTCTGGGGTCCAGGCAATAGCTCAGTGGTCTAAGCACCTGACTGGCAAACATAAGACTCAGTTGCAATCCCCAATAACACATGCCATGCTGGCCTTGTCCTGGGCCACAGGGCCAGCCACTGAAACTGGGCATGGTGGTACACACCTGTGATCTGAGTGCTAGGGAGGCTGGAACAGGAGGATCACTTTGAGTCAGAGCTTCATTGTGAGACCCTGTACCAAATACATGCCTGTAAAAAAAAGTCTGTGTGTGTATGTGTGTCTCAATTACAAACACACATAGAAAAAAAAGGTTTTTCTTTTTAGTGATGAAGTTATGGCTATATACTTATTCTTTACATATTCTGTTTTATGAATTATCTAGAATAAATGTGTCATTTATTTGAATTTTTAGAGGAGAATAAAAATTAACATTAGAGACAATACACTAAACAAGATGATAGGAATTCAACAATGGTTGGTATATTGCAGCTGTTGTCTTCAAATTAGTTGTTCAGATTACCAGATATAAGCATGAGAAACTTGTCAAAAAATTAAGAAAAAATATTTAAGCATTAACTATTCCTTTTTTTCAATAGACCTGTGGAAATCAACAGTACAATAAAGGAAATGTGTCATTCTTATAATTAGAGAATTACTAAAATATTTTCCCATATATAGTTGGCATATAATTATCTTATTTTACTTTTTATCAGGGTAAAGAAAGTAATTTTAGTTCTAAGATTTCATAAGATTTTTAAACAAGTTATATGGTTATTACATGCTTTATAAATACTTCTTATTTGTATCATTATTATAAAAATGTAGCAGTCTACAGTATATAGTTAAAGGATTTTAAAACACTAGTGATTTTTAAAAATCAGTATTTTGCCTTTCATGGCCTTATTTGTAAAACTCTTGAAATCCTTTGAATGATTTCGATAGATTCTGATTTTTAGGTAAATTGATTTGAAGCAATAATAATTTCATTTAGAGAAGTTATGAGTTTGCGTAAAAATAAATGGTTTCCTATTTAAACATTATAAATTGAAAAGGCCACTCATTGTCCTATTATATAACATTGTAAGGCTTTGAGCTTAGTTTGCAAGTCTTTTGGGTGGGAACCATTAGATTTAGTCAACTTATTTTGGCGCTAGTATACTTTGAAGTTTTATGTTACCAATAGCATGATCTTGTGTTCTTGCACATTTCTTTTTGAGAATTAGAGCTTCCATAGTCACCTCCACAGATGGGGCTTAGACAAAAATAAATGTCTATAAAACTGTTGCCAGAAGAGCCTTCACATTTATCCAGTTCAAACTCTGGCAAGTGTTCATCTCCTTTCTTCTTTTGTTTGAGGATTTCTGGAGCCCAAGAATTCACAATTTCAGTGAATTAAGCCTTATGTTTGTTAAATCTTTCTTTTCTTGGAACAATTTTTTCTTCACAGTTAAATGGTCATGTGGTTCTTAATGACTTTACTGCCTTGGCCTAGTTTTACGCTTGGCACATATTCCATATATATGTTGGTCAGTGCATCAGTGCGCGAACAAAACATGGACATTGCTGAGAGCTCTTAAGGAAACCTAAAAGATTGTTTACCTTGAAAGTAGCTGCTTGGCTCTTTTTCTCAGGCCCCCAATCCCCTTCATTGTCAAAAATTCTGTTCCTGTTTCTGACGTCTATGTAAGTCACCTCTGCAACCACTCAAGATTTCTACAGAAATGTCTCTGAATGTTTGACTACAGTTCTGAGGAGTACCTTGGAAAGCCCTGGCTGCCTTTTCATTGGCTCATGGGTGTGAGGCCAAGGGATGGAGAAGACATATTCAGACACTGGATTCACTTTTATTCTTTTCAGGATTTTAAAGGAAGTGGTATATGTTACACTGCCAGGAAGAAGTTGTGCTGAACGTAGCTGCCACTTCCTCTTCTTGGTTCATTCTATTGCGATCTCTCTGTGACGTATGACATGTGGACTGTTAGAACTTATATGAACAGTTGGAATCCTATCCCACATTATTTATGTGTGTACCTTATCCTCCCCACCTTCGCCAAGAAAGTCATGGATTTCTTAGTGACAATAATTATATTTTATGCAACTTTTGTGACATGTTTTTAATAGATGCCCAATAAATAGTTGTTTAATCAATGTCTTTTCATTATTTGAAATATTAGATATTATGTCACTTACTCCTGTTTTAACCAAAAAAGTCCCGAATTCAACATCTTTTCTCTATCTCAATTTTTAGCCACATTCTGTGTTTCTTCCTAGGCTGTATCTCTTCTTCAGTTGTGTAGCAAAGAAATTTCCTCAGTCCTTTTTTGTTTTTTGAGACTATATCTTACTGTGTTACCAGGTGGCCCTCAAACTTGTAATCCTCCTGCTTCAGCCTCATGAAAGCTCAGATTACAAGCATGTGCCATCATGCCTGGCTTATTCAGGTCTTAATATATTCTGTCCTCAGTTGTTCTTCTTAAAAGTTTCCTCATTTATAAAGTGAGGATAATGGTGCATGTTTCATATAACTAATAAAATAGCACTTAATCAATGGAGGTAATTCCTCAACTCTCTTTCCATTCTAAATACTGGCTTCTCATGTCTTATTTCTCTTCTGTGCAATTCTTTCTTTTAACCATTTTCTCTATTATTCCTACTATTCAGTTTAAACTTGGTAAACTAAAATTCTTTGCATAGTCAGATATTTAATTGTACTTTACAGAAAACAGTTAACTGTTTTAGCAAAACTAATTCTTTAAAGGATTAGTTAGCAATAACTTGTTAGAATGTCATTGTAAAAGTCATCTTTCTGTTTTTAATTGTCTTCATATTTAAGTTTTTGGTAAGTGTTATACGACATTAGAGTAGAGTATTTCAGTCTTTAGATATGCATGTACAGTGTATATTATAGGCCACTCATTGATGTCTATTGCAACTTTAATTTTATACTATCTTTTTATCAACTTTATAGCTGCTTTCATGAATGGGTGAATACAAAAACATTTGAAACCATGGCTCAATAACAATTTAGCTCTTTATTAAGATAAATAATAAAAATGTAGATATTGGAATCTTTTTCTTGGCAGGACTTGTGATTGAACTGGGGCCTTCACACTGAGCTACACCACAGCCCTTTTTATTTTTGGTTTTGGGATAGGGTCTCTACCCAAGTCCCCTAAGTATTAGAATAACAGGCAACAGGCGTGCACTACCATGCCAGCATGGATTTCTAATATCTGCAAAAATTCTATTTTCATAGTAATAATTTAGTTAGAAATGGAATTTGAAATATAAACCTTTTCTTATATGCTTCCTCTACAATTTGGGGTGGAAAGAGCAGGTGTCAGAAATCTTATAAGGGAAGTGATATTTTTAAACTGAGATCTAAAAGATGAATAAGATCTATCAAAATATAGTATATTTTAGGTTGCTAGGAGTGGAATGAATATTATGTTGTTAGAATTAAAGCTTGATCAATATTACTCAAATAAGGAGTACCAAATAAGCCCTGGATTTAAGAAAACTATATAGGAAAAGGAGGGTATTGCATATAAATGTAACGGAGCAAGTTTGTGGAGTATTTTGTATGAGTTTATAGTACATTATTGTCCTACAGATGAATTATTTTCTGTTCATTTGTTGCTTAGGGCGTTGTATTAATATTTTTACAATGCTTCAGATTATGTAAAGTAGAAATCAGTTGTATTAATTGAGAACCTCTTAAGTGTAACCCAGGTGAAATATGTGCTGGGTGAGTTAAGGACAAGGTGCCAGGAGAGGCTGTAGGAACAGCACTCTGGTCTCTGGTGAGAGGAGGCTTAGTAGGGGAAATGATTTCTAAGTTGGTACTTGAAAGATGACTAAGATTTATCTAGATCAAGTAAGAATAAGGGTGTTGAAACAGAATATCGGGAACATATTCCAGGTAAAGAAATGTACCAATGTGTTTAAATATATATATTTAAAAACAGCCATGTGAGCTGGGCGTGGTGGTGCACACCTGTAATCCCGACACTTAAGAGGCTAAGGCAGGAGGATAGCTGCAAGTGTGAAGCCAGCCTGGAGTATATAGTGAGTTCAAGGTCACCTGGAACAAATAGTGAAATGCTGTATCAATAAAATAAAATAGCAATTAAAAACCCCAGCTATGAATAATCAGAGCTACAGTAAAACTTGTCAGTTACTGAATTATTGCTACCATTATTTGTGCCATTGTTCAAAGCAATTTACATTTATTAGCATCTTGAAATTTTATAAACACCACTTAAAAGAATTGTTGTTATTCTTTTACTTTTATTGAATAACCACAACTATGCTTTATATCTGAGGTTTAGAATTTAGTTATTATTTTAGCTTGGCTTCAGTGAATTAGAAACGGCCTGTAGGCTTATTTTAGTGAAATGACAAAACTTTCTGTAGAATTTTATCCTGTCATGAAAAGAATAGTGTATTATAATATATGTGATATTATATATATATATATATATATGTGTGTGTGTGTGTGTGTGTGTGTAATAAAATCTGTGATTTACTAATAAAATGAACTTATAAATTCCAGTTTATAAAAGGTAGGCCAGAAAATAAGGTAATCAACACTCATAAAAAACAGTAAGACAAATCCAGACTGTGACACTTTCTGAAAGATAACTGGCCTGTTCTTTCCAAAATAGTCAATATCACAAAAAATGTAAAGGACAGAG
Organism: Octodon degus; assembly: GCF_000260255.1. Classification (NCBI taxonomy): domain Eukaryota; kingdom Metazoa; phylum Chordata; class Mammalia; order Rodentia; family Octodontidae; genus Octodon; species Octodon degus. Next base: position 11,002,240 of record NW_004524582.1, on the reverse strand, counting down.
ATTTTACATTACACTACATTGAAAGAGGCATAACAACCAAATGTAATACGTGAATGTTGAATGGGCTCTGATTAAAAAGAAAAACTATAAAATATAATCTGTAAACAACTGAAATTTTTTGAATATAAAATAACTATTAGACAATATTAGGAAATATTATCAGTTTATCTAGGTATGGGTATTATTTAGGGTTACCCAGAGGAACAAAATCAACAGGAGAATATGTACAGCATGTATATACAGCTGTACCTGAGGGTTTACTGGATAAGTATCAGAGCAAAGGGGCCGGGGAGATGGCTCAGTAGAATAAGCACTTCCCTGGCAAGCACAAGGGCCTGAGTCCAATCCCTGGTTCTGAAAAAAAAGTCAGAGCAAGATAGTCCACAATGGCTGTGTGCACATTGGAGAGCTAGAAGATATAGTAACTGCCCACTTTAAGAAACTGGAGGCTGCCTAACAAGAGGAGTCAGTGAGATTCACTTCAGTTCTAGACTCTAGGCTTGCAAGCTTGCTGCATATTTGAAAGGCTGAAGAAACTGGAATCTTATGTCTATAGATGATGGTAGTAGTAGAACACATGGCACCCACGAAAGCAGAACGGAGCTCTGTAGTGCAGGCCGACTTCCTTCTCCTGTTTTCCCTTCATTCCATCTGGGCTGGGAGTGTACTCGATGCTGCCACACACAGTCTGATCGATCTTCCACTCTCATTTTGCCAGGCTACGTGCCAAACTCCACAGACACACCCGAAAGTCAAGCTGACAATCATGGTGAATGATCACATGTGATCATAGCGTTGTGGCACATAGAAGACGGGATTTAAGAATAAAAATGCTAAAACAAACAAAAATAATAGTTATTTATTTTGTACTTGGGGATTGAACTCAGGCCCTTGTGCTTGCTATCCTCTGAGCCATCTCCCAGCCCAAAATAAAGTATTTTAGCTGGGGAGATAGCTCAGTAGAATAAGCGCCTGCCTGGCAAGTGCAAGGGCCTGAGTTCAATCCCTAGTACTGCAAAAACAAAAACAAAGCAAGAATATAAATGCTAATGTACTTATGAGTAGAATGTTGTGTTTGGAAAAAATTGTAGTATAAAATATCTACAACTAACTTGAATAGGTTCATAGGATTCATAAATAGCAAACATAAAATGCTTACATTTACCTTTTTGTTTTCTGCTATTTTCTTTACAGTGTTAATCTCCATAGGTCTATTGGCATTTTTACCATCTATACTCATTACCAGTGTCAACGAGAATGTCAGTTCTATGTGGACTGAGATTTTCTGTTATCCACTGCTTGTATTAGTTATCGTTATAACAAAACATCCTAGATAAGTAGCATACAGAAAAGGGTTATTGTGGCCCACAGTCTTAGACGTTTTAATCCATGATTAGGTGGAGAAAATCCCTTTAGACCTGTGCTGGACACCAGTGGTGCTGATGATGCCAGTGGTGGGGCAGTATGTGGCAGCACAGAACCATTCACCTTTTAAAAATTATTTATTTATGTATTTATTTATTTACTTGATACAGGGTCTCGCTGCATAGCTTGGACTCATAGCGATCCTCCTGCCTCAGCCTCTCTAGTGCTGGGATTACAGGCATGCTCCACCACCCCCAGTTTCGGTAGTTGGCATGGCATGCAGTACCAGGGATTGAACCCAAGTCCTTGCCCTTGCCAGGCAGGCGCTTAAGACTGTAGAGCTGTCTCTCCCCAGCCCCAGAACCATTCATCTTGTGGCCAGGAAACAGAAGAAAAAGGAAAGAATCAGGTCCCATAATTCCCTTCAAAAACATGCGTTGGTTAACCTAAGGCTCTTCTACTAGCTGCATCTCTTGAAGTTGTACCTCCTCCCACTAGTCCTTCCTTCAGAGTAGATCTTAAATACATAAGCTGTTGGCAGTATTCAATGCCAAACTACAACACTGCTTAATTCACCGCACTCAACATAGTACTATGTGGCACACAGTGGACAATATTTAATGTGTGTTTAATGAACTAACAAAGATAATCCCAACGAGCCTTGCCATTTCTATATAACTCATGATTTTAATTTGTTAGTTTGGATACTGTTGACAAAAGCAATAACAGATTTTTCCTTATGTTTCAGGGAAGTTGGGAAAAAAGAATTTTGAAGAGTCTAAATAGTATGTGCACTGAGCTGAGTATCCCACTGGCACGAAAGGTACTTTTAATATTCTCTGCTTAGCTGTTTTATTGTGAATTTAACTACTGAAAAGTGTCATGAAGTTATACAGCTGTCGGGCACATTATTTCATTTTTACTGTTATATCAGCTTGTTTTAAAATAAAATCTGCAAATGCTAATTGTGGGGTATAGTCTATATAGATTTCCATGATGTGTATTTTAATGACTTGTAATAGATTTTTGAGAGCAGAAATAGGGAATCTACACATAAGATTATTTAAACATTTGACTACAATGATGAGTATACTTTAAAGATTTTAACTACCTTTAGTCTCTTTACATTTTAGCTAATGGAGCACAGTAGCCATGTTTCTTAAATTGGAGATAGAATTCAGGCCTTCAGTGGTCTTGTCACAGGCAATATGGTACCATCCTTTGGATATAGGAATTGTCATTTGGCTGCCAAAGTGAATTCTATTTAGATGCAATACTCACCACTTCTCTTTCACTCTGGGCTTTATGGGGGAAGAAATGAGAAAAGAAAGTCATTTGGAGGATTTTCCACATGCCACATAGTTGCTTAAAATTAGGTGGGAACAAATTCCTTTCACTTATTTTCCCTGCCTGTTGTTCATTCCCAGATGTAGTGCATTCTGATAATATAAATCACTGGAGGCACTGTAAAGATGGTGTCAAAGCAGAATTTATGTGAAAAACTGCCCAAATCTATAGCATTGTGTCATAGACTGTCTTCGTCTAGGACGATGCTGCTGCTCCTTGCTTAGTCACTGTCTCTTGGTCAGTCCCCCTTGAGGCATTTCTGACACTGCTGGGTGAGGTAGGAGGTGCAGGGAGTGGCTGAGGAGCAGGTTTTCTTTGTGAAATTTGCTGACCAGTCCAGCTCATTTTCCTTCTTTTCTTGGACTCATTAGCACTACATCCTACCTGAGCCATTGAAACTGCATACAGTTTAGTAGCTAAATTAAAGTGTAATTGTAAAAAGTTGGCTGTATTTAATGAATTATTTCCCCAGTTTCACAGCAGCTTCTTTAAACTTTAAAATGCATTATTGATTTTTGTCTCTAAGCTACATTGCTATCTTCAAAAATAAAGCCAATTTTCAAATTACCTTTTTAGAGACCAGTTGGACAACAGAAAGAACTTCTTAATAAATGGAATGAAATGGGAACTGATGAACCAGGTATACAAAGAGCTTTCTGCACAATGTAGCAGTGGAAAAAGAATCGCCTTCTTAGCTGTGGATCCAAAATAGCACAATGAGCAGCTCTGTGGAAAGACAGCAGCTTTCCCTCGGAGTTAATTTCCTGTCATCTGTTCAGTTTGCTTAAACTTCTACTTTGCAGTTTAAGAATTCCTTTTATCTTTGTTCTCCACTATTTTGAGAATATTTAAATCATGTAACCTTTTATAAAGCAGCATTTAAAAACATTTTGATAAAAAGTAAGTAAAATTTATTTAGTAGATTCCTGAGACGCTTAACTTTTAATTAAGGTAAATATTTTGCAGGCTTAAGTACATCGAGATGTGAAGGATAGCTTAAAACATGAAAAAAAAAATTCAAGGGATTAAAATATTTTTAAGAATTTCTGGGTTCAGTTAACAAAAGCTACTCAACATCAAAAACACTATTTTATTTAATATGACAAGTAGAAGCTTATAATTTTATAGATGGATATGTACATAGCTTCATCACTACTAAAATAATTTGGTGCATGAGGCAAGAAATAAGTGCCACAACGGAGGAGCCGTGTGCGATTGGAATTCCGAGGAGAGATGTGGACACAGCTAGAGAAATCATGCTCATATTCTAAGTACTTTAAGATTGTTCATATGGAAGCTTTGTATTTTACTGATACTTTTTTATCAACTCAGTTATGAATAATTGATCACAATTTATAATAGTAGACTTATCTTCTATAATATATAATCTAGGCTGTTACAGTAACTGTCTTCATTTTTGTGTTCTTAATATTTAGAACATTGACAAATACTCAGTATTCTGCAAATTTTTTTAATTACTCTATTTACACAGAAACATAGGAAAGAGGCTTTATATATTAACTGATATTTTGTTTTAATCTATCCTACTATAGATTTAAGCCTTTTCCGACCTGTTTATGCACCTAAGGATTTTCTTGAGGTAGGTTTGTTTTGATGAATATACTGATGAAGGAAGAAGGTGAGAAACATAGTGATCTAAGACTATATCCAGGCAGAGAAATCATCACATAAAAAACCTCAGCTCTATTGAAGCAGAAGAACATCAAAAAATTTTTAGAGTATAGAAACAATAGTATAGAATTTCAAAATAAGACAATAGAAAATTAACAATTATTATTATATTACATATTGTTATCTTCAAAGTAGTTTCTCAGATTATTGAATATAGACATGCAAAACTGATCAAACAACATGAGCACTAACTTTTCCTTTCATGAACTAGTTGAAATTAGAATTATCGTAGCTATATTATGTGTGTATGTGTGTATTCTTTTCTTTTCTTTTCCTTTCTTTTCTCCTTTCCCCCATCCCAGTTGTTCTTTCCTTTTGAGTCGTTTCTTTCAAATTTTTGTTTAGAAATGTCTTTTAAAAATACATTTGGATATGGAAAAATTAGAAGCAAGTAAATCAATTTGTAAGTTTTTTTTTTAATCTAAGAACATAGTGACTATAAATTGTATAACTACTTGCTTGATTATATAGGTGTTGGATGATTTTTTTTTTTATTCTGGCCCTCATTCTGGGAGTTTAGGCAAGACATAAGGGTCTGATCTAAGACAACAGCATTGGAAATAGAATTTGACAGATTTGAAGATCTAAAGAGCATTTTGAAACTGATTTGGTTTGGAGACAGAAATAATACATAATAATGATCTCACAGCACCTAGACTTGGACAGAGATTTCTTTTCTGGAGACAGAGTACAGGAAGATGAAGAGTTTCATTAGTAACATTGGTCCATTAGTGGTGATAAGCAGAATTAAGTTTGTGAGACATAGCAAACATTAGATCAAAGTTTAGGGCATTGGAATTCAATTTATTGTACCATCCTTGATTTTGCTCTTTTTCTTGGACATTCCATGTAATCCTGCCAGTTTTACATTTAAAATGGTACCCAGAATCTGCTTCTTGTCATCACCTTACTGCTTCATCCAAGGTACTATGTTTACTTGTATGGATTCTATGGTACCATCCTAAGTGGTACTCCTACTTCTGCCATTGTTCACCTAGATTCTATTCTGAGTACAACTTCCAGAATGAGACTTTAAATGTAATTCAGCATTGACTGCTCCTCCATTACCCAGTCATTTCTCTTTTCCTTCTTAAAACTTAAAGACATGACAATATTTCAAAGTACGTATTTGGTCTGAGACTCCATTACCTCTTTGAGTTCATTTCTATTACCTTTCCTCTTGATTGGTTCTATTTTTGCTTTTAGTCATGTCTTCAACAGCTCTGTCACTAACAGGTAGAACAGAGCTTAGCACATTCTCAGCAAATATTTCCTGAGTGAATGAGTAATGATGAATAAGTGTCCCACATTCATGTTCATTCATTCTCTCTTTCTCTTGTACTAGAGATCAAAGCTAGGGATACACTTGCCATTGAGCTACATCCCTAGGTCTTTTTATTTTTATTTTTTATTTGTATTTTAAGGTAGGGCCTCACTGAGTTGCCCAGGATAGGCTCTAATTTACAATTCTTCTGCTTCAACCTGTGTATATCTTTTCTGAACCTGTTTTCTCTCTTTTTCTTTT